>NW_020664413.1:43015291-43318080 GCF_002925995.2 Terrapene triunguis
GGAAGTAAATGCCTTCCTGCAGCCGTCTAAACAGACCAGAGTTCCTGAACACGCGAGCGTCATGAACCTTGCCCGGCCATCCGACGTTGATGTTTGTAAAACGTCCCCGATGGTCCACCAGTGCTTGCAGCACCATTGAAAAGTAGCCCTTTCGGTTGATGTACTGGCTGGCCTGGTGGCCCGGTCCCAGGATAGGGATGTGAGTCCCATCTATAGCCCCACCGCAGTTTGGGAATCCCATCGCTGCGAAGCCATCTATGATGGCCTGCGCGTTTCCCAGGGTCACTACCTTTGACAGCAGTACCTTGACGATTGCCTTGGCTACTTGCAGGACAACAACCCCCACGGTAGATTTGCCCACGCCAAAGTGGTTCGCGACTGACCGGTAGCTGTCCGGCGTTGCAAGCTTCCAGAGGGCTATGGCCACTCGCTTCTGGACAGTCAGGGCTGCTCGCATGCGGGTGTCCTTGCGCTTCAGGGCAGGGGACAGCAACTCACAAAGTTCGAGGAAAGTCCCCTTCCGCATGCGAAAGTTTCGCAGCCACTGGGATTCATCCCAGACCTGAAGCACTATGCGGTCCCACCAGTCCGTGCTTGTTTCCCGGGCCCAGAATCGCCGTTCAACAAAATCCACATGCCCCATTGCCACCGTGATGTCCTGGGCGCTGGGGCTCGTGGTTTCTGACAGCTCTGTGCTACTCTCCGACTTCAGGCCCTCACGGCGGTGCCGTAGCCTCCTCGCCTGATTTCTCAGCATCTGCCTCTGGGAAAGGTGTATGATAAGCTGCGAGGCGTTGAGAACGGCCACAACTGCAGCGATGGTCGCAGCGGGATCCATGATCGCAGTGCTGTGGCGTCCGCGCTGTCACTGATCAAAAAGTGCGCGAACTGATTTCCCGCCGGCGCTTTCAGGGAGGGAGGGAGGGCGGTAGTGACTGACGGATGACGACAGTTACCCAAAAGCACCCTCGCCACATTTTTTTACCCAGAAGGCATTGGCGGATCGACCCAGAATTCCAATGGGCAGCGGGGACTGCGGGAACTGTGGGATAGCTGCCCACAGTGCACCGCTTCCAATGTCGACGCTTGCCCCGTTAGTGTGGACTCACAAAGTCGAATTACTGTCCTTAGTGTAGACACACACGTTCGACTTTCTAATATCGATTGCACATATTCGATTTAACTAAAATCGAACTACTCTCGTAGTGTAGACATACCCTAAGGGTTTTTAGTTTTACTACTTACTAGCTCTAGAAGTTATAATAGTATCCAGCACTAGCTACACAGTAGCCATGCAATTACCTTAATGATGCCAAAATACGGACTTTTTATACAATTAAGGGCAATGTCAACCGGATTGTTTTTAAAAAGCTAATAAAACAAAATACCTTTTAATGACAGCCTCTTAATAATATGTTCTGATTTTTTTTTTTAATTCCTTAAAGATAAATGTTTTCCTGATCCCTAACTGATAAGGGGCTTTTCTGTAGGGAAGAAACCAACTACATTATAGACTAACAAAAGTGAAAATGAGTAGACCAAGTGCTGTCACATGAACTAAGTAAATAAACTGAAAAAAATTGAGAAAATATTCCCTACTAACTTGTCCAGTCAATAATGCTTAAAGTTCCATAATCATAGTAGTTAATTTTCAGACAGAAATGTTAGTTTTTAGTTCTCTCTCTCTAATAAGAACAACTTATGGATGCTTCTGTAATAACTGTGCCTTCGGCTGACCTTCGTTCCAAGGTAAAATTTTACCCTGCAGAATGAAGTTTTAAAAAGGGCCTTAGTGGTTCAAAAGCAACTTAGGCATTTAGGAACCAAATCTCATTAAAGTCAATGGGACTCAGGCTCCTAGGTGACTGAAAATTGTAACCAAAGTAATTACCTCAAAACACCCTTGCTCATTAATAGAGCCTCATTATCAGGCTATGAAACACCACTAGCAAAGCTGGCCACTGTACACTGACTGCTATTTCGAACAATAAATATTAACTCTTTCCACCAAGCCTGCTTTTCATTGAAGTGATTTCTTTGACTTTACCCACATGTGCCACATTAACGCCTGGAAGCCTACCTGACCTCTATTTTCTCCATGCTTTACTACTGTATTTAATTGTGCTCCACTGATAAAGTCTTTACTTTTGCTTACATTTAAATGGTAATTCCTAAACTATGGATTTATACCTTTACACAGTGAATCAAAACATATTTTACCGTCTTGTCACTGCAATCATATCAGGTTAACTCTGAACTGAGAATGCACACACACACACACTATTCATGCACATTGGTGAAAATCCATAACCCAGTTTTGAGCTAGCATGTCTTGAAAGTAATTTTAAAATATCCTGATAAAACTGTTTCCTAACATGAAGGTCTCCAAACAAAAAGAGGAGGAGTTTTTTGCGGGGAGGTGGGGGGAGCTGGAAGGCATGGCCTTAGTTCTAAATGATACATTACTTATTTTAGGGATTAATTATTAGAGACTACTAGAGGCAGGCACCACTGGGCCTATATTACAGGACAATTTACAGACCACTTACTGAGTTCCGAAAGTAAAAACATTGGGATGGTGGAATTCTCTCAACAAAAATTTCCCTGCACAAGACTGAAAACACAGGGCCGCGTCTCAGTTCCACCAACATAACTCAAAGAACTTACTCTGGATTTTCAGTGTTATTGAGTCCAGAATCAGGGACACTGTTTTACTTATTAGCTTGATGAGTGTGTCACAACTGCACAACCTATAGTATTCCTGAAAGGGAACTGAGAGAAATAAATGTTTGTATTACAATAGCTAATACAGGCTGCAGTCAAGGATCACAGTTCTGCTGTGGTAGGATTGTCCAAACAAGTAACAAATAAGACTACCTCTGCCCTGAAGAGCTTATCATCTAGGTCATAAATGAAGTTCAGATAGGGATTTGACTTAAAGTTTTACCTAACATACATCGTAAAAGGTGCCTCTACTCAACTTGTAAAAATATAAACATTTTTCAACCTCCTCATTTTTGTTCATGTAAAAAACACCCTGTTACTAACCTTTCATAACTGTTGTTCTAAGAGATGTGTTGCTCATGTGATTCCATGCTAGGTGTGTGCGTGCTGGGTGCACAATTGCCAGAGATTTTTCCCCCACTGGTGTCCGTTGGGCCGGCTCTAGCGCCCTCTGGAGTCACACACACATGAGCCTGTATAAAGGGCGCCACCGGCTCCATGCCCTACCAGTTCCTTCTTGCCGGTAATTCTGACAGAAAGGTAGGAGGCCAGATCAGGGAATGGACACGAGCAACACATCTTGAAGAACAGTTACGAAAGGTTAGTAACCATTTTTCCCCCTCTGAGTGCTTGCTTATATCCATTCCATGCTAGGTGACTCACAAGCAGTACCCCCGGAGGAAGGCTTGGAGTTCATGGACATGCTGACTGCAACATTGCTCTCCAAAAACTGGCATCATCACGGGCCTGTTGGGTGATGGTGTAGTGAGAAGCAAAGGTATGAATTGACGACCAGATTGCAGCTCTGCAGATGTCCTGGATTGATACCTGTGTGAGGAACGTTGCTGATGAAGCCTGGGTTCTTGTGGAATGAGAGATCATGATGGTCATAACATCCAATGTCTGAAGCAAATGTTCCTCAGTGGTCTCGTGAGCTTTTGGAAAGGAGACCGGCAGAAAAATATCCTGGTTGTTGTGGAACTGCTACACCACCTTTGCTAGGAAGGCCGGATGGGGGTGCAACTGGACATCGTCCTTGATGAAGAACACCGTATAAGGGGGTTTGACATCAGGGCTTTGATCTCAGAGACCCTTCTGGCTGAGGTAATCGCCACTAGGAAGGCGACCTTCCAGGAGAGAAGCTGTAGGGAACAGGATGCCAATAGCTCGAAGGGAGGCCCTGGGAGCCTCGACAGGACCAGATTCAGGTCCCATGGGTGGATTGGTTTCTGAACCTGAGAGTAGAGCGTCTTTCCAGCTCCTTGAGAAACCGGATTGTCATCTCGTGGGAGAACACTGATCTGCCATTCACTGGAGGATGGAAGGCTGAAATGACTGCCAAGTGAACCTTAATAGACGAGAGAGCCAGATCTTGATGCTTTCAGTAGAGCAAATGATCCAAGATAGACTTCAGCGAAGATTGGAATGGAGAGAGATTCTGTTAGGAGACCCAACAAGTGAAACATTTCCACTTGGTCAGGTAGGTAGCCCTGGTGGAAGGCTTTCTACCACCTAGCAAGACCTGTCAAACCTAATCCAAGCAGGCCTGCTCTTCAGGGTTCAGCCATGCAGCAACCTTGCAGTCAGGTGCAGGAAGACAAGGTTCAGGTGAAGCAACCGGCCATGGCCTTGTGAAATCAAGTCTAAGCGAATTGGGAGCTTGAGTGGAGCTGCCACTGAGAGATCCAGAAGCGTACCGAACCAATCCTGGCATGGCCACACCAGTGCTATCAGGATAACTTTTGCCTTGTCCCATTTGATTTTTAGGAGGTCTTTGTGAACCAAGGGGATTGGTGGGAAGGCGTACAATAAGTGGTCTACCCAAGAGAGCAGAAGGGCATCGGAGAGGGAGTCCATGCTGTGCCAAAGCAGTGAACAGAACTGATGGCATTTCCTGTTCTGTCTAATGGCAAACAGGTCCACGTGGGGAGGCCCCCACCTCTAAAAGATTACATTGATAACCTCAGGGTGAGAAGAAAAGGATCTGCGGAGGAAATCTGCCAGTGCATTTCGGGCTCCTGAGAGATGTGACACCTTGAGATGAATGGCATGATTCACAGAGAAGACCCACAGCCAGAGGGCCTCCTGGCACAGGGCTGAAGATCGAGCCCCTCCCTGCTCGTTGATGTAAAATATTGATGCAGTGTTGTCTGTCAGGACCTGCACCACTTTGCCCAAGATCTATGGAAGGAACACATGGCAAGCCAAGTATACCGCCTTGAGTTCCCTGACATTTAAATGCAGGGAGAGTTCTTCCTGGGACCAGAGGGCCTTAAACTGCTGAGGTAGGCTTCCCACCCCAGGTTTGACACATCCAAGACTAGGATTATTGATGGTTGAGAGGCAGCAAATGGTACCCCCTCCATTATGGATCCTGGGTCTCTCCTACCAGGTCAGTGAAGCTAGAGATGGAGGAGGGATTGAGAGTAATGGGTAATGAGTCCAGGTGGTGTCTTCTCGGGGATTAGACTGACACCAGCCACATCTGTAGGGCTCTGAAGCATAGCCTTGCGTACCACACCATGCAGGTACATGCCGTCATGTGACCCAATAGTTTGAGGGAGACCCAAGCAATCGTTATTGGGTGGACCATGACCTTGGAAATCATGTCTGACATAGATCAGAATCAGGCTTCTGGTAGGGAGGCTTTAGCCTGGGTCAAATCGAGCACTGCCCCAATGAACTCTAGTCTCTGAACTGGGACCAGGGTTGACTTCTGCTCGTTTATCAACCGACCCAGCGTCTGGAAGGCGGCTCGTATTATACTGATGCTATGCTGCATCTGAGTCTGCGACCGACCTTTGGTCAGCCAGTCACTGAGTACAGGTAGACTTGCACACCTCGATGCCGGAGGAAGGCTGCTACCACCATACAATTCGTGAACACCTGTGGGGCTGCCAATCGGCCAAAGGGAAGAGTGGTGAATTGGTAGTGGCATTGACCAACTACAAACTTGAGAAATCTTCTGCAACTCCGAAAAATAGAGATTGGGAAATAAATGTCCTTTACGTTGAGGGTGGCATACCAGTCTCCTGGATCCAGGGAGGGAATGATGGAAGCCATGGAGACCATGCGGAACCTCAGTTTCTTGAGATATTTGTTGAGGCGACGCAGGTCCAGGATGCCTTCAAAGGGAATTTCCTGGACAGGCTGCTAAACCTGGTGAAGGAGGTCAGAAGATTTGAGCCATGAACAGTGCCTCATGTGGACTGCCAATGCCATAATCCTGGCTGCCGAGTCAGCCGCACCCAAAGCTGCCTGAAGGAAGTTCCTGGCCACAATCTTGCCTTCCTCTAGGATGGCCGTGAATTCCTACCTCGATTCCCGAGGAAGGGAGGCTTTAAATTTGGATTAGTCTCACAGATTAAAATCGGACCTCCCCAGCAAAGCCTGCTGGTTGGAGATACGTAGTTGGAAACTGCCCGTCGAATAAACCTTGCATCCAAACAGGTCCAGTCTCTTTGCTTCTTTATTTTAGATGGATAGCACTCGACTACCCCTGTCTGTCCTGTTCATTTGCCTCTGACAATACCAGGGATCCCAGGGGAAGAGGGTTGCAAGTAAAGGTATTTGAACCTGCTTGCTGGGACATAGTATTTCTTCTCTAGCCTCTTTGATGTGGGGAACAGAGAAGAAGTGGTCTGTCAGAGTGTCTAAATGGGGCCCAATACTGCTTTGTTTATGGGCAAGACCACTTTGGAGGAAGTAGCTGCAGCCAGGATGTCGCTCAGGCTGTGTGCCAATTCCATAAGCTCCTCCACCTCCAGGCCCAAGTTTACCATGACCTTTTTCAGGAGGTCCTGGTGGGCCCTGAAGTCATCTTAAGGGAGCAGAGTACTAGGGCCTGCAACTGCCTTATCCGGGGATGAGGAGGAGAAGGCCTGTGCTGGAGGAGGGGCTCCCTCCTCTTCCATCATGTCAATTATGACCACTTCCTGGATGTCAGTGCCAGAGTCAGAGTCTGGTGCTGGATAGGAAGAGGTGGTAGCCCGCCTTTATGACACCGAGTATGAGCAATGGGAAGGGAGCCCCGGGGAACCAAGGGTTTCAATATTGCCATTGCATCAACCAGTGGCCAGGCGCTGGCGGGAGGGTCAGTACCAAAGTCCGGAGGCATGTAGGTCTTGGACGGAGTGAAGGATTCCCCTTCGGACCCCAAAGAGGACTCTTCCCTTGGAGACCATGGCAGTGCAGTAGCTACTCCCACCACCAGGAGACAGTGTCAGAATAGTGACCAATGCATCAGTAGTATGGAGGGCTTGCCTTAGGACGGTGCTGCAGTGGTCTATACCGGGAAGGAGCTTGCCAGACCTTCTTCCCTTCTGTCCCCAGTCACCTTGGCTGGTGGGGGCCCTTGAGGAGTCAGTGGGATCAGGAGGGACAGCAGGTCCTTCACCACCAGAAAGACCTCCTGTGTCGAAGGGTCAGCAAAAGCCTGACCCCACGGCTGCTCCTGGGAGTTGGTGGTGGTCCTGTTCTGGACTCAGCACTCTAGGCAGAGTCTGCGGTGCCATCAGTGGCTCAGGGGAGGATAAGTGGCTTGTCCCTGCTTGTCTCTCTTCGGTACTGGAGAACGCCCTCTCTCGGTGCACTGTTTCTTATGTTTCTTTCTTGGCACCAGGGATGGAGACCGGTGCCAGGAAGAACATGGTTCTGTAGGAGTGCTCCGCACAGATGCCAAAGTACTCGGCACTGATTCAGAGTGGCTTAGCTCAGAGACCGGTCTGAGGGCTGCCTGCATGAGAATGGCCTTCAGATTAATGTCTCTGTCCTTTCTGGTGCCAGGTTTGAAGTCCCTGCAGATCTGGCACTTCTCTTTGATGTGAGACTCCCCCAGACACTTTAAACAGCTAGCGTGCAGGTCACTAACTGGCATCGGCTTGCCGCAAGACGCGCATGGCTTGAAGCCTGGGGACCATGGCATGCGCAGCCCCTAGAGCAAAAAAGTCCCAACAACAAGGACAACTATTAACACTGCTGTATACACTAACTCTAAGAATTACATGCACTAACTGTGATAACTATACAGAATCTGAACAGAGAAAGTCCAACCACTGGGAAAGAAACCTTGCCACAGCAAGAAGGATCGTTCCAGCAACCATCACAGGCGATAAGAAGGAACTGAGAAGGCGCAGGGCCAGTGGTGCTCTTTATAATAGTGCATGTGCACACAACTTCAAAGGGCACTAGAACCGGCCCTACGGATATCAATGAGGGGAAATCTCCAGCAACTGTGCACACGGCACCCACACACCTAGCAAGGAATGGACATGAGCAAGCACTCGAAGAACTTGGATTTACAAATGCAAAGAACAGTACTGTCTGTCACCCAGCTTTTCTAACATCTGGCTAAAATCTGCACATAGATAAGAAAGAGCTGGTGGAAGATAAATACTAGCAAGACAGATGTATGCCTGTAGGCAGAGGGAGGCACCGTACAGAGCTTACAGCTACAGTTTGCTTTCATCTGAAAAAGCCAGTCAGCAGTTTAGGAATTGGATGAATGGACTATAAGGTGGATACAAAGTTGGTTAGATCATCGGGCTCAATGGGTAGCGACCAATGGCTCAATGTCTAGTTGGCAGCCGGCATCAAGCGGACTGCCCCAGAGGTTGGTCCTGGGGCTGGTTTTGTTCAACATCTTCATTAATGATCTGGATGATGGGATGGATCGCACACTCAGCAAGTTCTCGGATGACACTAAGCTGCGGGGAGAGGTAGATACAGTGGAGCGTAGGGATAGGGTCCAGAGTGACCTGGACAAATTGGAGGACTGGGCCAAAAGAAATCTGATGACGTTCAACAAGGACAAGTGCAGAGTCCTGCACTTAGGATGGAAGTATCCCATGCAGTGCTACAGGCTGTGGACCGACGGGTTAAGCGGCAGTTCTCCAGAAAAGGACCTGGGGATTACAGTGGACGAGAAGCTGGATATGAGTCAACAGTATACCCTTGTTGCCAAGAAGGCCAACAGCATATTGGGCTGCATTAGTAGGAGCGTTGCCAGCAGATCGGGGGAAGTGATTATTCCCCTCTATTCTGCACTGGTGAGGCCACATCTGGAGCATTGTGTCCCGTTTTGGGCCCCCTACTACAGAAAGGATGTGGACAAATTGGAAAGAGTCCAGAGGAGGGCAACAAAAATGATTGGGGGCTGGGGCACATGACTTACGAGGAGAGGCTGAGGGAACTGGGCTTGTTTAGTCTGCAGAAGAGAAGAGTGAGGGGGGATTTGATAGCAGCCTTCAACTACCTGAAGGGGGGTTCCAAAGAGGCTGGAGCTAGGCTGTTCTCAGTGGTGGCAGCTGACAGAAGCAGCAATGGTCTCAAGTTGCAGTGGGGGAGGTCTAGGTTAGATATTAGGAAAACTATTTCACTAGGAGGGTGGTGAGGCACTGGAACAGGTTACCTAGGGAGGTGGTGGAATCTCCATCCTTAGAGGTTTTTAAGGCCCAGCTTGATAAAGCCCTGGCTAGGATGATTTAGTTGGGGTTGGTCTTTATTTGAGCAGGAGGTTGGCCTAGATCTCCTGAGGTCTCTTCCAATCCTGCTCTTCTATGATTCTATGAATTCTTCTGGACCCTCCTGATGCAAAGTTCTCACATAGCAGAATTCACAAGAAACATTCTTCCATCATCACTGACTGGAAGACTGAATCCCATCCTTGCTAATGATGACATGACTGATAAATCACAAAGACATGTGTTTCTCTTAATTATAGGAATGCAATCTAACTGGACTTGAAACCATCAGCCCTGAGAAAATTGAAACTGGTACACAATCCAGCTGCTGTGCTCAGTTACCAACTGCTGAGGACATCAGCCTCACACTCCACTTCCTCAGCTGTCTCTTATTGAATACAATGTCAAGTTTAAGCTCTCACTCCTTATTTTTGAGGTGCTAAGCCATCTGGACCTAGGATACGTCAACTGCCTCATATTCCAGGACCTCAACCACTCTTTAAAACTGCACTTCTTGAGCACCAAGAACCTTTTTCAGGGGCTAGCCCAAGACTTGGCCTAACCTTCCAGGAGAGACTTCTAACAACCTAACTCCTCCCAGGGATTTCTCCAGCCTGCAGAGAGGGTGCAGAATGGGATTCTTTATAAACCCCACACCACTTCCCCAAAATCACTTTTCCTTTCTCACTTACACTGTCCTTGTATCCTACAGGGATTCTTATAGATAAGCCCAGAATGGGGTGTTGCTTATCCAAGTTTTCTCTCAATCCTCAGAGGTTCTATATATCAATACACGGTTTTCCTAAAGGAGAAAGATTAAAAATTATTAATATTTTCATAGAGAAATGTCATGCAAGCCACCATACAAAAATAGCACCCTTCAGTACTCTCTCAATGCAGTAAATTTCCCAACAAGGAAACTAACTGCTTCTTGCCCAACACTACCAGTGTTCTGGAAGGTGATTCTCTCACTACCCATCAGTATGAACTGGCAGAAGGAGAGCTATGCAGTGATCTAAACATTTAAGAGGATGTAAGATCTTTGAAGTTGAAAGCAGCTTACTCACAATGTAAAGTTGTGGAACAAAGAACTACCCTGCCTGTAATTTGGCAAGCATGTATTTTATAGCAATAAAAATACTTGATAAAAGTCCAAAAAAGAACAGAGCAAGAAAAATGCACTGTACTTACAAAAGAGGTTTTTTTTTTCCCCTTCTTTTTTAATAGCTTGTGCTACTGGTATATGCCGCACAGATTTTTCTAAATGCAAACACCAACCTTTTTTTGCTTAGTATGCTTTGAGCATTTACAGAAAAATGATGGAGCAATGAATTTAAAGGTCTGAAAATGACAGCAACCACATTTTTAAAACCACATAAAACTCAACTGTGTCAGTTTGTATCTATGCCTCAATTCTTAGGTCCAACCCAAACACACAGGTTTGGTGCAGGGAGCTCTGTGGCTGCCAGGTATGAACAGAATCCTTTCCCTAGATTAAAATGGTGTTTTGTGGCTCCTCCCAGTGTCCAGTTGTCTTCACAACTTCTGCACCCTTCCCTTTTCCATGGGGCAGAAGGGGCGTACTGTTGGTGTACCAGCTTACTTGTACATCCACCAGCTTGTACCTCCACCAGTTCCTCAGCCCACACAGGTGTAGAAGGAGCTCCTCATGTTTTACATTCGCCACCTGCACAGAGGAAATGTAGCAGTTCCACTGCCTAACAGGTCTTCCAAGGTGCAAGAGGCAGGGCAGGATTTGCCAGTTGGAAAGAAAACTCCAGCACAGAAGTATATACTGTATTGTAAATGCTGATCTTATTGCAAGATTTATTCCAAAGCACTGAGGGAAACCTATATTAAATAGGCACAGAACTGAGAGCCTAGCTTTCAAAAGGAATCAACAGCATAAACTGGCCAAACTAACCTAAGGAAAAGCAGCCTAGTACCAAGTAAATTCAACATTTGTCAACATCTTTAGCTTCTTAACCTCTAGCTGACAGTATCTGCAATTATGGAAACAGTGCATAATTTAGCATAGTGAAAATTTCACTTTCAAAGGAAAAGTGCTCACCAGAGCTAAACATTTATAAAAAGTAGTTTCACCAGGTTACGGGTAAAATGCATTTCGGGGTGAGTCGAGGGCAGAATAACTATTTACAGCCATTTTCCTGTATTCCTGTCATTTAACCAACACCAATCATATCAGACTTAAAAATTCCAGTCTGGAGTCTAAAGAACTACATAGCAACATTCAACAAAGACATACACACCTTGCACCATCTATTTTACATTCAACATATTGTGCTCCTGATACACTAAGAAATAGACAAAAGGATATAATATTGCCACCCTCATGAAGGCAGCCTATTACAAATTGATTACAAAACTATGCACAAAGTAACAAGACAATGTTAATTTTTGTATTTCATGAACTGGCTATGGCAGGAAAATGTATTTTGATGGGTATTATCAGAAAGATTGTCATCATAAAATAACTTTGAAATAAGAATACGAATAATAAATGGGTCGATGGGGAGAATTCTCCCCTAGTTAGGGTCTAATTGGGTTTTCTTTTTTATCTCCAAAGGACACCTTAGCAGAAGCTATCAGCTTTGAGAGAACACCGAAATCCTGGCAGCAAACTATAAATTGACCATTACCATAAAAAGAACTGCTAAATGAGAAACCATGTGCTCAGTATAAAACTAATTTCATGCTTTCAAAAGCACACAGTGGCTTCTAGCAAGATAGTGGCCCTGGGACTTGCAAAGACAGATTGGCTAATACAAATGGTGTGCTCCTGATGCAGTCTGCTTAGCCAAGCTTTACATGTACTGGCAGTAAATGGAAATTCTCGAATCTTCTGTCAAACAAATACACACTTATCTATAACTTTAGAGCTGAAAGCTATAAAACAGCTGCCTCATAAATAAATTTAGCAGGAAGACGCATGAGCTGTGTTAGTTCCTCATAAAAAAATATGTAGTCTACATAAACAGACATTATTTTAGCAAGCAAAATACCATTTTGAATACATAATAATAATTTTTAAACTCTTTTTCTGTATTAAACAAGTTAATACCACCAGATCGGAACATAATTAAAGCCGGTTTCAACATAGACTAAGCACAGCCGCAGCACTGTGATGCTTAATAAGTAATTTGCAGATTAAATAAATTTAGTGTGTTTTGCAATAGGTAAAATTTCTGGTCCAAGCTTTTTATATAGCTACACACTATTTATTGCTCTGAGAGATCTTTTTCAACTTTAAGATTTACTAATATAAACTTCATATAGTAGCTTCAGCACCCTATTTTTAAATAAAACTTGCTGGACTTAATGTCAAATTTAATTAAAGCATGGTTAGACACAAGTGACAGTAATTTTATACCTCTCTCATGAAACAAGTTGTCAGAGCAAATGAATTATTGGAGGTTGTTCTGTACATAAGAGGTCATAACTTTTAACATTAATAATGTCAGGTTTATATAAGAAGTCAACTCCAGCATGCAGTTTATTTCATTTACTTTCTTAGTTTATCTTATGAATACCATTGGTCTCTTATGTATTCTTCATATCATAATGACTCAAAATTGGATTCAATGTATATAGTAATAGCTTTCTTTGTGACCAGTGGTGTACAAATCATACTATTAATTAGCTTACTTCTATAATGATTAGCAAATCATATAGTATCACTGACATGTTCTGAAATATTTAAAATGCATAGGAAGTCACCTACTGGTAAGATACCCTCTGCAAACAGCAAGCAAAGAAAGGAGGAGGCTTAACACATATATTTACTGAGTTACTTTTACATTAAAAAAAACCCATCAAATATACCTTGCCTTTTTGTTATCCCATTTGCTATTTCCACTGTAATAACTAGAATACAAATGACATACCCACAGAAATAGTGCCAAACATGTAAGCATCTAATAGTGATATCTCAAAGCTAACCAGAAAAGTTTAATAATAAAATCATGCTCACCTCTACTAGGAAGTCCACTCCACATTATGACAATACTATTTAACCAGCTTAAATAGCAACCAAGTTAGATAAACAAAACTTCCAGTATGTGACCAATATGATCTACGGTGCTACAGAGACTTGGCTCCAGCCCTGATCATCTGTGTGACAGTACACTGTTATACCAATGCAGCTTCAAACCTTCCCAGATGCTGGCTTATTGCATTGCTCATTGAAAATCCTTTACACGCTGGCAACATTTTAGGGAAGGAGGACAAGCACACTGAGTCATTTGTAAAGAAAGCAAAGCAATTTCAGTTCTATATCTTCATGCGTACTGAACACAGAGCACTATCAAAGTAGAAGTCTGAGATGGATTTATGCTTAGAAACAGGCAACCTAAGCCTTCATTATCAATGCATGAAATCAGCAACTGTGATCAAATTCAAGCAAACCATAAAAAGGATATGATTATGAAAGGCTCTACAGATTTAGCTCAAAACCACACAGAATGAAGAATCATCTATCTAAATTTTGTAAATGTTAAAAATAGCTCTGCCTTTTCCACAGTGAATAGGAGACAGAGGAGAATCAGCAGCCTGTATTCAGAGGAGATTTATTATTGGAAAAGCCTGAAATAAATAAATAAAAATAATACAAATAAATTAAAAAATAAAAGTCATTCCTGGACTCTTTTGCATATGAATAGAAGCACTCGCTTATACAATTATGTAAAGGATACAAAAATCAGCTTAAGAGAGCAAGAATATCCACAGATATGTCCATCTCTAATATAAAGAGTAATGTAAATATTTGCGGGGGGAAGGGGAATGGAGTATTGGCCTAGACTAAGATCTTCTGTACAGTAGAACATAATAAATATTTTCAGAGATAATTCAACAGCTAAGTGCATGCCAGCATATGACAAAGCACTTTTCTTTTTCACTTTGATTACTTACTAAAGGACATTTTCCCATTCACCCCCGACTTCCCAATATGTAAATCTTGCTGTTTTTTCATCTGCTTCATACAGGTTATCTTTTCCCACAAAGAAGTAAGAGGGGCATATGTACAAGATACAAAATATAGATACACAACACTGTTGCAACAAGAATAAACTGAAGATCAGGGAAAGATTAAGTTTGCAAAGCAAAAAGGCACATGAGTTTCTGTTAAACAGTTACAAGATTATCTAAATATACTAGGGTATTAGCAGTTGGTGTAAGGGAAAGTATCTCAGATCCAGATACGTACTGTATGTTAATACTGATTTACTTTTTTAGTTAAGTCAGAAGTGTCGGGGAGTGGGTGTTTTTAAACAGCTAAATGACAGTCTAAAATCATCATCATCTTGCATTTATATAGCACCTTTCATCCCACAGGACTATAACACTTTACTTCAACGTTTCTCAAACTGGGGTCCACTCCAGGGGGTCCACAGGCCCTGCTAATCAACTCCTCCCACTCCCTCCCAGCACCTCCTGCACACCAGGGAACAGATGTTCAGTGGCACGCAGGAAGCAACGGGAGGGAGGGGGAAGAGTGGGGATGGGGTGCACTCAGGAGAGGAGGCGGAAAGAGGAAGGGAAGAGGAGGGGCAGGAGTGGAGCAGGGGCGGGAAGAGATGAAGCAGGGGTGGGTCCATGGGGGAAGGGGTGGAGTGGGGGCGGGGCTTGGGGCTGAGAAGCAGTCTTGGGGGGTCCACAAAAAATTTTAAATCAAAATGGGGGTCCTCAAATTGCTAAAGTTTGAGAACCGCTGTTCTACAGACATAGCAATCATATATAAACAGAGGACCCTGTCTTGCAATAAGACCTGTGTGGGAACACTCTCATACCTATGTAGAGCCTTCTCTGACTGCAGTGGGTCTCTATGGAGGTATAAGTGTCTACCCCTGCAGGTTTGGGGCCCACAGCCTGACCAGAGATTATGTCACGCACCCTATGCGGAAATGTGGCCAGGTTTAACAGCAAACCGCAATGTCACACAATTTAGGACAGGAAGTGAACATCTCCTTAACGAAAGGAGGGCCCAATTATAAATTCTTCACCAAGACATAACTCCAACTTGGGAGAATTTACTGAACAATTCAGGAACACCCACATTTGCAACATGGGTAATATATTCAATCTACACATTGCCTGTGAATAATGTAAAAAGAGCCCCAAGAATGTTTTGTGCAACTCTTTCAGCTACAGTCCCCAATTTTGCATGTACAAATACATACCAAAATGATTTTTCATGTACAAATATGCCAGGCATGTACCAATCTGTGTGCCCAAAACAACTGCATGTCCAGTCCTATAAAGCACAAAATTAGAGTATGCTGGTAGATAATTACCACTAAAATTCCTAGTTAGTCTAAGGGATGTTCTCCCCGCTCCTTCTGGGGGATTTTTATATGTTCTGCTTCAATACTTCACCAATTGCTAAAAATGAACCTTAACTAACCAATAATGGAGAAGTAAAAAATCCCAAGAGGTAACCTGTAGGTGCAATTTATGCATCAGCCCATATCTGGAACTGGGGCAATGTGCACTATATACAGAAGGATTCATAGCTCCCCCACAGCGGACCTCCCCCAGGTATTTGTATACTTTCTGGGCACTAGATCTACCTTGCACAGACCTGCAGGCTGCAGCAAGCAGCAGGAAAAAAGCAATGTTTTTCAACTACCACATATTTTCTAATATAGTCACCAGTAGATTTACACTACACCTTTTCCATCTTTGAATGAGGAATTACAAACATTATTCATAGCTATTAGTGTCTCAGTTAACACCTGTTATGTAAATAATAATACCTCAATCATTTATCACCACAAAACACATTTTGCTGATAAATGAAAGTACACCAAAACAATACAGTGAAGTCCCTTCTTAGTTTCAAAATGGTAGATTGTTTTGATATGACAGAAAACAGCAATGTATATATTTAATATATATCATATATACATACACACACGAATGAATGAATGAATGAATGAATAGAAAATAAGTTGATTTAGGCTATATTTCATTTTCCCAGAAAAAAATAAATTTTGAAGATACTTAAGGAACAGAAATAAAGTGGTGCCCTCCACTCAACAAGATCTGGTTGGACAAAAGTCTACAATAGTTACGAGTAAGAAATGAACACAGCCTCTAGACTTCATTTAATACTCATCTAAATTACATTAATGGAATTATTAATTTTGGCTTTTAGTGAAAGATATGAACTAATCATTTATATAAAGGCCAGACTATCCCCTTCTGCTATCCTAATCCAGTAACACTCTCTTGCACACACTGAAATGGGGACAGAGTGCCAGCCATACAGCATCATGCCCCCTATTCAAAGCCTATGGAGCTCCTTTTTTTGAGCTATTGTGCATGGGGTTTGGGCTTTACAAAGCAGAGGAAGAAGAGTTAGAAGTAGCATTGATTAGGCTCTGTATCCTACCCCCTGGTACATTCCTCCCTCTCTCTCAGAGCAAGCTTTGAAAATAAAATAGCAAGGGTTAAAACTAACTAAACGGAAACAGGCAAAATTGACATTGAGAAAATGTACTATACTAGGGGTACCACAGCACCTAATAGCAAAAACGCCTTCCCCCAAAAAACACAAGATGTGTGCAGTGAAACTGTGCTAACTCATGCTCCTGTTCTTGTAATCCTTGTTCTCCATTCTCCTGCCCTTCTCCCTCCCATCTCTCTATTTAGGGATATTCCAGTCCTGCAAACACTTACGCACATGAGTAACTTTGCCCTCGAGAGTAGACTTTATTAGCATTTAAGCTCTTCAGGGCCAGGGCTGTTTGTCTGGTGCCTAGCATGCTTTTCAATGCTCACTAAAATAAACTGACAGACATTTTTCTTCAAAGAGAAAACTAGAAAGGAGTTCAAGGCCTAGTTCAATAAGATTACTGAGAGCCAGATTCTTATCTCCAACAAGGCAGCGCAAATAGCCCTAAGTGGGACAGAGACAAAGCTCTGGCACAGCTATGGATTTGGGGCTCTATATCCAGATTCCAATTTAGGGTCAGATTCTGCTCACAATTAAAACATGGAGAGTAACTCCACTGCAGTCAATAGTGTTACTCACTCCAGATTTATGCTGTTGTAACAGAGCATAGTCTATCCCTTATTCAGTCTTTCTGTATTGACCTGGCAAAATTCTGCTCACCTATTCACCAGAGACAAGTAATTTCTTTACAGCCAAGACTAAATACCTACCCCCTCCCAGATTGCCCTCCAGCATCATCATGGCAGAGGTGGATGAGTAGATATTGTGGCTGGGCTAGTACATTTTTAGAGCAATTTTCCAAGGTTTCCTTATAGTAATTTTAAATTTTTCACTGATAGCCTCAGAGAGTCATCTTAACTATGGACAGGATTCACTAAGAGGATACTTTTCATTTTATAGAGTTCTTACATTTTATTACTATGTGTTAGATCCTGCAACTGTCACAAATATAGATGATGTTATAGGGTTAGATCCTGCTACTTGATCTGCCTATATGCTCCCCTGGGCCTTCACGGGGCCCCACTAACGTGAAAGGGATTGCTGCATAGGTGCAGAATGCCCCTGGACAAACAGCTACAGGATCTAGCCCTACAGCATGACAGTGTTCTGCCAGGATAGAAACCTGTGAGCAAATAGATGTGCATGCCAGCATAACAGCTTACGTACCCATGCTGCTGACGGAGTATACTGTGGCAAACAGACACCCAATCTCTGTTCCCCAGCAAACTCACAGAGAGGCCACTCCGCAGGCCTTCAGTTACGCAAGGACTGCAAAACGGCATCACTGAGCGTAATCTGCAAGTTAATTCACATTTGCTCCCTAAAGCAGCCCAGAACCCAAAGAAAATTATTCCATTTATCAGAAACAGGTGGGGCACAGAGCACAAAGAGCACTTCCAGAATCTGTGATGTACATGGGTACAGAGAAGGGCAACAAAAAATATTAGGGGTATGGAACAACTTCCAAATGAGGAGAGATTAAAAAGACCAGGATTGTTCATCTTATAAAAGAGACAACTAAAGGGGGACATGAGGGAGGTCTATAAAATCATGAATTGTGTGGAGAAAGTGAATAGGAGAGTGTTATTTATTACTTCTCATAACACAAAAACCAGGGGTCACCCAATTCATTTAACAGGCAGCAGGTTTAAAACAAACAAAAGGAAGTACTTCTTCACACAACTGTAAGCCTGGCTTGATACGAGCAATTGTACAGGCCAAGTGGATAAGTTCTCAGAGGCTACAGAGTGGATGAGGTCTCAGGCTACCTCAAAAACTACCCACAGTCAGCCTGTGCAACTTGTTTCCAGGGAATGTTGTGAAGGCCAAAAATATAACTGGGTTCAAAAAAGAACTAGATAAGTTCATGTAAGATAGGTCAATCATTGGCTATTCGCCAAGATGGTCAGGGATGCAACCCTGTGCTCCAGGTGTCCCTAAACCTTCAACTGCCAGAAACTGGGACTGCATGACAGGGGATTGCCCTGTCCTGTTCATTCCCTCTGAAGCATCGGGCACTGGTCACTGTCAGAAGACAGGATACTGGGCTGGATGGACCACTGAATTGACCCAGTATGGCCGTTCTTATGTTCTTAATTCATTGTAAAAGGTATTTTGCCTTTTTCCAGGCATTTTTTCCAGTTTTAATACAACCAAGGCAGAAACCACAAGCAGACTCCTCCAAGCCCAATATCCCAAGAGGCTGATAAGCATTTTCGGGAGCAACAGCACTGCTGGGTAAACTACTGTCCAAAAGGGAATGAAGTGGAGTAGGAGGAGGCCATTCATAAAACCAGCAACAGTACATATAACATGTATCACTGCTGTCCTGCAAAGGGATTCATAAAAAAAAAGTTTTGTTTTGTTTAAAAATCCACTACATATAGCAACACAACTTAGCAAAAAATTAGCAGAATTGTAGATGAAGTACCGTATCTGTTGCAAGCTTGCAGCACCATCTTGTGGGAACTTCACATTGCTACACTATTGTTTCACTATTGTTTTTCAGAAACACTGAGAATTGCATTCCAGTAAACATACTGGCTCTTAGACCAAAGGTATATTTTATAACATTCTATGAAAGGCATTATGTTTAGGGATTTTTTTTCTTTTACCAATAATGAAGTTAATGTAATTCAACTATACAAATAAAATGCCTAACTCTTATAGCAGCAAGCACTATACAGATCAGTAAAATTAGTAAATATATTTCTGGAGTAAACAAGTTGATTAACGAAAGAAATATTAATTTCAAGTAATGTGCAGTTTAATGAAGCAACCAATCCTGATTTTTACAGGCAGATGTGGGTAAAGGTACGCATCCAAGGCACACACCCAAAGGAGCTGCAAGCAGCTGGGATGGAGAAGGCCTAAGGACAAAAGAGTGTGGGAGACAGGGGACCAAGAGTTACAGTTTTAGGTTACTTAAATTGCTAACAAAGCAGCATAAGTACACAGCTCAAAGAAAACAAAACATACAGTGCAAACAAATACTATAGGGGTTGCATTTTCCAGCAACACAGAGATAATTTTATTTCATTAAATGATGGTGTCTCACTCATTCAGAATACTTTTGAAAAATTTCACAATGAAACCAGCAGGGTATTTACACATCAATTTGAATTTCATCATTTTCTAAAAGGGGCCTGGTTGCCAGCAACATATCCAAGTGACACACATTCCATCCTTAGATTCAAAATAAATCAAAACATAAGAACCAACACCAAACCAAGGAAACAGAAAAAATCAAGCATCTAGAAAAAAGAACTCAAAAGGAAGAGAAACAAAGACAATTTAAAATAGCAATGTCTTATCTCTTCAATCCAGTATTCCAGAGTTTTCAATTTAACCTTTAATGTAGCTCTGGTGTTTCTATAATAAAATTAATAAATCCTTTCTATGAAGATCTGGAATCTGTCACTTGATCAATACTTTTATATACTAAATAATAAAAGCAACTATCTATGCCTTCTCTAGATAGCAATTCTTCTTAACAATGGTATCTTGTTGGGGAGGGATAGCTCAGTGGTTTGAGCATTGGCCTGCTAAACCCAGGGTTGTGAATTCAATTTTTGAGGGGGCCATTTAGGGAGATGGGGGGAGAGGAGAACTGTCAGGAACAGTACTTGGTCCTGCTAGTGAAGGCAGGGGACTGGACTCAATGACCTTTCAAAGTCCCTTTGAGTTATATGAGATAATAAATAAATAAATAAATAAATAAATAAATAATATATGGAGATATGCCTATCTTTTTGCATCTCTCAGCACAATGAATGAATTATGGTTACCCCTCTTTCAAAGGTGACTTGCAAAGGATGTTTTTAAAATATTGGACCTGAGGCCTTTTTGCTTCTTAGGAAGTAGAAAGGCAGCCTGATTTTTTTCCTTTTAATAAAATAAAGAGCGAGGTGGAGGTGGTATGCTTTAAACAAAAAAACTGATGCATCCAAACTATAATCTGGTAAAAATTCCAGATATTTTCACAATTACACTTGCAACCTCTTTCTAGAATTTAGAATTCTTGGAACAAAACAAACAAAACAAAAATTAAAAGAATGCAGGAGTGGTTACTATTAAGGACTGTTTAAAACCTACATATCAGAGAACAGAATGCTACATCTTTAGATACAGACATTTTTGAATATTCCATACCTTAAATACATACAGTCCAATCCTGTAGTCCTTAAGCTACACAACACTGCCTAATAAAAGCTGGACGAACATGAAGGAATCAACATGTTCAATGCTGCAACTAGAATTGTATCAATACATTTCTATTAGTGCTTTGTAAGATGAAAGACTTTGAATAATTTCCTTTCACAAAAATAAAGACCTATGTCCATTTTTTTTTAAAGGAAATAAATGTAACAGTGGCTATGGCAGTATAAAGGGTAATAATAATAATAATTACCAGTAGTATTCTGTATTACCAATCATTAATATTGTATATGGAGTATTAAAAAAGCTTTGCTATCTCTGTAAGTTTAGTTTTTTTCTAACCAGAAATCAGCATCTCTCTCATATATTAATCAAGTACCTGTGCTTGTGCTTGCAAACAAAGTGCCTGTAGTTGTGTTTGTAGGTAGTTTCCCATTATTCAACTGCTTCACTCTTTTCAGGTGAGATTTCCCATTGTAATGAACCTGAGCCTGTGCTGCAGAGTTCAGCTGTATATTGCACACTTCACAGAAGGAAAATAGTATCTTCTTTTTTTCTTTACTTAATTGATAGTCTGGTCTATCATTCCTCAGTCCTTTCTCTTCAAAGCCCCGTAGAAAAGTTGATGGATTCATAATTCCATCTTCAAAGATTTGGTCAGGACTTATTGGGTGCTTCATACCTATAAAATGAACACAGTGTTGATGCCAGAAACCAAATAATAATAATACTCCTAAATAAGGATCTTACATACTTAATACGTTTAAAAAGTATCGAGCATTGAGGACCAGGTTCATCCAAAAAAAAAAAGTTTCCAAACTGTGCAGGATTGTGTATTTGTGTATTTGTGTCACTTCGATGAGTTCAGCAAGAAGAAGCTGGTAATATGTAACTCTCAATGAACAATAGTACTCATTATCTTGTTCCACCAATTCTCTTTTTAAAAAAAAAGTTGAGTTTTTCCTCCCCGCAGAGGTTAAGATTACTTAAGTTTTTCCTCCTCTTCACTACAAATAGGTTCTGAATCTTTTTGCTCATAGTGCACAAATTCCTAAAGTAATAAATTAGACCAAAAGGATGAGGAACAAAAAATTATAATGAAATTTTGGGGACAACAGAATATTTAAATAGATAAGGATAATGAATACTTTGCATTTATAGTACCCAACGATCTCAAAGCTTTGCAACAACATCAATTATGCCTTAAAATCTCTCTCTCACAGGTCTGTTGTATTATTAAACAATTATATTGCAGTATCAGATAGAGGCCAACTAGGTGGGGGGAGGCACTATACAAATGTACATGACAGATCCTGTCCCCAAAAGCTTACAATTCTTATTTCCATAAGGCTTAAAAATGCACTTGCCCCTAGTGAATAGGAATGTTGCCCTGGCAAATTACACTAGACAGACAGTTTTATGAAAGTGTAATTTTAGAAAGAAAAAAAAGAAAGAAAAAAAAATTGGGTGGTGGGAGAGTTTCTAGTCCTTGTGGTTGTGAAGATAACCTCCCAAATGCAGCCCAAGCATAAAACAGACCCACTTGTTTCCTTCCTGAGCCTGTAAACATCCAAGTTCTACGCCTCTGCTACTCACAGCTTTGCCAAAGTAAAATCAACAACGTTGGTTAGTTCCATTGCTGTTATTCACCTCTTTGTGGTAAGCAGTTAAATTACTAAGAATCATGTTAGTTTCATGCTGTTGTTTGGGAAACATATGGATATGTCCACCATTTGTTTACACAGGCTGGCCCAAGTCAGCTGACTCAGGCTTGTGGGGCTCACTCCAGCTCTGGGGCTAAAAAAGGTGGAATGTCCCAGAGCTCGGGCTCCAGCATGAGCCCGAACCTCTATACAGCAATTTTTGAGCCCCAGAGCCCAAGCCCTGTGAGACCAAGTCAGCTGACCCAGCTGCGGCCATTCTAGGAGTCTTTTACCCCTGTGTAAACGTGCCCTACGCTGCAATGTAAACCCAGGGTTTGAACTCAGACTTAAGCCTAACCCCACTTCCATCTACACACAAATCACACTAACCTAGGACTTGTTCCCAGGACTCCAAAGGGGTGGAGGGTCTTTCAGCCTGAGTCAAGCCAGGACCCAGAGTTCAAGTCTTTTGCTTTGCAGTGTAGATGCAGCCCATCTGGACTTGTGCTCTGGGAATCCTCCAAAAGTATCCCATAGTCCCACGGGCCAACTTTCTTCGTCCTCTGGACAGTCAAGTTTAGTGGACAATCAGGTTCTCGCACACTGCACCATGAACAAAGGGCTATAGCAGCCACATTTTGGGTGGGTGCTAGGAAGTCTGGTATATAGGTGGTTGGACTCATAATGCAGTGTAGATGCTGGAGCCAGAGACTGGGACCCAGGGTTCAACAATTCCTAACCTGGGATTACAATGAATGTAAACACTCAACCTCTAGAATAAACCCAGGGTCTGCTAACTAGAGTCTATTAACATGGAGCTTACATTGCAGTGTAGAAATACCCTATGAGAGCAGCAGAGTTAGGCATTGGATTCATTCCTGGGAAGACAAAAAAATGTCTAGAGGAGGAACTTACATCAGCCAAAAGGATCTGGATGCTAGGAGAAGAAAAAGTTCCTTCTCCAGTCCAGAGCTAGAGTATTATACTGATCTTTACTGAGACTGATATAAGATGGAGAATCCAGCCTGTCCCAACAGCATCATACTATTCCTTCCAAGTACTACTGTGCTACCCTGAACCTCGTGAATGAGCTCTTTTCCTCTCCCCACCCAGTCTTCCATACTTAGCTGGGATTAGGTTTGGTTCTTCGGTTACTATGCCTGGTAAATATTTCAAGCCACCATCTTAGAAGGAAGAAAAGTGAGGCAAAAAGAGGTTTACTTTCTCTAAGTTAAACAGCAAGTCATTTGCTGGGATGGAAATATTTCAACTCTCCCTCAAACCTTGCTTTAACCACTAGAGAATGGTATCCTCTCTTGCATCCATTTTATCACTTGTTGAATAAGGCGTGATTTTATTGATAAAAACTCTTCTTAAATACATCTATTTCTTATGCAGAATATGTTAAAGATTATATATAATCACATTCCCCTCCTCCCCCCCCAAAAAAAACAGTCAAGAAAATTAACTGTATCATAGCGGTCAGTAAAATTTATGCATATTGAATAATCAATGCACAAAGAGCCTTATTAAAAATCATTTTAGTTTCTGGGCATCTAACTACTTTTCAGACTAAGAAACACCTATCGCTTGTGATCTTCCAACCTAGGCTAGATACTGTCACACTAAATCATTTAAGCATACTATCATATTTCAATGCAAGCAACCAAGATCCCTGACTCAGCTGAGTTTACATGACGTTTTCATCTGAAAATTTAATCTGTTTGCAGCTTCAGTATTTGTAACTTTTCAATTTTTCATACAATTCCTTTCTTTTACTCTTTCTCCTATGTAAAAAGATTGCTAATGTACGAGAACGTTGAACTTTTGGTTTCCTGAATTATCACTTTTATTGACATATAATATTCCATTTGTTCGGAAGTATGCAAAATGCACAACTGTATTAATCTCGTGATATACTAGAGAACACAGATAAAGCATAAAGTAGAGGTGGTTGGATAATTTTCAACAAAACTGTTCTCTGCTGGAAGACATTGCTTACTTGAAACCAAAATGCTTCCCAGAAAGGTGTTAACGGCCGCTCTACCTTGAATGGTTCCCTTATAATATGTGCTAACTACCTTCCCAGACCTAAAGAGCAGCTGTGTGTGGCTGGAAAGCTTGTCTCTCTCGGGAAAAGAAGTTGGTCCAGTAAAAGACATTACCTCTCCCACCTTGTCTCTCTAATATCCTGGGACCAACATAACTACACTACATACATCAGGGAACTAGCTCAGTTTTGATTACATTTTCAAGACACACACTAATTAGGCATAGCAAGGACTTAAACCTTAGGCTCCCATGTCCCAGGCCAGTGTCCTAACCAGAGAGCTATAGAAGGAGTCAATCGGTCTTGCCCGCTCCATCAGAGCAAAAACATTTGAAACCTCATTTATTTATTTGCAAAACAATTGTTATTTCCCAGCCAGTCCTAATAAAAAGTATTGTCTTGTTTGGCATTAGTACAAATCAAATAATTACATACTAGAGCAATTTTCCACATGTTACAAGGCTGAAATCTAAAAATTGTTAAGCCAATTTCTTCAAATCTGTGTGCTTAAATTGGGTTTCTAAATAAAAGTGCTGAGCACCCAACAAACCCAGCAGAGCCCCTAGGAACTACAGGTGCTAAACATCTCTCAAAAGGTGCCTAAAAATGGCTTTAGGAGCCTTTCTATACTGGCAGAGTTACAGCGCTGGCAGTTACAGCACTGCTCAGAGAACGCTGAAGGGAAACTGCTGTTGTGTCACACTGTCAGCTGCCTGCCCAATAGCATGTTCACACTTGCAGCGGTATTCGCAGCAGTGCACTCTGGGCAGCTATCCCACAGAGCATCTTTTCCTCTTCTGCTGCTAAGAGTTGTGGGAAGGCAAAGGAGATCGCGGGGCATCCTGGGTCCTGTCCCAATGTTCCGTGATGCATTGCTTTGCATCCCAGCAATCCCTGTGCTTCCATTCACATTTGGCGCCATCTTTCAACGGTTTGTGTACTGCCTCTTCGGTCTGCAGGAATGGATCCCGTACTGTTGACCAATATGCAGCTCGCTCAAACACGTCATGAGTGACAGTAGAGTTATTCCTTAAACTACAAAGGCAAGAAGCGTGAGACATTGATCTCGCCACGCATAGTAGCTACGACATGAGATTGCTTGTGGCATTCACAGAAGTGCTGACCCCAGTGGAACGCTGGAAACAAGCACTGAGTGGTGGGATCACATACTCGTGCACATCTGGGATCACAAGCAGTGGCTGCAGAACTTCCGGATGAGGAAAGCCACGTTCATGGGACTGTGTGATGAGCTCGCCCCAGCCCTGCGGTGCAAGGACACGAGTATGAGAGCTGCTCTGTCGTTGGAGAAGCGCGAGGCGATTGCACTGT
Organism: Terrapene triunguis; assembly: GCF_002925995.2. Lineage (NCBI taxonomy): Eukaryota > Metazoa > Chordata > Testudines > Emydidae > Terrapene > Terrapene triunguis. The sequence continues at coordinate 43,041,131 of NW_020664413.1, forward strand.
GGAAGCTGGCTACTACAGACTGCTACCGATTGGTCGCTAACCAATTCATAGTGGGAAAGTCGACGGAAGCGTGCAGGGCCATTAATCACATCCTGCTCCAAAAGACCATGACTCTGAGCAACATGTGTGACATTGTGGATGGTTTTGCCTAGGCTTCCCTAATTGAGGTGGGGTGATAGATGGCACGCATATTCCAATTGGGGCACCAGACCACCGAGCACATTAATCAGAGGGGGTATTTCTAAATGGTTCTCCAGGTGCTTCTGGATCACTGTGGGCGTTTCACGGACATTAACACAGGCTGGTCCGGAAAGGTGCATGACACATACATCTTTCGGAACACTGGCCTGTTCAGGAAGCTGCAAGCAGGGACAAGAAGATCACCGTAGGGGAAGTCGAAATGCACATTGTGATCCCGGGAGACCCTGCCTACCCCTTAATGCCATGGCTTATGAAGCCATACACGGGGCACCTTGACAGCAGCAAGGAGCGGTTCAACAACAGGCTGAGCAAGTGCAGAATGACTGTTGAGTGTACTTTTGGCCGTTTAAAGGCCCACTGGCACGGCCTATATGGGATGCTGGACCTGGCCGATGACAATATTCCTATGCTTATAGCTGCGTGCTGTACACTCCACAATATTTGTGAAGGGAAGGGTGAAAGCTTCACTCAGGGCTGGACTGCTGAGGCTCAGTGCCTGGAGGCTGAATTTGAACAGCCAGAGACCAGGGCTATTAGAGGGGCGCAGCGTGGGGCCATAAGGATCCGGGATGCCTTGAGGGAGCAATTTGAAGCTGAAAACCACTAATATTTATTGCTATGCCCGGGTGTGCAGTGCTTGTAATGCTAGGAGGTGATTGTGATTGGTGCAGGCAATGCACTATGAAGGTGTAAGAAAATTGCCTGTTGCTTTGCAAGGCTCTGTTTGCTTTCAATTAGTGGAATAAAGATTTCTTTCAAACCAAAACAATTATTTTCTTAAAAAATAACAACCAGAGGGGAGAGACAGGCAAAAAAACCCATCAGCACTGAGGGGGATGGAAGAGAGGGTCCCAGGAGGAGGTGGGATCCAAGGATGGTTAAAGATTTGTGTATGTCCAGGTATTATATCCAACCTTCTCCAGTGCAGTGGGTACTGTACTTCAACAGGGCTAAACTGCGGAAGGATGTGTGTTCAGTGCAGTGGGAACTTAGAGTCCGCAGGGCTGGACTGTGACTGGGCAGGAGTGGAATGCAGCAGGTACAGACTGGAGCCAGGAGATTGATAAGAGTGTGTTGGCAGTGTCTGGGTGGCGCATGGGAAAGAGTTTTGAGACAGCAGCTATAGGGGAAGGCAGGCACGGAGCTGCTCGGTTTGCAGTGCTAGTAGCGCCTGGAGCATGTCCGCTTGGCACTCCGTAACCTTTAACAGCCACTCCATGGTTTTGTTCTGGTGTGCTGCATTCTCCTTTCGGTCCCTCTTCTTGCTGTCCCACCACTCCTTCAATTCTTGTTTTTTGGCCATGGAGTGCATCATGACATCACGCAGAAAATCCTCCTTAGTTCTTCTTGGCCGCTTTCTAATTCTGAGCAGCCGTTCAGCTGGCGATAAAGAGAGAGGCTGGTCTCCTAAGGTCATATCTGTGAAGCCAAAATGCAACATTTTACAGAGCAATATTGTTTGCAACATACATATCACTGATTTAAAACACAGCCACTATTCACATACCTGTCACTAACTGGCTGACTCCAGGCAAGCACACGAGCCACAAGACCCCCAAAACGGTGAGTAACCGCAGGGGAAATCATTGTTCCAGGACCGTGCTGTACACTGGGCACGTGGCTCTTGGGGAGAGCCAGCACTGTAAGGGGGGGGGCCTTATAATCATTCTTGTCCCCACATTTTCCACAGGCTGTGTTCATCATGGAAGATCTCGCTGCTCCAAGACAGCGGCTTCCGCCTTGGCCCTTACGTAGCTCACCTGTGTGCAGCAATGGTTTCCCTCCAAGTGACAGTAGAGTGGCGTGGAAAAGTTACCCTTAATGGGGCAAGCAACAAAGCAGCTCTGCCAAAGAACCTACGGCATGGATTGCCCAGTATCTCCATGAGAGTTTCCTGGAGATCTGAGGCAAATCCCCGGGAAGTGAGGGAGCCAATCAACACCCTGTTCCGCCGCTCAGACTAGGCACATGGTGGTACATGCATTATACAGATACAAGCCTGCTTTCTGCAACCCTCCTGCCCCCAACAACTCGCTTCAGCGATTCCCAAAATCAAAGCTACTTACCAGGGGTCTCCTTTCCTGTTTGCGCTTCACCAATCTCCGACAGCAGTGACTTGCTAGCCTCCTCTGTGGTAGAGGATAGCTCTGGGCTGCACGCATCTCTGACCTCCGAGTCATCCTCTGCCTCTGAGCCATCCTCTCCCTCCACATCCTCATCCAAGATTTCCTCCTCCTGGCTTGGTCCACTCTTGACTGGTACGCCAGCCACCAAAGTATCCACAGTGGCCTTCGCAGTGGAGGTGGGGTCGCCACCAACTATCGCGTCCAGCTCTTTGTAGAACCAACAGCTCAAGGGCGCAGCAGTTTGCCTCCCACACCTTGTGGTAGGCATTCCACAGCTCCTTCACTTTGACCCTGAATTGCAGTGTGTCCCAGTCATGGTCCCTTTCTGTCATGCATCGTGAAATCTGTCCGTAGGTATCAAATCTTACTGCTGGAGCGCAGCTGGGACTGGACAGCGTCCTCTCCCCAAATGCTGATGAGGTCCAGCAGCTTGGCATTGTTCCAAGTGGGGGATTGCTGGGTGTGTGAAGCAGGCATGGTCACCTGGAAAGATGCGCTGAGACCATTGCACACATCACTGAGCAAACAGGAAGGGGACTTTCAAAATTCCCAAGGAATTTAAGAGGTAGGGATGATGGTTGGTCACCTGAGGGCAGGGCAGTAAGTTCAAACCAATGACCAGAGATGCGAGAACAGGCATTGTGGGACACCTCCCGGAGGCCAATCACAGTGCTGTAATTGACCAGGGTGTCTACACTGGCACCGCAGTGCTGTACCCCCAGCACAGAAAGCTGTACACCTCTCGTCGTGGTGGTTTTTTTTACAGCGCTGCAACTGCGTAGTTTCTGTGCACTAAGTGGCTTGACAGTGTGTACACCTCGGGAGTTACAACACAGAAAGCTGCTTTACTGTGCAGAAACTTGCCAGCGTAGACAAGGTCTAACAGTCACCTAGGTTTGAAAATTTTGGCTTTAGTGCCAATCCTATTGTCAGCTTTTACAGAGATCATGAAACAGCCATCAATGTCGTCCAAGTTATCAGTCCACATACTGCTCCTAAATAACATACCCTCAAGGTGCACTGACTCCTGCAGGGATAGAACACCAGCTAATCATGTTAACCCTGCAAAGACTGCCATATAGTCAAGTAATTATGGGCCAGACTGTGTTGATCTGGAGAAATCTCCCACTCCTGTGCAGAAAGCAGTGACAATCCTGCCCTTTTGCTTCTTGTGCTCTAGGAAAGCAAGTTGAGCAGTGCTAGATACTATCAATCAGGCATGGGATGAAGGGAAGTTCACAGCTCCATTCTCCTCCTGTACCATCTGATCACGGCAAGCAAGGAGGTGAAAGGAGAACGCAGGGTACATCTACTAAAGGGGATAACAGTGGCTGTTGCTGCATGCACTTCAACAACCCCCATGAAGACATTCTGTTTTGGGCACAATGTCTCATCAAAGTCTGTTCTTTTAAAGTACGTTATATCCTTTGAAGCCGATTTAGTTTTTTCCTTCACTCAAGTTTATTGCTTAAGATTCTTAAATCTGAGGACATTTAACACATTATGGTTTCCATATACACCTCTACCCCGACATAACGCGACCCAATATAACACGAATTCGGATATAATGCGGTAAAGCAGCGCTCCGCGGGGGCAGGGCTGCGCACTCAGGTGGATCAAAGCAAGCTCGATATAACGCGGTTTCACCTATAACGCAGTAAGATTTTTTTGGCTGCTGAGGACAGCATTATATCGGGGTAGAGGTGTATTTACCTTCAGACTAACAACTCTGGAAATTACCTTTATTACATTTTCCAAAGTATCTTTAAGACTATATTTTCTTGTGCTGAGAATGGTTTTGAAACCAGTTACAAGCTATATTTAAAGGGTTATATTTTTGTCTATAAAGTTAACATTTAAATGGAGCACCTAGTAATGAATAAGGATCCTACCCTACACTCAGCTCCACTCAAGTGTCAGCTCTGGAAAGTAAGTAAGCGAGATTTGTCTTCAGCCAAATTTCTTTTCTGCAATGCAAACACTTTGCTCCCTTTACTTGTGAAAAATACCCACCTATGCATGCATGGGGAGAACTAACTATAGAAGTTTCTTCCACAGAGTTCAAAGAGAAGAAATAAGACCTAATCTAGGATCCATGGGAGCTGGCTATCTATTCAAAACACAACTCCAGATCTACATGTCATGTTTCAGCTACTGGTTGGACAAAAGGGGTCTCTTTCAGACCTATAGCACAGGCCAACAACATACTACTGGCTGAACTTGAGGATCCTAAGCTGGTCTACTTAAAGTCAGAAATAACATTTTCTACAGCTTCCCCAGCCAGACACGAAGCCAGAAAGGAGCTGACTGGCAATAAGCCTTTAAAGCTTAATGTAATGGTGCAGGCACTGTTCACCTGGGCTCCTGAAAAACCCATGACTGCTTCAGTGTCTCACTCAGATCTGCTTCTCCACCCCATTTGCTGAATTCTCCTTTTTGCTGCAACCGGGTCTCTCCCATTCCCTGCCCCAAGTGGGGAGCAGGGCACCCTGGTCAAAGCAGCAACAGATTGAGGATCAGAAGCTAAGAGTGAAAAAGTCTCTGAATATTTTGGTCTTTATTATCTAGTATATGATTAATTAAAATTCCTCTCTCAAAAAGTAACACTTGTTGACAGCTTTTGATTCTGTAGGAGTTGGCAGTGGCACAGTGTACCGCCCAAGCCTCAGTAACAGCAACCAAACCAAGTATAATCCCTACAGGCAAAGATAATCTGCACAGAGACTATGCAACCACTATGTGGCCATTGTCAATCATAATAGAAGGATACATATTAATGCTGCTGCTTTTGCAGCATATGTGAATCTGAGCACCTATACTGCAGATATTTACCCAACGAGCTAGGATTTGACTAAAGGTGACCAGAAAATGATAAATATTTTCTCGGTAAATTTTTGAATCCCTCCCCCCCACCCCCCCCCAATTACTGAAATTACTGAGTTTTGGGATGAAAAATCAAAATCCGACATTTTCTTGCTCATTTTGTTCATTTCAGCTTACTAAATTTTTAAACGTATTATGCGGAGCATACCTCTTCCATCTGGAAGCTCCAATGCTGCCATCTCAGTTCGCCTCCCTTGTCTCTTGCATAACTAAGTTTTGCTTCAAACAGGCTAAAATCCTTTATTTCTCTTGATCACAAATGGCCAGTAGAACGAAACAGCCATAGAATCTTTTTTTTTTTTTTTTTGGAATAGATTCCTTAATGTACACAATTACCAGACTGAGAAAAACCAAAGTCGTGATCTGACTCGATTCTGCAGATAATATGGGAGCAAAAATAAATTAGAAATGTATGCCACTACTTTAAAATTCTTAGATGTCATGAGATACCCTGTTTGGATTTCTGAAACCACATCTCAGCCTCTCACAGTTGACCAAGAAATCCAAGCATGGACTGCCTTTATACTTCATGCTCAAGGCAATTGGCCTTTCAATTTAGCTAATTTACTTTTTAAACAGAGTTATGCTTTCAGAGGAGCTACAAATAAAGGACTATGTACAGTGCACTCTTGTAGGTGAGAATATGCAAATTTTAATTCAAAGGAAATAAGCTTTTGGTTCCCCTAATGAATTAGTGATGGTTATATAAAGCATTCTTTTCCTGGGTATTGGCCAAACTTTTGTAATGCCCATTCCTAATTAGCTGATACTTCAAAAGAATACTACTCTAGAAATGTAATTAGAATAGCATCCCTCTGGAGTCATGCCAGCAAAGCAATACAGAAAAAGATATATTGTAACAACTTATAAGCAAACAGAATTCACTCTCATAGCCTTAGGTTATAGTCAAGTGAATTGTGGGAGACACAGGCATGAAAAGTATCAAATGAAATCAATTTTCTGCATACTTGTGTTTTCAAAATGGTTTGTTCAGCCAACAGCAACAAATTTAGGATTGAAGTTTGTATCGTACATCTCATGCATTTATTATGGGTGAAACCTCTTTCTGTGTGGATAGCCCACAGAAGTCTATGCATAAAAAAAGCATAAGGGAGGTCTTGTGCTGGGTACCTGCACTGCAGTGATTGTCATTCTATAGTTTAAATAGTTCATAGGGGCTTGGGAATTTCACACTAAGGACAGGACTCTAGAGCATTATTCTGAAAACCTTTGCTATAGCAGCCTTTGGAAAACTCTTATGACCTTTTCCATTCTCCTATACAGTATTTCCTAAATATACCTAAAAATATATGAAAACATATGGTTTGCACCATCTGGGCAACAAGTTCCTCTGGGATACTGTGGTGAACAGCATATGCATAGTGCCTTGTGCTTGGTATCCGACAGTGTTAAAAGAAGCACAAGAGAATTTTGAAGCCAACCCTGAAAGATCTCCCATATGTCTTAGGGACCATTTGCCTTTCTAAAGATCTGTTGCTCTATTCTTTAGTCCAAATTAAAGGTATACAGAATTCCTACATTAAAATCTCAATTTTGTTCCTAAAATCCTCAAATAGGCAGTGTCTTTTGTCAGGCTTCCAGTTCTCCAGTAGTCTACTGCCCACAGATACATCCAGTCAAGACTGGCTTATTTCTCCCCCACTGTTCCCTGAGCATGTAGCACAGCTCCTAAAATACTATAGTTTAAAATTACATCAGAAGTTGAACGGTTACGAGTTGTATGTGTGACTGACAAAGAATAAATGGTTAATGATGTATACTTTCATGACATAAAGGCCATGTCGGTTCAGAATACAACTCACTAGCAAATATTGTTTTTGGCACCTTCGTATTTTGATTTTACATATCTAAAAATAGAAGGGATAATCCACATGAGCAGAAAGTCAGCTTGCTATTCTTGTACACAGAAAACTATTTTGAATGGTATAGGGTGACAACCTGCTGACAGCATCTTCACTAACACATTTGAAGATATTTAACATTTGAACAAGATTCTCTTTATACTGCAAAAACAGATGGTTGTTTCTCAACACAAACATTAGCTGTTCAGAAAAAGGTAATTCAGAAAATTGAAATCATTTGTGCATCAAGTGTTTTGCTTTGTTTTCCTTAAAAAGGGACAACTTGAATGCTGGTTAACCTAAAATTAGACGTTTTGGAACAGATTGTTATTTTAGCTGGCCTGGAGTAAATTGTATAGTAATTCCATTAAAGGAAGTGGAGTTATTCTGGATTTAAATGGCATAAATGAGACCAGAATTCAGCTGGCTTTGTTTTAGTTTCTAGTTGCATGTGCACATGCAAGGTATTTTGCGTCAGCTCCACTTTTGTAGTTATCCTTCCATCTCCAGTCCCTCTACCTACCCTCAAACCTCCTTAAATACTTTCAAGAAAAGATGGTCTTACAGAGTCCCCAGAAGGTTAATAAAGTCTGGCTCTGGTGGGCCACCTTGGAGTCTTGGACTCTATTGGAAAATTATCTGCACCTTTTTCAGCATATGCTCCTGCATGATGCATCATTGACAAGCTAGCGCAGGGGTCTCAAACACGCGGCCCGGGGGCCGCATGCGGCCCGCGGGGTTGTTTTCTGAGGCCCGCGAGCGCCTCACAGCCCCCCCCAGCGTTTACCTAGAGTGGCTCCAGCCCGACGCGCACCGGGGGAAGGGCAGGCTCCCTTCCCCCTGCCGCTCCGGGAAGCGGCTGGAACGTGGGGAAGAGGGGGGCACAGGGCTCTGTGTGTTGCTCTTGCTTCAGGCAGCACCCCCAGCAGCTCCCATTGGCCTCAGTTCCCCATTCCTGGCCAATGGGAGCTGCTGGGGGTGGTGCCTGAAGCAACAGCAACACACAGAGCCCTGTGCCCCTCTTCCCCCAGGTTCCAACCACTTCCCGGAGCGGTGCGGGGACAGGCAGGCAGGTGGCCTGCCCTGCCCCCGGTGCGTGTCAGGCCGGAGCCTGCCCCCCGAGCCCCTCCTGCAGCCCAACCCCCTGCTGTACCCCACACCCCAACTCCCTGCCTTGAGCCCCCACCACACCCCTCCTGCCCTCCCTGGGGGCAGAAAGGGGGCAGAGTTGGGGTGGGGATTTCAGGGAAGGGGTTGGAATGGGGGCAGGGCCTCGTGGAAGGGGTGGAGTGGGGGCGGGGCCAAGGTGGTGGGGGGAGGTGTCAGTAATGCGGCCCTCGGCCAATGTACTAGTCCTCATGTGGCCCTCGTGATCATTTGAGTTTGAGACCCCTGAGCTAGTGGCTGCTTCTTAGACACCTCTCTCATTCTACACGCTGCTATTTATCATTAACGGTCCTCCATCTTTCCCTCTCTCTAATACAAGTGACTGTACTCACACCCAAGCCAGAATTAAGTTATTCCAGGTAAGGTTTCATACAAATGCTGAACAGATAGCTAAAACTGGAACAAACAAGAGAGCGGCTTTTAGAATAAGTCAAAGTCAACCCTTTTAAGAACAAACGCTGAAAAAAGAAAAAACACCCTCTATAAAATTGATTAAAATACATTGAATCAAAATATAAATACTAATTACTTTCATGTTTTCCAAATTGATTTTTAACAAAGTCCCAAATAGTGTTAAAACTTGTTTTTGTGGAGATATTATTCACTTCCCCTGCTCCACTTTCCAAAATTGCTTATTTGAAACCAGGAACTTGTATGGCTCAACCTCTTATGAAATTTTGGGAGGAAAATGGTACCTTACCTATCACAGCCCTCTCCCATAAATACTGGATTTTCTCTAACAAGTGAGTTTTGAAGGATTGTTTTCTGTGATTGTTTTTAATCCTCTCACCAACATTCACTTTTGTTATTCCCCTTAACTTCCTCTTTGCCTCTTTCTTTAAGATAGTGTGCATCTCAAAGCTCTTTTAGGCCACAGAAGCTCTTTTATATCCTTCCTTACAAACAACATGTCCATTGAATAGTATAAGATGTCAATTAGATTTGTTTTCACCAGTATTTACAAACTTAACAAGGAACAGGAACTGTATACAAGGGGAAAAAAACTATCACATACATACAGTGAAATCTGTCTCAACTACTTAAGGGAACCACAAAAGAAACCCCAGAACCCTAGTTTATTAACTGAGGTATTTTCAAGCAGACGTAGATCAGAACTGTACCATTATATCTGGAGATGGTCTCTTAAAACAGGAAATTGCTTATTAACAGTCTCTTTTACAAGTTCCACTGTAAAGCGAATGCCAGCTTTACTCTTTAAGGGGAGAATTGCGAGCAGTTTCTCTAAGATTTACAGATAAATGCTTGCATTTAAAATAACTAGGAAATTCCAACAGAGGGAAAAATGTGTGGAGCTTTTTTGTTGTTGTTGGTTTTCTTTTTTTTCTTTTCTTTTTTAAATCTTTCACATGTACCAGAACAGCCCCGTAGCTAATGCGGACATGAGGAGGCACTGCTCCCATGGAAATCTTTTCTCCCTCTGTAGAAATAAGATAAGTTCCAGCTTTCCCCTCTCCCCCAGTTCCTTAGTCTGAGTTTCCTCACACAAGTGACTATAGTCCTAAAGCCACAGAACAGTAGTCTCAATTCCAGTAGCCTGTGGTGGCGGGAGTGTGTGTTATAGATCCTATTTCAGCTAAGTGAAGTAAAGTGACTGCATTACGTTCCTGCTATAACACAAGATGTGTCATTGGCAATCCATCGAGGTCAAGGATGATCTCTTTCATGGGTCTTATTTTTCATGGGTCCTTAGGTGACTGACGAGTCCAATTCTTAAGCCACAGGCTTGTTGGCAGATTCATAGATTCTAGGACTGGAAGGGACCTCAAGAGGTCATCGAGTCCAGTCCCCTGTCCGCATGGCAGGACCAAATACTGTCTAGACCATCCCTGATAGACATTTATCTAACCTACTCTTAAATATCTCCAGAGATGGAGATTCCACAACCTCCGTAGGCAATTTATTCCAGTGTTTAACCACCCTGACAATTAGGAACTTTTTCCTAATGTCCAACCTAAACCTCCCTTGCTGCAGTTTAAGCCCATTGCTTCTTGTTCTATCCTTAGAGGCTAAGGTGAACAAGTTTTCTCCCTCCTCCTTATGACACCCTTTTAGATACCTGAAAACTGCTATCATGTCCCCTCTCAGTCTTCTCTTTTCCAAACTAAACATACCCAATTCTTTCAGTCTTCCTTCATAGGTCATGTTCTCTAGACCTTTAATCATTCTTGTTGCTCTTCTCTGGACCCTCTCCAATTTCTCCACATCTTTCTTGAAATGCGGTGCCCAGAACTGGACACAATACTCCAGTTGAGGCCTAACCAGCGCAGAGTAGAGCGGAAGAATGACTTCTCGTGTCTTGCTCACAACACACCTGTTAATACATCCCAGAATCACGTTTGCTTTTTTTGCAACAGCATCACACTGTTGACTCATATTTAGCTTGTGGTCCACTATAACCTCTAGATCCCTTTCTGCCGTACTCCTTCCTAAACAGTCTCTTCCCATTCTGTATGTGTGGAACTGATTGTTCCTTCTTAAGTGGAGCACTTTGCATTTGTCTTTATTAAACTTCACCCTGTTTACCTCAGACCATTTCTCCAATTTGTCCAGATCATTTTGAATTATGACCCTGTCCTCCAAAGCAGTTGCAATCCCTCCCAGTTTGGTATCATCTGCAAACTTAATAAGCGTACTTTCTATGCCAATAGCTAAGTCGTTAATGAAGATATTGAACAGAGCCGGTCCCAAAACAGATCCCTGCGGAACCCCACTTGTTATGCCTTTCCAGCAGGATTGGGAACCATTAATAACAACTCTCTGAGTACGGTTATCCAGCCAGTTATGCACCCACCTTATAGTAGCTTCATCTAAATTGTATTTGCCTAGTTTATCGATAAGAATATCATGCGAGACTGTATCAAATGCCTTAAAGTCTAGGTATACCACATCCACAGCTTCTCCCTTATCCACAAGACTCGTTATCCTATCAAAGAAAGCTATCAGATTGGTTTGACATGTTTTGTTCTTTACAAATCCATGCTGGCTATTCCCTATCACCTTCCAAGTGTTTGCAGATGATTTCCTTAATTACTTGCTCCATTATCTTCCCTGGCACAGAAGTTAAACTAACTGGTCTGTAGTTTCCTGGGTTGTTTTTATTTCCCTTTTTATAGATGGGCCCTATATTTACCCTTTTCCAGTCTTCTGGAATCTCTCCCGTCTCCCATGATTTTCCAAAGATAATAGCTAGAGGCTCAGATACCTCCTCTATTAGCTCCTTGAGTATTCTAGGATGCATTTCATCAGGCCCTGGTGACTTGCAGGCATCTAACTTTTCTAAGTGATTTTTAACTTGTTCTTTTTTTATTTTATCTGCTAAACCTACCCCCTTCCCATTAGCATTCACTATGTTAGGCATTCCTTCAGACTTCTCAGTGAAGACCGAAACAAAGTAGTCATTAAGCATCTCTGCCATTTCCAAGTTTCCTGTTACTGTTTCTCCCTCTTCTCTGAGCAGTGGGCCTACCCTGTCTTTGGTCTTCCTCTTGCTTCTAATGTATTGATAAAAAGTCTTCTTGTTTCCCTTTATTCCCGTAGCTAGTTTGAGCTCATTTTGTGCCTTTGCCTTTCTAATCTTGCCCCTGCAAGATGTTGCAGGTTGTGTTGGAAGACAGGGTTGGGCTGCGTTTGCTGCATGACTGTTGTCTTTCCTTTCTTTTCTGGCATTTTTCTGTGACCAGGGCAAGGCAATTTTCCTCAAAACTGAATGTTCCATCTCTGACAAGTCTTTGCCAGTTATCCCTATCCTGGGCTGCTGTCTCCAAGTGTGTGGTGTTGATGCCACATCTCTTGATGTTTATCTTGAGGGTGTCTTTAAAGCGTTTCTTTTGGCCTCCCCGTTTCCTTTCTCCTTTGGTGAGTTGGGCATACAGCAGTTGTTTTGGTAATTGTACATCAGGCATGTGCACACAGTGCCCGCTCCACTTCAGCTGGTGCTGGATAATCAGGGCCTCAACACTGAAGATGTTGGCCTCTGTGAGAACACTGACATTAGTGCAATGATCCTCCCACTTCATGTTGAAGATCTTCCAAAGGAAGTGCTGGTACTGGCATTCCAGGTTTTTCAGGTGTTTCTGTAGATCACCCAAGTCTCCCAGCTGTAGAGGAGAGTTGGGATTACCACCGCTTTATAAACTCAAAATCTAGTGTGTGTTCTGATGTCGTGATTGTTGAACACCCGGTGAGACAGTGTGCCAAAGGGCAAGGCTGGCACAGCGAATTCTGTGCTGAATCTTGACGTCTATGTCTGCCCTCTGTGAGAGGTGGCTGCCAAGAGAGACAAAGTATTCTACATTTTCCAGTTCTTCTTTGTCGATATAGATCTTCCTTGCTGGGTCTGATTGACCGGGGACTGGCTGGTGAAAAACTTAGAGACTAACAAATACAGTAAGTGGAAGTGGCCTACTCTCAACAGTTAGCACTATAAAAAGTAATTTTCCCTCTGTCGATATTCACCCCTTCTTGCCCACTGTTGAGAATAGGCCACTTCCACCTTGATTGAATTGGCCTCGTTAGCACTGACCCCCGACTTGGTAAGGCAACTCCCATCTTTTCATGTGCTGTAATTATATATATATATTATATATACACATACATACATACACACACACACACACACACACACACACACAGCTTACTGTATTTTTCACTCCATGCATCTGATGAAGTGGGTTTTAGTACACGAAAGCTTATGCCCAAATAAATTTGTTAGTCTCTAAGGTGCCACAAGGACTCTTCGTTGTTTTTGCTGATACAGACTAACACAGCTACCACTCAAACAGTCAAGTTATTGCTCCAAAAACTTCAAGATTCCATAGTCACCGAGTACTTGCCAGGATTCCAAAGTGTAAACGAGCATCTGTGGTCCCAGAATTACCATGAATTGATTGATAAAACCAGTGGGGAATTGCAAAGGAGATTTTCTGAAGAAAACTAAGTTACACAAAAGCTTGTCAGCAACCTATTCCACCAGCTCTCCAGACTTCTTGAAATTGGAATACCTGTGTGCTTTGATCAACTTGCTTAGATTAGATATGGAGAAGGTGAAAGTTGAAATGGCTGTATTTAAACCATAGAGAAAAGAGGAGAAATTGTAAAGAATTTGAAGAAATTCTAGGTGCCATCAAGGAATTAAAGGAGGCTTTCCCATATTTTTTTGAAATATCTATTTTATTGTTTGGAGCATCAGCTGCAGCTTGTCTTTCTTCTTTTTCTTGTTTGGGAGAGAATTTTATCACATCGGAGGAGCAGCATGACTCAGGAAATAAAGAAAAACCTAACTCTCCTGCCATATGAAAGCGATTTGACTTCAAAACTGAACCTGGATGGATTTGTGGAAGAATTCAGATGACATTATGCAAGAAAACTTCATGAACAGTCTTTACATTACACAACACTTTCATGTTAGGATCTATGCTTTTATATTTTTGAATGCTTGAATATTTGTTATACAGATCATATTAATATGCATCTTTTTCTTATTTCATAAAAATAAAGGAAAAAAGCTTCCGGCAGATTGTATTTTTCTGTAACTACATGAACTTCTGAGGGCAAATACAACTGCCCCTCTTGTCATGCAGTTCCCCCCTCCCCCCACCATGTCAATGTCCCAGCTACGGGGCTGTAGCAGAGAGAAGTAAAAAGGGGGAAATAGATGACGAAGGCTTCCAGAAAAGTATTTTCACCTGGTTGTTGCTCTCCCTTCACTCAAACATTTTGGGAGGACACAGCCAATTTACAGAAACAAGAGTTACCCCAAGTTTTCTTAATATGTAGAATTCACCTGAGCAGAAGAAAAATATGATGGGAAGCCAGACAACAAAGGCAGCCTTCACTTTTATGCAACTAAAGCGTCAGACAACAGGGTGGAAAGAAGGATCTCAGCTGCAATTAAAGTAATCAAACAACAGAGGGGTGCCACAGACGGGCTCAGGGAACCAAACAAGAACTTTGAGAACCACATAATAAGATCTGGGCTGGCTAAACAAAGGATTAGGCTATCCTTTGTTTAGAGATAGCCACACTAGGGAAATCGAAGCAACATGAGATTGCAGAGCTGAAAAATATCAGTCCTTGTGACATTACTGGAGATGTGGAAAAGAGACACTTTTACTCAAATCTCCAAACTACTGGAGTTTCTGAGGAAGTCAATAACAGCATCTTGGTACAAGCACTAAAGGGCTCTTGGAACAGATGCCAGAGGCTCCAGAACCCACGTGGGGAACTCAAAGAAGAGGCTACCCCAGAGGCCCCAAAAGAATTAGGATAAATAGGTTGTTTGCATTTCCAGACAAATGGGTGCTAAATATACAATAATCACATGACAAATTCTGAAGATAGGGTTACTCCATTATCCTGTCAGTTTAGCCACAGGTTGTCACTTTTGGGTACAGTGTCTGAAAACCAAACTAGAGGACATGACTGGAAAAAATTTTCGGCCAAAATAAAAAGAAACTTACAGTTCAGTGGGACATGTGAACCCTAGTAAACTCTGAGAGATTATTATTGGGCTAGTGTCACTTGAGCAGCTATTTATTGGTGCACTTTTCAACTTGAAGCTCACTGGATAAAAAAGGGGACACATTCTTCATCAACTGCATTGTTACCAATCCACTGAAGCCCATAGAGATGCAGTGCATTTATACCTGTGTAATGGCAAAATTTGGCCTAGAAAGTTTCCCAGCTTATTAAAATTAAATTGTTAATTATCTACCTGTGGACACTGTTTGGCAAAGCACTGACATACAAAAGACCTTACTACTAGCTTGATGGATTTTGAAATCTGATAACCAAGAGGTCTGGAATTATCTATTCTCGTGCACAGAGCTCTGAACGTTGGGCTGTGTTATTGATCTGATCAAAAGGTTAAAGACATTGGCATGGTTACTATGTCACCACTATTTATTACCGTGTGTGTGTCACCACAACAGATCCAGGGGAGGCACTGCCACGTTTTCCAATATCTGCAACTACATTGCCTCCCCCTAGTGTTGAATTCAATTCCATATGAAGTAATATCTGAAGGCACTCCATATAAAAGACTCGACAAATACTTTTACAAAGCTGTGGTGGCTTTATTCCACTGAAAGCAGCAAAAAGTATATTGGTAGACAGAAAAAACATAGCGCTGACTGAAAAGCAGTCAATATGTAGGAGAACATGTATAAATGTACCTAACACAGCATTTGAGAAACTCAGAATAAATTGACACAATATTCATGACTCCTTAAAAAAAAAAAGATTTTCAGACAGTGCTTCCCCATAGTACTGGAGTGAATACAAAGGTAAAGAGAGATACCTCCCATGTCTGGTGATACAGCTCATTAAGTCTTAATTTTTGACTCACAATTCATCTTAAAGAAAAATCACACACAGATATGATTGCAAAGCCAAAAGAATTGGCAGGTGGACTCCAGACAAGCTGCAACATCTCAATCTAATCAAGTTTCTTGCTGAAACTGACTAGATTTCAAGTTGACAGGGTCATTTCAACATAACTGCCTTGCACTCATCTATTTTCTTCTCCAATTTTTCTTGTTTAATGTGAACCATATCTTAGTACATCATTGTTCATAGTAGAATATATATCTCAATATGTAAAGGTGTATGTGACCATATTAATGTTTTGCTGGAAACTAGGAGTAGCTCATCCACTTTGGTCCCCACTTGACACCCAGCTCTCACCTGTGGCTCCAAGTAGCTGTCAGCATGCGACAGCGGCCACACCCCGGAGACCGTCTCGACTGGTGGGCTAAACCAGGTGAGGGTAGCCGATGAGTATGAGACTCTCGGTGAGTTAGGGTCTGTCTACCCATTGCATGCAAAGGCTGGATCCAGCTGACTGAGGCAACCTGGTTTAATGGTCAGGAAGGCGGTGACAACAAGCGTTGTGGAACGCTTAAGAGCGCGACAAGACACGTAGGCGTCCTGGTCATCCACTGCGCCCTGCCCTATCTCCAGCCGTCTCGACTTCTGTCCTGCCACTGGATACAGATAGGAACTGGGAAGAGAGAGTGAGGCTGACGTTGCGCAACTCTCCCTCACTTTAATCCAATTCACGCGCAAGTCTCGACATCATATCATATTACATCATATCAAGCCCTGCGGCGATGGGCGAGCGACGAAGCAGCAGGTGTGGATACACTGGGAGTTGTAGCCGCGCACCTGCACATAGGCGGCTCAGGCATAATGGTTGTTCCTCACTGACTGAAGCAGTAGTGGAGCTCGGCATCTTCTTGAGCGACTGAGCAGCCCTATTCAGGATTGCACTGCTCACCTCCGTAGAACGAGGAGGGGGCTAGAAAAGGTGCCCTAAACATTGCCTGCTTCACCTTACCCTGGCCAGTACACCGCGGCTGGCGGGGATCCCATAAAAGCAATCAAACAAAAACAAAACGTACAGTGACACCGATCACTATTGGCACATGGAATGTGCGCACGTTACTGGACAACATCACGTTACCGGAGAGAAGAACAGCACTTGTCGCTAGAGAGCTCGCACGCTACAACATTGACATTGCAGCCCTTAGCGAAATTCGCCTTGCTAATGAAGGACAGCTGTCCGAGTCAGGCGGTGGCTATACATTCTTCTGGAGTGGCCGCAGCAGTGATGAGCGTCGCGAATCTGGAGTTGGCTTCGCCATCAAGAATCATCTTGTTCGGAAACTTGCCAGTTCCCCCAAGGGCATGAATGACCGGCTCATGACAATGCAGCTTCCGCTTCAAAAAGGAAAACAGGCTACTTTGATCAGCGCATATGCTCCTACAATGACCAACCCAGAGGACGTGAAGGATAAATTCTACGAAGAACTAGATACTCTGCTATCGTCAGTGCACCACACAGACAAGCTGATTCTGCTTGGCGATTTTAACGCAAGAGTCGGATGCGATGCCGCAGCCTGGGAAGGAGTCATCAGGAAAAATGGAGTGGGAAAGTGTAACGGCAATGGTCTGTTACTGCTGAAAACTTGTGCAGCACATGACCTTCTGATCAGCAATACGGTCTTCCGCCTTCCTACCCGTAACAGGACTTTGTGGATGCATCCCCGTTCCAAGCACTGGCATTTGATCGATTATGTCATCCTCAGGAAAAGGGATAGACAAGATGTCAGGGTTACAAAAGCTATGTGGTGACTGTTGGACGGATCATAGGCTCATAGGATCCAAAATGAAGCTCCGTATCATGCCGAAGAGATGACCACAAGGCTGTAAGGCTTTCAAAAGGATCGTGTCGAAGCTGAAGAACAGCTGCATCACTGAAAATCTAGCGGAAGATGTAGAGAATGAACTTGCTGATCTTCGTATTGAGGATGACGCTGAGAAAGACTGGGAGCGATTCCACAACACTGTCCATACAGCTGCATCGAAGGTATTGGGGCCCTCCACATGCAGGCGGCAAGACTGGTTTGATGAAAATGATGCAGAAATCCAGGACTTACTTGCTGAGAAGCACCGCCTGCATCGTGCATATCAAAACGATCCATCCTCAAGCGGCAAAGACGACCGCCTTTATCCACGCTCGCAGAACAGTACAGAACCGACTGCGCAAAATGCGGGAATTGTGGCTGAGCGCCAAAACAGATGAAATACAGGAAATATGCGGACAGGAACGACTATAAGCAGTTTTATGAAGCCCTTAACACACTCTATGGTCCACAGTCTTCTGGGAGCTTTCCCCTCCTGAACTCTGATGGTACTGTGCTCCTTACAGAGAAGACGCAGATTCTCCAGAGATGGGCTGAACACTTTGAAGCAATTCTCAATCGCCCCTCAGTCATCAATGATGAGGCCATTGACAAGATGCCCCAGGTTGCAGTCAATGACTCCATGGATGCTTCACCAGAAGAGGACGAAGTGAAGAAAGCTATCAACCAGCTGTCAAGTGGCAAAGCCCCAGGGTCAGATGCCATACCAGCAGAGGTGTACAAAGTCGGTGGACCTGTGCTGCTACGGAAACTCACTGAGCTGTTTCAGTCCTTCTGGAAGCAGGGAACCATTCCACAAGAATTTAGAGACGCGTCCATCTTGCACCTCTATAAGAGGAAGGGCAATCGCCAGGTATGCGACAATCACCATGGAATCTCGCTGCTTTCTACAACGGGGAAAGTTCTTGCACGGGTTCTGTTGAACCGATTGATCACTCACCTGGAGAACGGCTTACTGCCAGAATCACAGTGTGGCTTCCGCAAGGGACGTGGGACTATTGACATGATCTTCGCTGTGCGCCAGCTACAGGAGAAATGTCAAGATCAGAATCGTGAACTCTACACAACTTGTGGACCTCACGAAGGCATTTGACTCTGTCAGTCGCCAGGGCCTGTGGAGGATCATGTCGAAATTTGGCTGTCCAGGCAGATTTATACGAATGGTACGTCAATTTCATCACGGTATGATGGCTCGTGTCCTGGATGACAGTCAAACATCTGAGGCCTTCCCAGTCACCAACGGCGTCAAGCAAGGGTGTGTTTTAGCACCCACTTTGTTCAGCATGATATTCTCTGCCACTTTGACTGATGCCTTTCAACACTGCACTGAAGGAGTAGGCCTGAAGTATAGAACTGATGGGAAACTATTTAATCTGAGGCAACTGCGTGCCATCACCAAGGTGAAGGAAACTGTACTTCGAGACTTTCTCTTTGCCGATGATTGTGCTCTGAATGCTAGTACAGAGCCAGAAATGCAAGCCAGTATAGACAAGTTTTCAACTGCATGCAACAACTTCGGTCTCACCATTAACATCAAGACGACTGAGGTCATGCACCAGCCAGCTCCCCATGCTTCGTACTCAGAACCGTCCATCACTGTAAATGGACAGAGACTTCAGACAGTGGACCACTTCACGTACCTGGGCAGTACCCTTTCCCGAGCAGTGTCAATCGATGATGAAGTAAACTGCAGAATTGCTAAAGCCAGCTCTGCATTTGGCCGATTGCGCTCCAATGTTTGGGAACGTCGAGGGATCAGCCTACCAACGAAGCTGAAGGTCTACCGAGCAGTGGTGCTTCCAACTCTGCTGTACGCCTGCGAGACGTGGACTGTCTATCGGAGTCATGCACGAAGGTTCAATCACTTCCACATTTCCTGTCTGCGAAAGCTTCTAAAAATCAGATGGCAGGACAAAGTGCCCGATACTGATGTCCTTACTAGAGCCAGTCTGCCGTCAGTTTACACATTGCTGATGAGAGCCCAGACCAGGTGGGCCGGACATGTTGTGAGAATATCAGATGAACGCATTCCTAAACAGCTCTTCTACGGAGAACTCACTCAGGGAAAGCGTTCCCATGGAGGACAAAAGAAGCGGTTCAAGGACACGCTGAAGACCTCTTTGAAGTCCTTCGAGATCAACACCGCCACATGGGAAACCTTCGCACTGAACCGTTCAGCATGGCACAGCCTAATTCACACAGGCAGTAATACCTCTGAGGCGAGGCGTATTGCTGAGCCTGAAAAAAAGCGTGAGCTGCGCAAGTCCAGAGCTGCTCGTACACCATCGACAGTGCCATTATATGTGTGCCCGACGTGTGACAGGACGTTCCACGCCCGAATCGGACTGATCAGTCATCTCCGGACGCACAGAGCCCGGTCATCGAAAGAATGAGTTGTTGAGGTCTTCATCGATAATGATGGACGAACATCATCATCTCAATATGTAAAGATGTATGTGACCATATTAATGTTTTGCTGGAAAATCTTAGACCTTGACCCTGCAAACACTTAGGCGTGTGCTTATCTTTATGTGCTGAAAGTAGTCCCATTGAGCTCAACAAGATTAAGCAGTACTCAGTGTATTAAACATGTCCACAAAATTTAGAAGGATGGAGGCCTTAATTTCTTCTGATTTTTATCTGTGCTACCACAAGGTTACACTAATGCAGTTTTTGGGTTTAATAAGGATGAAGTCTTTCTAAAAAGAGAAATATAAATTCACTGACACTTTAGCATTTTAGAAGCATTATTTGGTGGCATCTTTCCATACTCATGGCATTTCATAACTGTAGTTTCTTCAATCTGAAGTTTGATAGGAAATACTGTGAAAAATTCCATTCAATTTTGTTTTCAGATCTTTTGCTCTTCCTTAGTAACAAAATCCCAGAAGCATATGATTTGGAGAGCCTACTGAAGAAACATACATATGAAGAGCCCCAGATGGTGTATTCCAGCCTTTTAAATCTTCTACGGAAAAGAACAATTGATAGTTCAAACAGCATACAACTGTATAGATTTTTTTTTAAACCACAATGTTTAGATATTCTGAAACTGGAGGCTTTATGTACTTTCCTGAAAGTATCAACATAAAGAATCCAGTGTCAGGTAGAGCACATTTAGCTATTCGAATCACTATAAAACTGCTGTTTTGTTAAATGGCTACTTCATAAACTGAACAACTATGATGGAGTCTCACATCCACACTGACAAACAAGGATTCAGCAAACACTAAGTGAAAGCATACACTCAAGGTCAGACCAATGACAGTGACATGACAAATCTGCCGCCACCTTGCACTGTCATGAGCTATTGCTTCCCAGTTGCTGGGGTCACCTGACACTTTCAAATTTGACTTCAGTGTGCGTCTTTATATAACTTATATTGGCCACCATAGGAACAGGTACCTTGCTTGCACGGACCATAAAATATAGCCTTGGGTATTCTCAAGTCAGCCACAGGAACAAGATGCCCAAACCAATATAGCTGAGCTTTTATGAGTTTGCTTTGAATCCCAGACATCCAACAACAATTCCAATATTGGGACCCCCATCCCACCACTTGACCCTTCGAACAGATTGAAGACCATTCATATGGAACTGATTAAGTTTCCTAGTGTGATGGTGATATGTTGTCCATGTCTCACAATCATATAGAAGTGTTGTAAGCACAACTGCCCAACAGATGTTTAGCTTAGCACTTATTTTGACTCCCCTACCATTCCATAGGCAGCGTGACAGTCAGGGGTGGCTCTATGTATTTTGCCACCCCAAGCACAGCAGTCAGGCAGCCTTTGGCGGCACGCCTGCAGGAGGTCCCCCAGTCCCGCGTCTTCGGCGTACCCGCCGCCAAATTGCCGCCGAAGCTGCAGGCGTGCCTCTCTCACGGCGACCGGCAGGCCGCCCCCCGTGGCTTGCCGCCCCAGGCACTCGCTTGGTGCACTGGTGCCTGGAGCCTCTTTGGTGACACTATTCCAGATGCAGAGCTGACCTTGGCTATGCGATGGGCAACCTCATCAATTGTGACATTCTGTGCCAGCGTACTCCTACATAGCAAAACTCCCCCACTTGAGTAGTGTTGATCTTAATATTTGGGCAGGCAAGCACGTCCCCTAGCACAGGTTTTACAGTACTTCAGTTTTCTTTAGGCTGATTGTAAAACCAAAACTACTGACTGCATGAATGAAGTGATCAGCTATACAGATCACATATACAGAGCAGCTGACGTCCAAATAAAGCGTCTGTTATAACACACACCAAAATAAAAAAAAACTTTGCTATAGCATAAAACAGAGTACAAGATGGAATCAAAGACTGCCTCCTTTCAAAGATGGTTACACTCAGCACATTTTACCCCAGAGCATCACACCTGACTAGCATCACTATCTAAAACAGCACTGTGTATTTGGTGAACTGCCCATATGAGCCACAAACCCGAGAAGACCCCTTAAACAAAAATAGCATTTTAGAGCAAATGATTTATTTGACAAACCATATACACTGAGAGGCAATGTAGTCTAATACATAGGGCACTACACCGAGCATCAGTAGACCTGGATTCTGACTGTGTGACATTAGACAACTCATTTTATCACCCTGTGCCCATTTCCCTTCACTCACCTTTTCTATCTTGTCTATTTAGACTGGAAAGACTTAAGGGCAGGGACTGCCTCTTACAACGTGTATGTACAGTGCCACGCACAATGGGATCCCGATCTCAGTCAGGGCATCTAGAGATAACTGCAAGATACCCATCAACACTTATTTTTATCACAGAAGCACCAACCAAAATCATGGCCCCATTGTGCTAGGCAATGTACAGAGACAATCCCTGCCCCAAAGTTAGACCCCCAGTTTACGGTCTAAACTGAAAAGACAAGGATGGGAGAAAGGAAATATCTTCCTATTACCAATGGGGAACTGTGGCACAGAAATGTAGTAGCTTGCTCAAGACGGTGTACACTGACTCCTCAGCAGTACAGACTGGAGTGTTTACAGATTTCTTTCTTCGGACATCCACAAATGGTAGAGTGCTTACACATGACAATCCCTGACATCAGCTGTGCCTTGCCAGATGGTGACTGGTGGGATGCTGATTTTGTCCTGAGGCAGTTAACACAGACCAAGATATGTAGGGCTAAACAAAGGCATGTGCCATCTGCTGTCAAGGGCAAGTATTTTAACCCATTCGTGTCAAGGTGAATCCTAAGTGTAAGTCACAGGGGCTATTCCCCCACTCACTGGTCCAAGACCAGCAACGGGACCCCCTGCACAGGACACCAGGACTTATGCACCCCGCCCACACAACCTCAACCACATGGGCTTGGGGAAAACGGTGGGGTGAAATTAGCTCCTTGAAGCAAAGAGACTCCCATGCCCTAACAGTAGCTGGAAGCAGTAGCATTAGCAGCAGTAGCTCCTTCAAAACACTGACAGACTTTTTCCATCCCATCTCTCCCCTTATATTTTGATTTTGGATTCTTGCCAACTGGTTATTTTCTCCAGTTCCCTTCCACTCCTCCCTCAGATTCTCTTTACTCCAACTTTGCTATCTGCCCTTCACCCTGTCCTTTCCTCCCACCCTCCCTAAATCATATTGCCCTTCCTTTCCCCACTCTCACGTTCCTACTGACTCATCCCTTCTCTCTGCTCCCACCAGCTCCCACTGTACATAAAGTTAAATATGGAAAACAACCAACAACATGGCATTTGCCATCCTCATCACTCTGCTTAGGCTAGATCCTTCTCAACTCCATCTTGTGTCATATCTGTTTGGATGTTATTTACTCTCTCTCATAACACAAGAACTAGGGGCCAACAAATGAAATTAATAGGCAACAGGTTTAAAACAAACAAAAGGAAGTATTTTTTTTCCACACAACGCACAGTCAACCTGGGGAACTCCTTGCAAGAGGATGTTGTGAAGGCCAAGACTATGACAGGGTTCAAAAAAGAACTAGATAAATTCATGGAGGATAGGTTCATCAATGGCTATTAGCCAGGATGGGCAGGAATGGTGTCCCTAGCCTCTGTCTGCCAGCCAGAAGCTGGGAATGAGCAAAGGGGATGGCTCACTTGATGATAACCTGTTCTGTTCATTCCCTCTGGGGCACCTGGCATTGGCCACTGTCGGAAGATAGGATACTGGGCTAGATGGACCTTTGGTCTGACCCACTATGGCCATTCTTATGTTCTTATGATAAGGATCAGTCTTTTATTACATGTTTGTACAGAGCATAGTGAAGACCCAATCCTGATCTTGGGCAATTAGGCACTTCCAGAATACAGATGATAATCCTACAAGGGTCTGTTTCTTCTTATCTGTTAAATGACTATCACTTTCCCAGTGTTTAATTATTTGTGCTGTCAGAAGCCATACACTAGAAGAATCAATAATCAAATCAAGATCTAAAGAAAATTTTGCAGAAAAAAAATGAAGCATACAGACACACCAGATATGTTATCCATGTAATTCCAAGGAAGAATACAAACTCCACAATTGGGCAACGCTTCCTGGGAGCACTGAAGAAAAGAAGTAAATTTAAATAGTAATGGGCATTTCATCAGCCCAATATATTGCATCATTTTTTGGGCTGATGAAATGCCCATTGCTATTTAAACTTTCTCCCTAAAAACCACAGATTTCAGAATGTGGGCCTGGCTTCAGAAGAGCTGAGCATACCAGGACACATTGCATTAGTTGGTCAGGCTGTTAGAAGTAGTTGGGGGTGGTGAACAGGATGCTATTTCAGTCAGCAATAAGATTCATTGTATACCCCTCAACATCTTTTAGTCAGGATCACTATTAGATGTTGTTTCCAAGCACAAGCAAGCAATTGACGAGCTCCAGTATCTAAATAGTAGTATGCCGGACACTGGGTTTTTTGGTCACTGTTTTTTAAAAAATTACAGCCACCAAAGGCACAAAATTGTAATAAAGATAAGTCTGTGGAGGGGTCTTTGGAAAGAGGTTTATTTCCCCCTCCTCCTACCCCCCCCCCTTTACACAAACATCCCAATATAGTGAGAAATATAGGGAGGGTTTATCAGGTTCTATATAGTCAGCTTCCTTAGCCCCTTTAAATGGATACTAGTGCAACTGATGGACTTCTGATTCTTCTTACATCATAGCAGAGTATTTATTCTGGCTGCTACAATAAAATCACAATTAATCTGTGTGTACAGCTGTGGGTGAGAAGCATAAAACAAACATGATGTGTTCAAGCTGCCATGATGCAGTTCAAATTCAATACGCCAATAAAGTTAATTTAGTGCAAAGAGACGTGATCATGAAAGATCTCACAAGTATGTACTAGTTATAGTTACTCTTACATTCTTTTCAAGATTATTGTATAATTACTGTAGCTCATTCATTATCTCCTTACAGGCACAAATATTTCTTCACATGTTATTTTATTACTAGGAATCTGAAATCTAAACAGGAATTCAAGCACACTAATCCAATAAAAATAAAAATGTCATCTTAGTATAGAATAAACTCTTGATGATGGCCACACTGAAAAAATTGGCTGTTAACCTCCTGTGAATATAGCCAAAGGCAAAAATGTGAACAGTCTTTTTTCCCCCACTTTAAAATACTGAGGTGTATAATGAGAAGCTTTTTCTTTCATGTTTATAGCTAAGGTTTTCCTTCAAAGGCAGATGTAATTCTCATGAGACAATTATCTTGGCCTGCTCAGTTTTCAAAGTTTCAGCTCTTTTCTATACTGGGCAGTTAAGTATGAAGCTGATTTTCATACCTCATTTCAATAGATTTTTGTCCTCTTTGTCTGAGTTGCCCAATCTATTAGTGATACAGAGTGTTTTCTCGAATCTCTAAGGACTTTGTCATAAGGGGGGGGGGAGGATACCATCACTATATTTTGCAACATACAGCTTCATCAGCTGTATAAATACCATGCCAAGTAAGTCAAAACAACCTTCTGATAAACTGCTCATCTATTCCATCTCAATAGTTCAACTGGTTAATGAAACCTTCCCCCCCCACCCACAGACACACACCCCGATACTGGCTCATCAGCTTGCACTATATTCATATTACAACTTGCTAGATAGTGTGCAAGTGGCAACTCGATAAAGATGACTGCTAACAGGAAGTTTCAGGACTAAATACCTAAAAACCCACAGACTTAAGAGATCATATGGACAATATTTGGCTCATTGTGTTGATATCCATGACATCACCTATTGAAATATCACATACACTGAAAGGTTCAACTCTACTTTTTTTGCCTCTGTCTTCACAGACAAAGTCAGCTCCCAGACTGCTACACTGGGCAACACAGTATGGGGAGGAGGTGAGCAGCCCTCAGTGGTGAAAGAACAGGTTAAGGATTATTTAGCAGAGCTGGACATGCACAAGTCCATGGGTCCAGATCTAATGCATCCAAGGGTGCTGAGGGAGTTGGCTGATGTGATTGCACAGCCATGGTCTTTGAAAATTCGTGATGATCGGGGGAAGTCCTGGACGATTGGAAAAAGGGATATATAGTGCCCATATTTTAAAAAGGGAAGGAAGAGAACCTGGGGAAACTACAGACCGGTCAGCCTCACTTCAGTCCCCAGCAAAATCATGGAGCAGGTCCTCAAGGAATCCATTTTGAAGCACTTGGAGGAGAGGAAGGTGATCAGGAACAGTAAACATGGATTCACCAAGGGCAAGTCATGCCTGACCAACCTGACTGCCTTCTATGATGAGATAACTGGCTCTGTTGATATGGGGAAAGTGGTGGATGTGATATATCTTGACTTTAGCAAAGCTTTTGATATGGTCTCCCACAGTATTCTTGCCAGCAAGTTAAAGAAGTATGGAGTGGATGAATGAACTATAAGGTGGATAGAAAGCAGGCTAGATTGTCAGGCTCAAGGGGCAGTGATCAATGGCTCGATGTCTAGTTGGCATCCGGTATCAAGCGGAGTGCCCCAGGGGTCTGTCCTGGGGCTGGTTTTGTTCAACGTCTTTATTAATGATCTGGATGATGGGATGAATTGCACCACAGCAAGTTCGCAGATGACACTAAGCTTGGGGGGAGGAGGAGGTAGATATGCTGGAGGGTAGGGATAGGGTCCAGAGTGACCTAGATAAATGGGAGGATTGGGCCAAAAGAAATCTGATGAGGTTCAACAAGGACAAGTGCAGAGTCCTGCACTTAGGAAGGAAGAAAGAATCCCATGCACCGCTGCAGGCCGGGGACCGACTGGCTAAGCAGCAGTTCTGCAGCAAAGGACCTGGGGATTACAGTGGACGAGAAGCTGGATACGAGTCAACAATGTGCCCTTGTTGCCAAGAAGGTTAACAGCATATTGGGCTGCATTAGTAAGAGCATTGCCAGCAGATCGAGGGACGTGATTATTCCCCTCTATCTGAAACTGGACAGGCCAGACCTGGAGTATTGTGTCCAGTTTTAGTCCACATCCCTTCTGTAGTGGGGGGACAAATTGGAGAGAGTCCAGCGGAGGGCAACAAAAATGATTAGGGGGCTGGGGCACATGACTTACAAGGAGAGGCTGAGGGAACTGGGGTTATTTAGTCTGCAGAAGAGAAGAGTGAGGCAGGATTTGATAGCAGCCTTCAAACTACCTGAAGGGGGGTTCCAAAGAGGATGGAGCTAGGCTGTTATCTGCCACCACTGAGAACAAGAAGCAATGGTCTCAAGTTGCAGTGAGGAAAGTTTAGGTTGGATATTAGGAAAAACTATTTCACTAGGAGGGTGGTGAAGCACTGGAATGGGTTACCTAGAGAGGTGGTGGAATCTCCATCCTTAGATGTTTTTAAGGCCCGGCTTGACAAAGCCCTGGCTTGGATGATTTAGATGGTGTTGGTCCTGCTTTGAGCAGGGGTTTGGACTAGATGACCTCCTGAGGTCTCTTCCAACCCTAATATTCTATGATACTATGATTTTATTAAGTGTAAAGCACCCCCTTGTCTACATGTTGCCAACTGCCACAGGGCGCCTCCGGCAGTACCCAGTGTACTACTTTGCCTGGCCAGTTTGTGTTGTCCCATGGTCAAACACACACCAGGTTGTTACCCCTTTCACAACTGTATATTTATTCTATCCTTACAAAGTATCACTGGCTTACAGCCAAGAGGAGGCTTCCCTGCAGCCTTCGCTCCTCAGCCCACGCTCACTATCTGTGCCTTCCTTCCCTTGCTTCCTGTATATCCTCTTATATCCTCCCAATTACATCACTAGCCCAGTGATTACCAGCCAGGTGGCTAATAATCTCCCAACAGAAAGTGTTTAATTACTCATAGCTGAGCTCACAGCTTTCTTCAAGCTGCAGCAGTAGCAGTAACCAGGGTGCTAGTAATAGTGCCCTGTCACACCAACTTTCACAAGTTTATCATGAGTCCCTCAATATTTAATGTTTTTCTTTTCTCCTGGAGTCATATCATTACCTGGCAAACTCAACTTATACTTTTAAAAGTACTGTAAAAAATAATTTCTTGTCTTTGTGGAGAAGAGCTTGAAAAAAAACCCTAAAAATTCAAAACTATAAGGCAATTAAACACCCAATTTAAATAAAAATATGATTTTTCTGGGGCTTGACATTGGATTTTTGGATACTTGGGGATCGCAATACCGTTGGTGGTTAAGTAAAAATAGGAGGACACTCTCTTAACCTAGAGACTTTGCTACCTGCTATCAGAGATCTTATGCCCTACATCATTTCAAAAATGGGAATCAATTGCTCTTCCCTAAATCCTTTTAGAGTAAGGGTTGGTTTTGGTTTGTTTAAGTTCCTTTAAAGCCTGAATTTTCCAATCATATGGACACATCTCAAATTAAGATGATTAACAGCTAAAGTTTAGGACCCAGTAATATGCCGAAATAACTTAATACAGATACAGAACACTCAGTACATTCGTTCTGAAAAAGCAGAGTTCCCCGCCCCTCCCCCCAGAACTAGGCCCCTTTACTGGAGTCCCCCTGTGCTGCTCAAGCTCGAGCAGTAGCACCTGCTCAAAGGGACCTACCAGTGATAGGTTTGCTACATTAAAGGTGGATTTTCAGGAAATGGAGATTGTACCTTATTTTGCTTCTCTTTGACATATGAAGAGGGCCCAAAAGTTATTTTACTTAAAAAGGTGCAAGGTAAGAGGGGGCTATCAGGAATGTAAAGTCTGGTCTGTCCTGGTTTTGTCAGAGAACCGCTGGAGGTATAAAGTTGTTTACTCGTCAACCTACACAAACTGAAGAGGTAATGGTGTTGAATCTAACAGAGGCTCTCTTTGCTCATAGTGCTAGCCACTGAAGTTAAACAGATGTTAAAGCATAGACGAAAGCCAAAAAGCATTAAACAATCTGAGGAAAAGTCCCTTCTCTCAATAGCTCATCTTTCACCCCTTTGTGATGTCATAATTTACACTAGTTCACCAGACATCCAAGTGTCTTCTAGTCTAGACAGGACCTGAACTACTACTGTAAAATGAACAGATTTTTTTTCAAGTCCTCTTTACATATCATAAAGCAGCAAAGCTGAAGCCTCATTTCCTTCATCCTCTGCAACTCACCATGTACTCCTGGTCAGCTTTCCACACGAAAATGCAGTTGATGGCACTACAGCATACAGCTGGTTCTGCCTAGTCCCTGCCCCAAAACTGTGCAGAGCCCAGACATCACAGTCCCCCATCCCAGCTTAGGGGTCTCCTGAATGGCCCCAGAGAGAAGAGGCAGTGACATGGAAGCAACAGCCCTCTTCTACAAAAGCGTGGGGGAGAGTCATCCACAGCCCCATTCGAAGCAGAGGTTTCCCCTGAAAACATGTGTGCTCCAGCACGATAGGGTAAATCCTTCATACTCTGGCCATTATCCAGCAAAAAACAAACACATGCTTCATGTTAAGCATACGGTTAAATGCTCGATCAGGGCCAGTGTTTTCTCAGTGCCTCACAGAATGAAGCACCATGTCATTAACTCAGAGGAACCCTTATATGGTACTTAAGGTTATTAAGAGGCTTTTAGAATCAAGAGCTTCACTATTATTGTGTGTGTTTGTTATTCATTTAGGGCCAGATTAGGCCACCTCGCTCATGTTGAATTTCATCTTAGTTCCACTGGTCGCTAAGAGACTATTTGCAGAGCAAAATGTTGATCAGTATGAATAAAGAGGGCAGATTCTGGCCCTCAGCAGCTTGGGCTGCATTTCAGCTGGTTGTTGGGCCATGGTAAATTTTCTGCAGAAAATTATGGAATAGCCATGCTTTTTTCCATCATTCACATTTTATTAAATTTAAATTTATTTTTTTTAAAAATTACATACTTGTAGCCCAAACCTGCAGTCCTTGAACAAACAAAATTCTCACCAAAGACAATGGGGCTTTTGGGTGTGGGGCAGGCAGGCTGGCCAACGGACAGACAAAGCCCACACAGACACACTTATCAGGTTCAATTCTGCCTTTAGAAACGCCTATTCAGAGAGTTGTTCATGCCAAGGGCCCAAGAGTTTATATAAATGGTCATAGACAGATGAACCATTTTTAACATGTCAAAAAGTTGTGAAATGAGTTTGCCAACACAAAAAACAATAATCTCTGCCAAACTATTCCACCCTATCTCAAGGTAGATGACAAGGCTTCTAACACAACTACTTGAGTAAGTTACACTATAACATACACTTCAGTTACATTTCTGGCCAGATGGTTGCAATGGATGTAAAGGGGCCTTGACTGAGCCTCTCACTTTGCACCCCAGCGAATTATAGGCACAAGTGGTAGCTCCTAAACATCGAGCTACCTGATTTGAGTGTACAAGCTGATACTAAGACGTATACATTCTGTTATGTGTGTGTCCAATTTTGTGCCTGCAGTTTGTATGACCTTTCACTGGGATACTGTCTGCTTTATCATGCTTTCCAGTGAAG
This sequence comes from Terrapene triunguis, assembly GCF_002925995.2. NCBI lineage: Eukaryota > Metazoa > Chordata > Testudines > Emydidae > Terrapene > Terrapene triunguis. Next base: position 43,071,479 of record NW_020664413.1, read on the forward strand.
ATAGTTCTTAATAAGTAGAAAAACTGAGTAGTTTCCATTACATGTGTGTATCAAAGGAACCCAGATTAAGCAACCTCACTAAACCTTTGAGCTCATGGTGCTCAAACATAAAAGACTCAAGAAATAGAGGTTGATAGCAGGAATGCTTAGCTCACAGGTTTGTCTTCTTGCTAATCTGAAGCCACACGAGACATGATCAATAGTCCACTACCTCATGTGCTGAACAATCTCTTTCTCCTGCTGCAGAAGAATTCAGTAATGACCGCTAAAAGATTTCTGTGTGACATCAGGGTTTTACTCTCACCAGTGCATTAGAAGAATCTAAACTGTTTTCTGTATCTGAATTAGATGGTAAGCCTTTTAGGGACAGTATCCATGTCATCTTATATACAATTGTACAGCATCAACCAGATTGCTGATGCTCAATAAATCATAAATAATGTGAAAGAGGACTAAGAGCAAAACCTGGGTACACCTGAAGTCATAGGAATTTTGCCATCGACTTCAACAGGATGAAGCCCTTAAAAGGGTATAACGTGCACATAGAACAGCATAACCAAATGGGCATTTTTTCCCCTCAAAATATTTTCCTTAATCCCTACTAACACCCACTTGAAGCATCTTATTTTGGCTGCCTGGCTGAATATGAATTCACCTGAGGAATGGATTAATTGTATACAAAATCACCTTCAGATATTATAAATGATGGATTAGCTGAAACTAATCCAAACCTTTTTAAAGAATCCCTCATCCCCAAAGACCTACTGCCTTTTCCTGTATCAGTCTGACTGACTGCTTAGACAAGGGTTTACCAGCCCGCACAGTTAGTATTCTTGGTGTTCTTAAAGCAAGTAAATAGGTGGGTGAGTGCCACCAAGTTAAAATGCTTTTTTCCTTTTGCATTCAACTTATCTGATCTCTTTGGGGAATGGCCACATTCTTGGGTCAGCGCCCGTTTTCTTGAGAAGATTTAAGAGAGACAGCAAGCTACTCATGATCATTAGAGATCCTACAACTTGCTTTAAAAAAAATAAAAAGCAGCAGCAGCAAGCATTAAACCCAATGTCCTGATCACTTTTAAGTGCATTCTGCCTAAGTGCAGTCAGTAGTTTCAAGAGGATATAGTATTTTTCTTCACTTCATACCCTACATTTAGGCTTGGGAGAATATGTATATTTTTTTATAATTCTGACAGATATCGATGTTTATATTTAAACATTATTATACTAATTTAAATATTCAGGAAACTATGGGAAGGTCAGGCAACGGCAGAAGGTCAGACTAATTATTTAATAACAGGAGACATTGAGATTTAAAACGTTTAAGCTTTATAAAGTTAAAACTCGAATTGTTGACATCACGTCAAAACAAAGTAAATATCCTTAAATCAAACTAAAATTCTCAAGCAGAATTTTTCTTACTTTACCTATCTGTACATGTTGATCATCATTGATGGAAATAGTTTTTTCATTGGTTTGTGCATGTATGGTGAAATTGACATTACCAATAAAAATCTAATCCTGACAAGCCTACCTAAATTGTAATGTTGCAGTACAGTGTTAAACAGCTGTCACTTGTCACTCTGAAGATGGCTGCATTCTAGTGATAAGCATCAAGATTTCTGTTTATAAAGCACATTTGGATCATTTGTGGTGAAAGGTACTAGATAAATCTAAGTTATATATTCATTTATCTAGCAACAGTGATAAGTACCTGTCTTATCGTTTACAAGGCATCAGTGGTTTGCTTTGTTTAAAATTCTGAAGCCATGGCCATAAAGACTGTGAATGATTTTTTTAAAAACCTTTAGCACTATAATTTGAACAGTATCTGAATCCTTCCTGCAACACCAGATCTCCCTTAAGGCACAAACAAGGCTACACCATCCCTGTTTAATTACACTGTTTGGTGGAATAGCTACCTTGTTACATTTCTATAACATAAAAAGAAAAAGTTATGATGATAGCTCATCGGCGCTATTGCTCAACCCTCAATCTGAGGATGAACAGACTGCCTTTCATCTGATCCCTGACCTATGACTTATCTGGCGTTGGGAGGTCCTACCAGGAGTTACAACTGCTGCCAGTATAGCCCTCAGGGTCATTCCCAGTGTGTCAAGAGAAGGATTTGAAGGGTAGTTAACGGGGGGGGGGGGGGGGGGGGGGGAGAAAAAAGAGGGCGGTTTTTTAAAAAAAAATCCACACCAGACAAGAGTCACACTCCTGAGAGCATTATGGTACATTTGAAAAAACAGGGTGACAAACTGCTTACAAGGGACTGCTCCTGCTCCCATTGAAATAAGTCATAGCAAACTCCCACTGACTTCCATGGGAGCAAGATAGAGTCCTAATCAAATAAAATTAAATACAGTAGCAATGCTCACTACAGGAGTTCAGAATTATATTTCAAATTAATTCTTGTGTAAGAAAGAGTTAGGAATGAATAAATCAGTGCCCTAAAACTCAGCATGACAGTGAACTCATTTGGGAGCTACAGCTGTTGTGCTTTAGGGATTTGGATTGAAATCCATCATTATCTTACAGTTAATACTCTTTCATGGACCAATCAGTGGTCATATGGTGTTTACCAACCCTGATCACTTAACCCACTTGAATGGCCTTTGTGCTATAATTTGTACCTCAATACAATCAGATTACTTCTAATCTAAATGATTTGTGTCCTTTATGGGAGAGAGAAATCCTAATCCCTATGTTCCTAAAGCATAGTAAACCTAAACACTGCCAGTGTGGGTTTTCAGTTTTTCTATTTTTATGACAGGTGCATAAAACATACTAAGATAGCAAATACTTTATGTTGATTGTACCAAGACTACTTTTAGTTTTAAAGATAGTCTGAGTTTCCTCCATACAGGGGAAAAAAGAAGGAAAGGAAAGGAAAGGGTAAAACATTTTGTTCTGCAATACTGAAGAAGCCATCACAAACATGCAAACAAAGCAGTAAGTGGGGTAAGGTTTAAGATAGGTTTACACCATGTCTAAGACAAGCATTACTTATTAAGCATGAAATGGCACTGTACATTTCACAGCAAAAACCATTATTTAAAAATAAAGTGGGGTGAGATGTGAAGGACATTTTTGTATTGTTTATTGAACAAATGCATGTGGTATCTGATAATAGTCCCTGGTTTCCAATAACAAATCTGCCTTAGAATGAATGTGAAACATTGGGTAGACAGTTAATTCTTCATTGAAGCTTAACTGTAGAGCACAAATGAAAGACCATACTTACAGAGAAACTGCACTGCAATATGAAAGTCTAATCACTACATTTAATTACACTGAACACTAATACATTTAGGGCTTGCCTACCCATGGAGCTATTCAGGAATAACTTCCTGATATGAACACACTTATTCCAGAATAAGAGTGCCTTGTATTAATCTGAACAGGAACAAGGCCCTCTTATTCCAGAATAAGAGCATCCACACAGAGGCCTGGTCTACACTACGAGTTTAGGTCGACTTTAGCCACGCTAAATCGAATTAAGCCTGGACACGTTCACACGACGAAGCCCTTTCTTTCAACTTAAAGGGCCCTTTAAACCGGTTTCTTTACACCACCTCCGACGAGGGGATTAGCGATAAAATCGGCCTTAGGGGGTCAGAATTGGGTGTGTGTGGACGGAATTCGACGTTATTGGCCTCCGGGAGCTATCCCACAGTGCTTCATTGTGACCGCTCTGGACAGCACTCTCAACTCAGATGCACTGGCCAGGTAGACAGGAAAAGCCCCGCGAACGTTTGAATTTCATTTCCTGTTTGCTGAGCGTGGAGAGCACAGGTCGCTCATCAGCACAGGTAGCCGTGATGGAGTCCCAGGATCGCAAAAGAGCTCCAGCATAGACAGAATGGGAGGTTCGGGATCTGATCGCCATATGGGGAGATGAATCAGTGCTGGCCGAACTCCGAAGCAGTAAACGAAATGGCAAAATATTAGAAAAGGTCTCCAGGGCCATGAAGGACAGAGGCCATAACAGGGACGCACAGCAGTGCCGCGTGAAAATTAAGGAGCTAAGGCAAGCCTACCACAAAGCCAGAGAGGCAAACGGAAGGTCCGGGGCTGAGCCGCAAACATGCCGCTACTACGCAGAGCTGCATGCCATTCTAGGGGGTGCAGCCACCACTACCCCAACCGTGTGCTATGAGTCCCTCACTGGAGAAACACACAGGGAAGCGGGTTCTGGGTACGAGGAAGATGAGCCTGAAGATAATGTAAATAGCTCACAGCAGCAAGGAAGCGGAGAAACCAGTTTCCCCAACAGCCAGGATATGTTTATCACCCTGGACCTGGAACCAGTAACCCCCGAACTCACCCAAGACCCTGTGGGTACACAGGGGACCTCTGGTGAGTGTACCTTTGTAAATATTACACATGGTTTAAAAGCAAGCGTGTTTAATGATTAATGATTAATTTGCCCTGGCAATCGCGGCCAGTACAGCTACTGGAAAAGTCTGTTAACGTGTATGGGGATGGAGCGGAAATCCTCCAGGGACATCTCCAGAAAGCTCTCCTTCATGTACTCCCAAAGCCTTTGCAAAAGGTTTCTGGGGAGGGCTGCCTTATCCCGTCCGCCACGGTAGGACACTTTACCACGCCAGGCCAGTAGTACGTAGTCTGGAATCATTGCATAACAAAGCATGGCACCGTATGGTCCCAGTGTTTGCTGGCATGCAGACAACATCCATTCCTTATCTCTCTTTGTTATCCTCAGGAGAGTGATATCATTCACGGTCACCTGGTTAAAATGGGGCAATTTTATTAAGAGGACATTCAGAGGTGCCCCTTCCTGGTCTGCTGAACAGAAATATTCCCCACTGTTAGCCACGCGGTGGGGGGAGGGGTGAAGTGATCATCCCAGAGAATTGGGTGTGTGGGGGAGGGTTATTAGTTGGGTTTGTGCTGCACGTTAACCCTGAAACCGCAGCCCCTCCTTTTACATTGCAAACCCATTTTAAATGGCCAACCCAACGGGTGCTTGGTATGGTTAATGATAGCAGTACTCTTTGAAACCATCCCCACATGTTAAGAAGGTTAAAAAAGCCAAAAGACTGTGTCTTACCATGGCTGCCTGCAAGCTGAAATCTGTGACCTGGCACTGCGTGAGTGATCTCTCACACCAAACAGGCAGGCCCTCAATATAAGAGGAAAAATGCGACCTTGTAACGAAAGCACATCTGCTGTGTAATGTGAACAGCAAAATGTAACGTGAAAGAGTGTACACATTGTTCTCTAAAATGTATCTTTTTTAACCACCTCTCCCTTCTCATCCACCAGCTGCAAATCATTCTCCTTCACAGAGGCTCGTGAATATTCGAAAAAGGAAGCGAAGGACGCGTGATGAAGTGTTTACAGAACTTCAGACTGCCTCCCACGCTGACAGAGCCCAGCAGAATGCGTGGAGGCAGTCAATGACTGATTACCGAAAAGCCCAATATGAGCGAGAGGAGAGGAGGCGGGCTGAATCACGGGCTGAGGAGGAGAGGTGGCGGGCTGAATCGCAGGAGGAACAGAGGAAGTTGCGGGCTGAAGATGAGAGGTGGCGTCAGCTTGCACACAGAAAGCAAGAGTCCATGCTCCGGCTGCTGGAGCATCAAACTGATATGCTACAGCGTATGGTTGAGCTGCAGGAAAGGCAGCAGGAGCACAGACCGCCACTACAGCCCCTGTGTAACCAACAGCCCTCCTCCCCAAGTCCCATTGCCTCCTCACCCAGACGCCCAAGAACACGGTGGGGGGGCCTCCGGCCACACAGTCACTCCAGCCCAGATGATTTCCCAAGCAATAAGTGTTAAAGTTTTAAAGTTTTAAACTGCAGTGTGTCCTTTTCCTTCCCTCCTCCCCCACCCATCCCGGGCTACCTTTGCAATTATCCCCCTAGTTGTGTGATGAAGTAATAAAGAATGCATGAATGTGAAGTAACAATGACTTTATTGCCTCTGCAAGTGGTGCTTGAAGGGGGGAGGGTAGTAGGGGAGGGTGGGGTGGTTGGTTTACAGGGAAGTAGAGTTAACCGGGTGGGGGGGGGGGGCAGAGATTTCATCTAGGAGAAACAAACAGAAGTTTCAAACCGTAGCCTGGCCAGTCACAAAACTGGTTTTCAAAGCTTCTCTGATGCGCACCGCGCCATGCTGTGCTCCTCTAACCGCCCTAGTGTCTGGCTGCGCGTAATCAGCGGCCAGGCGATTTGCCTCTACCTCCCACCCAGCCATAAATGTCTCCCCCTTACTCTCACAGAGATTGTGGAGCGCACAGCAAGCAGCAATAACAATGGGGATATTCTTTTCGCTAAGGTCTGAGCGAGTCAGTAAGCTGCGCCAGCGCGCTTTTAAACGCCCAAATGCACATTCCACCACCATTCGGCACTTGCTCAGCCTGTAGTTGAACAGGTCCTGACTCCTGTCCAGGCTGCCTGTGTACGACTTCATGAGCCATGGCATTAAGGGGTAGGCTGGGTCCCCAAGGATCACGATAGGCATTTCAACATCCCCAACAGTTATTTTCTGGTCCGGGAAGAAAGTCCCTTCCTCCAGCTTTCTAAACAGAGCAGAGTGCCTGAAGATGCGAGCATCATGTACCCTTCCCGGCCAGCCCACGTTGATGTCGGTGAAACGTCCCTTGTGATCCACCAGGGCTTGCAGCAGCATTGAAAAGTACCCCTTGCGGTTTATGTACTCGGTGGCTTGGTGCTCCGGTGCCAAGATAGGGATATGGGTTCCGTCTATCGCCCCACCACAGTTTGGGAATCCCATTGCAGCAAAGTCATCCACTATGGTCTGCACGTTTCCCAGAATCACTACCCTTGATATCACCAGGTCTCTCATTGCCCTGGCAACTTGGATCACAGCAGCCCCCACAGTAGATTTGCCCACTCCAAATTGATTCCCGACTGACCGGTAGCTGTCTGGCGTTGCAAGCTTCCACAGGGCTATCGCCACTCGCTTCTCAACTGTGAGGGCTGCTCTCATCCTGGTATTCTGGCGCTTCAGGGCAGCGGAAAGCAAGTCAAAGTTCCATGAAAGTGCCCTTACGCATGCGAAAGTTTCGCAGCCACTGGGAATCGTCCCACACCTGCAGCACGATGCGGTCCCACCAGTCTGTGCTTGTTTCCCGGGCCCAGAATCAGCGTTCCACGGCATCAACCTGCCCCAGGAACACCATGATTTCCACATTGCTGGGGCCTGTGCCTTGTGAGAGGTCTAGGTCCATGTCCATTTCCTCCTCACTCTCGTCGCCGCACTCTAATCGCCACCTCCTCGGCTGGTTCCGGTTTTGCTTTGGCATGTCCTGGCTCTGCATATACTCCAGGACAATGCGCGTGGTGTTCATAGTGCTCATAATTGCCGCGGTGATCTGAGCGGGCTCCATGATCCCAGTGCTAGCTATGGCGTCTGGTCTGAAAAAAGGCGCGAAAGTAGTATCTGACGGACCAGGGGAAGGAGGGAGGGAGGGAGGGGCGAGTGACGACATGGCGTACAGGTACAGGGAATTAAAATCAAGAAAGGTGGCTTTGCATCAGGGAGAAACACAAACAACTGTCACACAGAATGGCCCCCCCCCCAAAGATTGAACTCAAAAGCCAGGGTTTAGCAGGAGGGAGGGGGGAAGCAAATGAATACAGAATAAATCTATTTTTTACATCTTAAGACGACGGTGCAGCATGACTGATAGCCCTCGGCATTTTCTGGGTGCTTGGCAGCAAATACTGGGCGCTTGGCAGTTAGCCTTCAGGTCTATTGCACAATCTGATACCCACTGCAGTATGACAACGATGGATACCAGTCGTAATCCTGCCCAAAAGGCAAGGGGTTGCTGCTGTGTAGCAATCTAGCCCCACGTCTGCCAGCCCCATGTCTGCCAGCACCCAGATCGCCCTCGGCCTCTTCTGGGTGCTTAGCAGACAATACTGGGCACTTGGCAGAAAATAGCATACTACGACTGATAACCATCATTGTCTGCCCAGGTGCCCATGATCGACAGCCACTGCAGTATGATGACGACGGATACCAATCGTAATATACCATCTTCTACCAAAAGGCAAGGGGCTGGTGCAATGCAGCCCTACGGCTGCCAGCCCCACAGCTGCCCGCACCCAGATCGCCGATGAAGGCTACCAGTCATGCTGCACCGTCTACCGCCAAAAGGCAGTTAGCTGCTGCTGCTGTGTAGCAATGCAGTCCCACGTCTGCCAGCACCTAGATGACATATGGTGACGGTGAGCTGAGCTGAGCGGGCTCCAAGCTTGCCGTGGTATGTTGTCTGCACAGGTAACCCAGGTAAAAAGGCGCGAATCTATTGTCTGCCGTTGCTGTGACGGAGGGGGAGGGGCCTGACGACATGTACCCAGAACCCCCCGCGGCACTGTTTTGCATCATCCGGGCATTGGGATCTCAACCCAGAATTCCAATGGGCGGCGGAGACTGCGGGAACTGTGGGATAGCTACCCATAGTGCAATGCGCCGGAAGTCGACGCTAGCCTCGGTACTGTGGACGCGGTCCGCCGAACTAATGCACTTAGAGCATTTTATGTGGGGACACACACAATCGGCTGTATACAACCGATTTCTATAAAACCGGCTTCTATTAATTCGATCTAATTTCGTAGTGTAGACATACCCACAGTTAATCAGGAATAGCTATTTTGCTTTAAAATTCATACCCTACCTTAAATCAGAAAACTTTAAAATGTAAACATGCACTCAGGTTCTAACCCTGCAAAAGCATTTACATGGAACCCCATTAAATCATTGGGAATGTGTGTGCAATTGAATTCACAGGATTGGAGCCTTATATTCCCAAGAGTCTGTGCTTTAGAAACACCAGAGACAAAGAGAACTATAATAATTTGCTAATTTAATAGCTGCCTGATGGTGACAACGTTTAGGATGCTTGGCAACCATTTGAATGTTAGAGGCTGCCAATTTTGTTCTGTTAGCTTTTGTGAGTACACACACACACACACACACACACACACACACACACACCCCTACCCTGTTTACCATAGAGAAATTGAGACAAATGTCTAACAATTGCCTGCAAAACATATCACCTTACGAAATACTATCAGATCACATCGTAAGTACTTGGATAAAGATCTCCAAAGAAAACGCAAGGTGCTCCAGGAAGTTGTGTTGGTGACTGAGGTCCTCAAATTTGCACTGACTTATTTAAACGATTACAAACCCCTGCATGGATGTTCACATTTCATTTGAAGAGCGATCATTTGAAGAGTGATCATTAATTTAAATCTCTCCCTAGCTAACTTAACCTGAACTGAAATAAGAGTATCCATCCTTTCAAGCTGTGCTGGCTTCACATAAAGCTTGTTAACAATGGTTCCCAAGAAAGACAATCTCAGAACCAGGTACATCTGTAGGATTTCCATGGATGTTGGCTGTTTTTCTGTTAGAAACATGATGGACAAAGGAGTCAGATACAGAAACAACTATGGTTCACAATGTCCTTTGGCACAGTGCACACATGAATTACAGAGATTACAAACTCTGATGTGAATTTTGCAAATTCTGTGAGCCCTGATGTATTTATTGATATTTTGAGTGACAGTTTAATAGAGTGGCCTGTAAATTCTGTGAGCCCTGAAATATTTATTAATGAAGTGATGGACCTGGCAATAGTAAATACATTACCCGGAATCTTTTGTAAGTCCTGAAATGAACTCAACAAGTAAATATTAGGATATATTTCAGGTGTAAAAAGAAACAGATTAAAAGGAAGGGTAAACAATTTCTTTCTACACAAAAGCAACTGAAGTTATCGAAGTGGCTGTTTGAAAACATACCAAGAGAATCCACAATTGACAGAAGTTAAAAAACAAAACAAAACAAAAAAAACACCCCACACACTTGTGGTCAACATCAAGAAATCTAAACTCATTAAAATACTGTTTCTCTAATGAGAATTTAAACAAATTAAGTTACAACTAGATTTACAACTTGTGATCTGGCTGCATCAAAATTGATTAAATTTGAGCAAAATATAAATAAAAACGCACGACTTTTCACCTTAAATTTTTGCTTTATTGAACTGTATTTTATATTTTCCAAAACAAGAAGCAGGTGAGTGACCAGGTAACAAACAATTACAAATCACAGCAAGCTGGACCTTCCTATCCTTGCTATAATAAATGATGAGCCTATAGTTGCTGCTTCTTTCTTCTCCTCCAGTACAGTAGTAACTAGCTAGAGAAAACCATTAAAAAATTGGAGATGTGAACACATTCTGGTTTTTCACTTCATTAAGTCATATATCATTTCTACATAGGAGCCACAGAGCTATAAATCATAGGAGACAGAATAAGAGCTAATTAAAGAGTCAACTAAGCATATAATATTGAATTGTTATGCATCAGACACTAAAATTGACAATTTTATAGAAAATATTGCCAAATATTAAAGAATTTTCAAGCAGACGCTTATTATTTTCTCCTCAGAAAGAACTGTATATTAAAAAGCAGAAAGGTATGTGAAATACATCAACATTCAGATTTTAATTGCACAAGACCCCATACATTTTAGAGTTTGTTTTCTCATAACCAACCAACTCACATGCATACAGCATTTGGGGCCCAGTTCTACTTTCCTTGTGTACCCTAAACTCACATGGATATCAGGTCAATGGGAGGAGTTTGCAGTGGAAAGGAATACCTAGTTTGTCCTATACACATGGTGATACAAAGCTCTGATCACATCCATCTAAGATTGGAAATAGATTAAGTTTAAACATAACAGCCCATAACTCTATTTATAGGTTTCCTTGAGAAATAATATAAAATTCTTTTTAAAAACCTATTACATTTTACCAGAGGTTTTCAAACTGTGGGGCACATCCGCTTAGGGGTGCGCACAGTTTGAAAACCTCTAGAAGCTGTTGCTAAATGAAAAGCAGAAATCGGGGGGGGGGGGGGGGGGAGATCCTGCGTGACCCCTCCCCACATGTATCATATCTGACTGTAAGATGGGGTATGTAGTAGACAACATTATTTTGAAAGGGGTACACAGCCTAAAGTTTGAAAATCACTGCATTATATTATTTTATTTGTCCAGTGCTCTGTGATCGGGTGGTGAATGATCCTATTACATTCCAGTGGTTGGAGATGAAAGTGCTGTATGAATTTTTAATTTAGTGGCTTTGTATAACTAAAATCTCAATCTTAGTATTGCATTTAAGTATTATTATTTATGTAGCAGTAGTGCCTAGGAGCCCTAATCATGGTCCAGGACCCCATTATGCTAGCTGCTTTACACAAACAGAACAAAAAGAGAATCCCCTACCCCAAAGAGATTACAATCTAATTCATTTTAAGTCCATTTTTCTTTTAATTTCTTTTTTATTTAAATGCCCAGTTTCCATACAGCTGAACTTACTAAAGAAATTCACCTCTGACCTACAAAGCATGAACAGTTTCAGCTCAAAAAGGTAATTATTTCAGCATACTAGTAGTCTGATTTGATACCTGCAGGTAATGGTTTGGTACAGCAAGTGTACATTATTCTCAGTGTTCATGCCTCAGATTTCCCAGCCAAATACCTTCAGACAAGGCAAAACATATATTCTCATCCCGGATCACAAAGGATTCACAAGCCAAGTTTTAATACATCTCATTTTAAGTGATTCTACTGGACAAAAGCATTTAAAACATCTCAGCTAATGAAAAACAGTTTTATTTCATGTTTGGATGACTCAAAATCTATTTTATTTAAATACTGACAAGCTGAAGAGTCACATTTCCACTAAAACACTTTGGAACATACAAAGAGAAAGCCAAGTGAGATGGGGCCTCTCTCAGAGCATCCCCTTATGTCCTGTCATGGGAGGAAGGGGGGAGGCCAAGGAGACCAGACTTGTCCCTCTTCCTTCCCCCTGGAATTAGGTTGCAGATCTCGCCTTTAAATCTGGAGGATCCCAAGGGATCTGCAGCCTTCAAATTTGTTCTATCATCCTCCTCTGCATTTGACACTACTTTTCACATAGTTTCACCATTTCTGTATATACTCAGCAAGAAAAACAAACAAACAGAAAATACAGAACTAGGGAACAGATTATTTTTAATAAATTAAAAAAATCGGATATTGCTCATAAGGGAGTACTTTAAAATTCCCTTTTCTTATAATTAGTCCATTCAAAAATTTAAGTTGACAGAGTTCCTTTAAGTTAAACAACACAGAAACACACCCTTTTGATATGATCCCAAGCATAAGCAATTCAACCTCAAGAGTACTTTAAACCAGGGGTTCTCAAACTGGGGGTTGGGACCCCTCAGGGGGTCGTGAGGTTATTACATGGGGGGTCGCGAGCTGTCAACCTCCACCCCAAACCCCGCTTTGCCTCCAGCATTTATAATGGTGTTAAATATATTAAAAAGTGTTTTTAATTTATAAGAGAGGGTCGCACTCAGAGGCTTGCTATGTGAAAGGGGTCACCAGTAAAAAAGTTTGAGAGCCATTGCTTTAAACCTTTTAGTTTAGGTTCTGAGGACCTAAAAAGAGAGTAATTGGAGAGAAGGGGATTTCAGGGTGCTCATCTTACAAGTTGGGACAGATAGTACAAAAATGTATACAGCCATAACTATATTGCAATGCTGCAGTGAACAATGGGTGCAGCTTCAAAAATCCAAAAACTTATCAGTTAGACCCTCAAAATAATGAGTTTTTTAAATCTCAATTTGGGGTTCTTTATTTGCCTTCTGTTTTCCGAGTCTTTAAGGTGCACTTGTGTTTTGTTCTCAAGCTTTTCTCTACAACCTTGAGGGCTAGAAAATTTTTATAAAGGGGGTTGGGGGTGGAGGGAAGTAAACAAAATAAAGCTTAGATGCTCATGAAGTAACATGAATCCAGGAGCAAGGGCTTTAAGAAAAGAAGAAAAAAAACCACCAAATATGCAAGAGTTGGCAACACTGCAAGTGGAGAGGAAGATTGCGACTGAGAAAACAGGGGGAGTAAACACTGAAAAATTATAATATATGCAAGGGGAGAGACTAAACTGACCAAAAAAACATGTAAGTAAGAGCAGAGAGAGAGTGTTGTTGAGAAAAAAAATCAAAATCTAAAAGGATGAATTAATCTGAGAGAAAACACACAGCAAGAGACATCAATGCAGGGCCAACGTATAGCTGTGCAACTATAAGCCAGCTCTCCCTCACCCTGCCCCAAGTAAATTTGATGCAAAAGTTTTTCCATTGTTTTAGATAATTTTGCTTCTCCCCTCACTCTACAGCAATTGCACTTTTTGTGAAATTTCACATATAGAACATACCCCTTGTCCTAAACTATGAAAGACCAAGCAAAGACATTCCACACAAACCATTATGATGATTAATATTTGGTAGTATCTGAAGTCCAAATGATCACGTTTCCCACAGAATGAGACAGTGGCTATCTTTGAAATTTCTCATGTGAGAAGGGCAGAGGAAGTGTATTATATAGGTTTCTTTGTTTTTCAAATAAAAACATACAAAAATACACACACACTTTGTGATACAGGAGGAAAACAATTTTAAATAAACCCAAAAAATGTTTTGTTGAAAGAATGAAAAATTCAGCAAGTTTATAAATAAAATGGGAAAGTATTAATTTTGTTTTAATTTTTCACAAAAAATATGGTATATTTTGCCCAACTAACAAGTACAACTCTGGTTATGGTAGAAAAATGCTATCCATTAGGAATGTTTTGCAGGGTTTCCTAAAGATAGAGAGAGACTGGATTCCTCTAATATCTGGAAATTTGTTGCACAGTCAGATCCATTCAGCCAAGAATGCCTTGCTTCACTAGTTCCCTGCAGCATCTCAAGTGATTTCTCAGGGATTTGATCAAGCAAAGGTAAACAAGCTTTTATAAGTGGTAGGCTGCAAAGGAGATCTTGGGGGAATAGATTTCACTGTCAGAAAATTTCAGACCATCTTTTAAACTGCCAACACCAAACAATCATTATGTTACAGATTCAAAACATTGGCTAAAGCAAACAAGATTTAAGTTACTATGGCTTTCTTGTTTACTCCTCCTCTCTTTCTTCCCCCTATTTGAACTATGTGAGCAATTGTCAAGTATTTCTTATGTGAAAATGATACTTGCCCTTAGCCAACAAATGCAGTTACTCCATGCAGCATTGCCTACATCATTGACTGTGTAATCAACCTTGGACATGTTTTTGTCAATATCTGGATTTCACTGAAAAAGTCAGTGTAGCTTTCTGTGGTGTATGTTTGAGTTTCTTCACATGGTATTTCTTCAGGACTCCTCCCTGGGAGAGCCTACCATATGTGCTCTTGGGAGAGGTCAGCAGAAGTCAGACATGTTTTCCCTCTCCTCCAAACAGGAGAGGAAGAAAGGAGAGACACCACCTTAGGGGAACCCAGGCCTGCCTCGCGTTTAGGGGTGACTGTTTGCCTCCCTCAGGAATAGCTTGGGCACCTGCCTCCAGTATGAAACAAAGGTCCACAGCCTGCCCTGACTGGGTATTCTAGCTTTTCTTCCCACTCAAAACTAGATCAACACAGCCACAAAAACCTGACCATACTGGCCTATGAAAAGCATGCATTTCATCCTTTAATATTAATTCATATACACTTTACAATAAACAAATTTATTTATAACATGTATAATTAGTGTATGTAGTTGTACAGCATACTTCGTAATAGTAGTATACTTATTATAGGCAAGACTGGTAGCATTGCTAGGTTTTCCAACACTTTCCATTGTAAGACCTAGTTGCTTGTAATTTTACCTAATTTTAACCATCTGGACTGGAGTTTTCTCCTGCAGATGTCTGCCTAAGGCAGAATTTTTTTTTTGAAAAAAATCTCAGCTAAAACGGCTTTCCTCTTCCCAAAAACAAGCCTTGGGAGAAATACATTGTTTTCCACGTGTTAAATTCTGGCAGCCATTTCTCCAAACAGCTCTAGTGCCTACAAGCTTTGGAGCAGGAATATAAAATTTGGCAGGGGAGTCACCCTGGTGTCAGGGATGTGCCCTTTGCCATCCCCATAAAAGCCTGCCCAAAGTTGGCCAGGCTATAAGATGGGGGGAGGGGGAAAATCACAGTTCACACATGCTCAGTAGAGACTTCTGATTTTAACAGCTAGAACCTCTGAAGATTCCATCCCTATTGAACATGCTCCAGCCTCTCTCAGCTCCTAATGCTGACCACGTTGTGCCTGCACCATCCCCATGGCGTGAGTGAACATGCTCCAGACTAGGGATACAGGGGTGAAGCCGGACTTTCCCTGTAATGCCTGCTCCCAGTTGCTTGGGGCCAAGCACAAGAACAGAGAGCAGGTCTTCTCCTATGATCTCAATGACCCCTCCCCCAGGCAGCATGGAGGAGGAAACCACCTGATCTGAATGCAGAGGGGACAAAAGCCCCATGGAGGGACAGAAAGGAGTTGATCGGGACAAGGAGTCTGGCGAGACCTGGACCGGCTGGGCAAGGAGGGGAAGGAATGTTGAAACTGGGAGGGGAGATTAGGACTGGAAGCCAGTGAGGACAACATTGGGATCAGACAAGGAACTTGGCAGGGGAGGGGACAGGAGAGAGGGATTGGGAGTAGCTGTACAAGGAGACACAGACTAGGAACTAGTTGAGGGGAAATGGCAGGGCAGAAAGGCAGATCTGACAAAGAGCTAGGATACAAAGGGGAGCTGGTGCTGGCTGGGTAAAAAGATGGGGACTAGGAGCCAGGGAGGAGAAAAACTGGGATAAGGAGTCAAAAAGGTGCGGGGAGGGGGAGGGGAGAGAAATGAGATTGAATAAAGAGCCTGGGAAGGGAGACTAGGCCTGAGAGCCAGTGTTAGGGAGAAATTAAAACCAGATGAGGAGCCAGGAGCAGAGAAACAGACTGGATGGGCAAGGAGACTGGGCTGAGAAACCTCAGGTGTGGAGACTTGGACCGGGTAGGCAAGGAGAACAGGACTGGGACAATGAGCCAGGGATAGAGAAGAGATAGGACTGGGACAGATTGGAGGTGATGAAGCAGAAAGGATCAATGGGCAAAATGGGCAGAAGAGTGTGCCCAGTAGAGAACACATTCCCCTCCACAGCCTGGAATGCAACCCAAGATTCCTGATTCTCAATATTCCTCTGCTGTCAGCAAATATCTGGGAAACCCACTGGCACAATGCAATGGTCCCCTAGCTGGTCCACATAGCAGTAATAGGTTGTCTTCATCTATCAACTACTCAGTGAGCTCAAGTAGCAAAGGACTGTGCAGTGGATCTAAAGATTCCAACCCTGCGGATGAACCATGTGAATGTCAATATGATGCCTCACGATGGAAATATTTTTTCCCCGATTCGTTTTTTCAAAAAGCAAGGAAATTACATACAAAAATAATACACATTAAAAGATTATTAAGGTTGTAAAGTCAAGTACTCAGAAGTTAGGAAATGTCAGAATTAAGGTTGCCTACGCAACTTTAATTCAGCCCTCATGTGCATATGCATTATGATAGTCTTTAATTATATGATCACATATTCTTTTCCACAGAACCTCAGAATAATTCAGTGCACAAGATGGACCTGCTCTAGAGATGAATCGGGGCTGTGTCGTGAAGAAAGCTGTTGTCTGTAGGATCCCTGACTTCTTTTCTACACAAGTTGGGAAATGTGTACGTGTGGGGATTGGACCCTGACTTCTAGATCTAAAAGCATCAGCCTGTAGTAAACAAAGCAGGAGATTCCAGGAAGAGAGGATGGTCTCACCGTTAAAGCAGATGAATGCTGCCCTGGAGTACTGTATTCCATCCCTGCCTCTTCCACAAAGTTTCTGCGCGATCCTGGGGAAATCACTTAAACCAAAACTTTCCACAGGTGGCCCATAATTCTGTGTTCCTCATTTTCTGGGCAGCCAACTTGAAACTCTGAGGTTTTATTTGCAGAAATGCTGAGCACTCACAGCTACAACTGTAGGCAATGGGAGTTGTACTTTACAACATATCAAGTACATTGAATAAATTAGGTTATAAGTGTTCCACATTGGACACTCAATCAGTGGAAACTTTTGACCTGTATCTAAGCCTCAGTACCCTATCTGTAAAATGGGGGTATTGCCACCCCTCACCTCACAGGGGTATTGTGGAAAAAATTAATTGTTTATGAAGAACTCAGATACTATAGTGATGAGCCCATGAGGAAAATTAAAATTTCTGTCTTCAGAGCAGGGTTTGAATAGCATGCAGTAATTAAAACTACATGATGGAAAATGAGAATAAGACAGAAAATTGAATAGCTGCTTATTTAAGGAACACCATCCATCCTGTGCATGGAATGAGGCAGGGGTCCTGTAGGAAAAATAGTATTTGATCATGTAATTTAAGACTATCATAATGATATGCTCAAGGGGGTTGTAATAAGGTTGTACACGGGAAACCTGAACTCTGGCATTTCTTAAACTTTTGAATGCTTGACTTTGCAACCTTAATAGTGTTCTTTAATTTGTGTGTGTGTAATATGGGTTTCAGTTTAAGTTTTTTTCCTTATTAATAAAAGGAACAAACTAAAACCTTAAACCAGATATTGACTCCGTACAGCTCCCGAGGTCCACCCGGGTGCAGCTAGTTACAGGATCGGGGCCTAAGATATTAGGCTGTATTTTTAGAAAGAAACAAAAGTGGCGTGGAGTTATTATGTGCAGGATTTTTTAAAACGTTTATGAACTCCATATTAAGATTTGTTTTAAGTTAGTAGTATTCAATCATTTTAGCTTAACTTGAAAATTTATTGAATCAAGGCACTTGCACATGCATTTATATATAAATCAAACCTGATTCAAGGATTCATAGTCATATTAGTAGGTGCTGGAAAGAAAAAGGATACAAAATCACTGGGAACTACTTCTGCTAGCTGCAAAACCCTATTTGGAGGTCCTTACTCTGCCCTTGGAAGTATTCTTCAACAGGACTGAGTAAAGACTGCAGAGGAGGAAGTGTTTACAAAGTTTCTCAACAAAACATATTTTCTCTTGAATAAATCTGTTTACTTGGAGCAGACACACTCAATTTCTCACTCTCCCCTCCCCCAAAGTTTTGTACCTCTGAAACCTGACAAAATATATACTATTGAAAAAACAATTTATTTGCTCTAATTTAAAAGTAGCAAAACACTAGAACCTAATTTCCTATTACGAATTAAGATTTTTTGAGTAAGCTACGTTAGATGAGTAATGAGGGCTGCTATTTTGCACGTGCAATAAAAAAAACTCAGAAAAAATGTCATAATGGTTTCTCTTTTTTTAGCATGCAGATTGCGTGTATACGCTCAATAGAGGCACTAACACTGTCTATCACATGAATGAGCCTTAAACTAATTAATTTCTGGAATTACATCATAAATTGTAATGGTTCCAAGGAGACCTGGAAGTCTATTGTGTTCAGAACGTATGTACTAAAAAGCATCCAATTAGAACTTGACACCATGAACTACTAAGTAAAGTCCCCTTAACATATCTTTAACCTTTGGAAATCTGCACAAACAGATAAAGAAATATGGCCTGCAGCCATAACAGCTTGTTCTGTAAGCCCATTAGATCTCACAAGCTTAGTAGGGTTGAGTGGTGTTAAGGATTCAGTTCTGAACCAATGCTACAACCAATAAACCAATCAATAAGCAGCCAGCAGGGCATTAAGAGACACCAATTCTGGAGGTGCCGCCTTTGGCTGTGATAAAACCAAGACCCAGAACACATGGTCATTAAAAAATACCATGGCATTTTTCAAAAGAAAAGGAATTTTAATACCAATGTCTAAATCAAATTTCAACTCAAGTAACTACATTCTATCTGAGCTTCCCCTTTGATTGCAATTATATACAGTATTCTTCCCTGTCTGTTCTGAACCATTTTCTAGTCTTGCTCTGTCGTCAAAGCTGTCCTCAACACTGGCTATTTAATCCTCTCAACCCACCAACCTCCCATTAGGTAGGTAGCTGGTATTAGCCCTATTTTACAGGTAAAACAAAGCTGACTAATGCAGAATGAGATGCCAAATAATTCAGGAAAAGTGTGTGTGGATGGAAGGCAATTTAATATGAAAACTACAGTTGATCTGAAAAAAATATTCCCATGTAGACAATCCAAAAGGTAGAAAAGTCACCACCAAATACATATTTCAGCATTTAAACAGCCACCTGGATTTCCTGAGGTGCTGAGTACCTGCAGCTCCCACTGACTCAATGCAGCCAGCTGAGAACTTGCCTTAGTACGAGCAGGAAAAGACTAGGAAGCAATGTTCTCTACAACTGGAAATTGGTCTCTGCTCCCCACCCAAACTCAAGAGACCAAACTACCAAAGGCTTTGTGGGTCCCTGAAGCCACCCCTTGGATGGTGTGGACTATGAACAACTCAAGATATTTGAGAAAATAGATCATTAAACTTTCAACCATTACCATCAGTTTACATTATCAAGGCTATCTTCACCAGCAGAAGGGCTAGAAACTTGTGTCAAAATGTAGTTATTTACATATGGTATCAAAGTAAGTGATTTGATTGTCAAACCTTCTGAGCGCCTACAGCTCCCACTGACTGAAAGATAACCAACAACATTCCACCATTATCTAAATACCTAAATTTGGAAGTAGGACCCTAACTAAAATTGAACGTTTTTGACATTACTGTAATAAAAAAAAGCGGAGATCATTCTTTGCACTTAGTTTCCCAAAATCTGGAAGTGTATGGGAGGTTGTGGGCCCCCAAAACTAGCAGTCTAGTTATTGTTCTACAAGTACTGTGTTCCACCACAGATGTAGTGAAACTCCAGCAGGGAAAATTAACTCTCAAGAGAGGATGATGAGGCTCAGTTACTGCCCGTAAAATGCTAGGAGATACTTAGTTGAAAGATACTAAGGGCAAAGTATTTTTATAAACATGTGCATGTACACAAACATTGTCCTCCAATCTGTTTGACTGCAAGTCCAAAAAAAGCCAACATTTTAAGTGTTAATACAGTAATCAGACCAAAGAAAATGTACCATAAATTTATGCTGTTTCAACAAATAAAAGTAGAATTATTTCACTTTAAAACATTAGCTAAAATATCAGTTTATTTCAGTCAACATAATACTAGTCCAACGAGCAAAGGATCAAAAGAATATTGGACAGTTGTAGCATACCTAGGAAATTATTAATAATACTTGCCATTTATAAAACCTGCCTGGCAATTAAACAATAATGTGGTAAATTAACAATAATGGTAAGTGAAGATTTGAACTGCACTGATATACTTAGATTAGCTCACCAGGCTTCTGTTTCTACAAACCTCAGCAGCTCAGGTTCTCTAATGCATTTTTAACATGTCAATTAATACGTTGTTTATAGAAGGTGATGTCAGTTTCAGCTAATACACTAGAAATATCACAGTTCTGTGCAGAATGTGTAACATCTGTGTTAAGACTGTATGCTATTACATTTTAGAGATTAAAAAGAATTATAGCAGAAAATCTGATGAGAAAGCTCATCTAAAAGGGTAATATGCAATAAAATTACAAAATTAATGGGCATGTTTCTTCAATCCTTGGCATAGTATGTTAGACAATGAAATATGATGCATTGCAGGGCCCAGAAAGAAGGTGTTTTCTGTGAACAGAGCAAGACTATTAAAACTTCCTAACATTAAGCAGCCTACAAAATTGACTGAATATTTTGTGATCACGTAAATTGCTTAAATAATGTCAGCATTGTTGCTAAATAAGCATCAGGTATACTTTACTACAACACATCCCTGCATTGTAATGTTAACCATTATTTCTTAAATATGCTAACCATTATTTCTTAAGCACTTTCGGCAGTCAGAAAAGATACAGTGTAGCTATATGACTCGGTTGTGTCTTTATAATTTACATTAGAAAGCATACTTTACCCAATAATTTGCTACATATACTGTAATGACAATATCTTTTATATTAAGACTTTTAAAACAAATTAATTAACAGGAAATAGATCTTTCTCGAGAATCCAAACACACCGAGGACTTTATTTTGAAAGGAATTTCTTTGTTTTGATACTGCTAAATATTTACCATGATGTTTTAAAAAATAGAAACAAATTCATATTGAAAACCTATTACGGTTAGGCTTGTTTGAACAGCAAAAAAATTCAACAAAATATTCCACAGTTCATAGGAATCTCTGTACATTTTACATTTGCACACAAAGTAAGGACAGAAAACTGTGTGTCATTTGGCAAATATTTGATTTATATTCACAAGTTTAAGTAAGCAAAGTCTGTGATCAAAACCTATTTACGTGTACAGCTGGTGGAATACTTGCTTTATGACTGCACACAAGAACAAATTTATTATAATTCTTTCAACCCTCTGTGCATTCCGACAGCATGCTGAGAACATTAACTCAATAGTCATGGGTTCAACTGAAGAATCATAGATATAATAAATCATAGGTTATTAGAAATGTAATATTTTGCTATTAAAATATCTACTGCCACTAGCTTTCTGCGTGACTTGTGTCAAGTAAAATATCTATGTGCCTCAGCTTACAAAATAGGTATAATACTCATAGTATTGTTATGGGTAAAGTATTGTTTAAATGCTTTGATACTCTTGAATGAAGTGCAAAGTATTTGTTTCCATTTTGTAGCTTTCTCCACTGCTAGTTCAAAAAAAAAAATCTATATATTTAAAGAAAAAACCACTGTTGTATCAAAAAAGTATTATAAAGGTAATTAATAAAGAGCAGACGTTTAACACTCAAGCTACTCAGACTGTGAAGCCATCTTTTTCTTCTGAATAAGTAAAGATGACCTGATCTTTGCAACTTGACTTCAGGATATCAGGAGGGACAACCTTCCAGTGAACTTCTATACCCAATTACATCCTGGCACAGACTGACAAGTTCTTCAGGATTCAGAGCTCCATTCCAACTGGACTATATGTTAAGTAATACTAATGTATTTATTTCATAAGTTCTCCAATTCTAAGGACAACCACGCAGTAACTCCAGTCCTCGAACCACTGGTAGTCCACGGCACTGCTTCTCTTACAATTGCCTGACAGATGTCAGACTTCATGCAGTTACACTTGCTGCTAACTGTAGCCCACTCTTGGGCTGAGGATTTCAAAGGGCATTAAAAAACCCAAAACAGATTAAACTCACTAAAACAAGCTCCTCTGTGGCTGCTTCATGACTGAAGTCCTTATCTTTGGTAGAAATTCAGCTGAGATCAAATTTGAAGACAACACCAAAATTAGAGAGGTAACAAATGGAATAGAACAAAATTAAAGGGAGAAAGCCCCTTGAAAAGAACAGAACATTGGAGCCTGCAGTGAGTAAGGGGAGAGTCTCTACTAATGCATGTTCCTCCATCTGGGAGAGTAAGCATAGCACAGATGCAACAACAGGATAGAATCAAGCAGCTACTACCATCACATTACAGTTTGTCGTCATCTTGTCTCTTTAATACTATCCTATTTCTAATATTACTTTTCCATTTAACCAGGTATCATTTGACAAAGAAAAGGTGTGGGGAAAGGTTAGGAAATATAATTTGGAGGTAGTCCACAAAGGGACATTTATGTTATGTGGTCCATGATATGCAAGAAGTTAAAACAAGCAACAATAGAGGGAAGTTGATAATATACATCAACTCCAGAATCCTGCAGACATAAATCAAACTAACAACTATCATATAATCTCACTCCACAGCTGTTTGGCAAAGTAATGAGCATTATGTACTGGAGCTATTTGTGGGGAAGGAATCATGCAAAACACACAGACAACTGGACATCAGGCAGATAGTCAGAAATCCTCCTCACCCCCCACCACAACATAACCTCCTTCCCTTCTCTCAGTAGCCAACAGACTTGCTGAGGGGAAGAACAGCAAAGACACCACTCTTTAGAAAGGGAAAGGGAGTGTAACAGACCTTCAGGAGACTGAAGGAGGGAGGGATACTATAACAGACACCCCCCTCCTCCAACAGCCCTGCGGTATGCAAGAAAGAAAGCACTTTTTCTACCTTTCAGCAGCCAAAGAGTTGAGATGTGGAAGAGCTATCACCACATACTCACTAGATAGAGACTGCCTCAAAAGGCAGAAACTCCAAGCAGGGATCTAGGGACAGCACCCTTTATCTTCCAAGCAATGTGGATTTCTCACCAGGGTGTTGCCCTTACTTCTCACTATAATTGCCACGGGGGGGGGGGGTCCACACACCTCTCTTACGGCTAAAGTTTGTCAACCATTAGTTTTAAATAAGAGCTAGATGACCTTTTCATATTGTTATTCAATCAGGTACTAAAACATGTATGTTCTTTTTAATGTTAGATCACTTATTTTGATCCATCTTTTGCTATTTGTAGAAATAAACCATTGATGCAGCATCAAAAAGAATTAATAATAAAACATCTATTAGCTTTATTGGTAGGTATATACATTTCTAAATTTATCTAGTAGTTATTTTTAAAGAACTTCCTCACTAAATACCACTAGTATATTACCAGAATAAGACTCATCACGCTAGGCAGTTTCCACCTCCCCACTTGTAATACAGTAAGTAGCTGTAACTTAGTTTTGAAGTCCTTTTATACATTTTGACTGATCCCACATTTTTAAAGTACAATATTCTTTAACACTGACTAGCCATTCTATTGAAGCTTGATATTCAAGTGCTAATAGCTTGCAGGTTCAAGAAGCATTTCGCTGGTATGATAGTAAACAAGGTCTCTTTCCCCAAAAATGGGAGAAGTCAACAGGAAAAAAAACACTTGTCAAGTTCCTCAGACACTGATGCACAGAGTAACTACTGTCACACATATACACATGCACCGATACATATAGATTGGAATGCCTCAAAGAAACAATTTTCAGGTATAAAAAATGTTATTAAAGCTAATAATATATGTGCTGCCAAAGCGCATAGGTACACACTTAGTAATAAATTTTCAATGCATATGCTAGACCTGGGGCTGGTGGCCTTATATTCTTAATTGTCAACATTTATGCTCATGATTTTGAGCTGGGGTGGGGTGTAGAAATAGCTAAGCATCACAAAGGCAAGTTTTGAAAACTAAGAACATAAGGCTCTCCAGGACCCCAAATCTAGCATTTTGCATGGAAAATTGATTGTCACTCATACCTACAGTATTCGGAGCCTTGTCCCCAAATAACCTACAATGCCAAGTACTTACACCTATGCTATGTAATTAGATCATCAAGGATGATTCCTTAAAGTAGGTTAATGCCTCTTTTGTTAGGGAAATTCACCTTTCCAAAAGCTTCCCTGATCTATAAAGAGACCCAAGCTGTGCTAGTGTAACTATAACGAACTCCTACTCAAAAAGCAGGAAAAATAGAACTAATCTTAAAACAAAGCAAAAAACCGCATACCTTTTAGAGAAAAGAAACATTGCGATGCAAACCTTATTCATGACTAAAGAGACTGACCTAGTTAGAAAAATGGGTTATACTTTCTAGCAATAAATTAGTGGCTGCAGCATAAAATGAAAACCCCCAACACACGGGGAAGGAAATTTGATACAGCACATGGGAAGCCCAGTATAAAACCGTTAAAAAGAGAAAAGGAGCCGGTACGGATACACAATACGGCCACACACCTGGAGTTTCCAGGAGACGCTTTTAAGTTACGGTGGGGACCGCACGCACCTGCAGCAGTGACCGCTGCAAAGGACCCGGGCAGCCCGTTCGTTCGGCGCTGGCTCGCTGGGGCACCCGAGCCCCCGGCCAGGACGCCGGGCTGGCGCAGCGCTGCGAGCGAGGCGCGCAGCGGGTCTGTTGCCCCGAGCTGCCGGGAACCTGCCCAGGGAGCCCCGCTGCCTCCGCTCCGCAGCGGCGGCGCCGTCCGCCCCCAGGAGCGCTCACCCTAACCCCGGCAAGCCCCGTCCGCCCCTGTTCCACGGGCACTTGCGGGCGAGCGAGCCGCAACCCTGGCGGGAGCAGCAGGCACCGTGCGGAAGCGGCGCTCTCCGCGCGGACAGTCGCCTGGCACAGCCCCGGGGCACGCCCAGCTCTGGCCCCAGCTCGCCCCCGGGGCAGACCCTCCCCAGCCGCAAGTTACAACAGCACCTCCCCGGCTGGAAGCCGGCCCGCCCGCCGGCCGAGCCGGGACACAGCTCCCCTCTTACCCTGCCCGGGCGCCGGGCTCCAGCTCCTCAGGCGCGCGGGGATGGCAGGCGAGCGCGGCTCAGCCGCTGCCACATCAGGCAGCGCGTCCCACTTACTCCGGGCTGGAGCAACTACAGGCTGGCGCCGGGCGCATGCGTCAAAACTGGCCCTGAGCCACCCCGCCGCCCAGGTGAGCGGGGCGCGAGCGCGTGCCGGCAGGGCGCAGGGGAACCCCGCGCGGGAGCGCAGGCAAACAGCGCACTTAGGCATACACGCGGGTGGGCACGCCCCAACTCTGTGTGACCTACATATAGAGGGGTGTGGCTGCACCATTCAGTCGTGTGCACACACGTGTGGCTTCCTGGTCATGTGGACGCGCGCCTGAGTGTGTATGTAGGTGTTTGCAGTGGGTTTATGCTTGTGCATGTGTGGCCACTGGCTCACGTCCCGCCAGAACATTTCCTGCAGTAGTTAGTGGGGAAGGCTTCATCCATCAAGTTTTGCCACAGTGCAGGTATTTTTGTTTGTGTCATTTAAAGACAACCTTCCTAAGGTGAAGGAGCTGCGGTTCTTCCCTGTCTCCAGACTCACAGCTTTAAGGGTTCTGGGGTTCTACATAACTTTCCCCAAGGCCAGGATGAAATTGGCAGGAGTGATCAGTTTCATTGCTGTATTTGGAGCTCTGTAGAACTGAAACGCATAAGAACATGACAGTTTTGCTCAGCGGAGGCAACTGCAGCTGTTCACAGAAACAGAGGAGGATGACCAGAAAGATAGTTGGTAGGAGACTAGTATAGTCAGGGTGAAATTAAGACAATCAGGTGCCCAGAAAAACAGCAGGTAGTCTCTCTGGCTTTGCCCACATTTCCTGACAACAAGTTTCAGACTTAAAATTAGGGCAATTCACACCTCTAGGAACATTTGTTTCAGACTGTCTGTAAATTCAGGTAGGTCAGGCACAGGTAGATTACATTTTCAAGCTTTTCTTTGCATGCATGAAGGCTAGAAAAATTTTTGTAAAAAAAAAAAAAAACCAAACAACCCCTGAGATTCTGTTCTCTTCAGGTGACTCCAACAGCTGTAGTCTTAGGTGCAGCCCTATAGTGCCTAGTCTTTAGGTTGGCCCAGGGTAGAGTTGTTGAGATCCTCTGTTTTGCTCAGTAGCAGGGCAGAATAGAAGACATGTCTCCTCTCCACCCCTACCTTTGCCTAGACCAGAGAGCTTTGGGGTGGGGGAAAAAGGCTCTTTATCCCATATATTTGGCTATTTCAGCAGGAATAGGAAGACACCTGTCAGCTGGGAGGTTGATATGAAAAATGGAGCCCTTCATGAAGGAACAGGGAGCATAGCCTTGTAGGAATCCCAGCAATTCAGAGGTAGAGGAGGGTGGGCTTCTCACCCAGGCATTATCCCAGTGCTTTGCAGGTGGGCCTCCTTAGTCTTTCCTACCAGATTCCAGCTATGATAGATGTAGTAGTCTATCTCATAAACTGTACAAGTGCAGAGAGAAAAAGAGTGTGTGGTGTGCACATATATGGGTTTAAATTCTTTCCCTCCCTAGCTCTGGTGAGAGTAGTTGAGGGATTTATACAGATCATCTTCAGTTACATACACACAAAGCAAGAGGCACTCAAACAGATCAGTTTTGCAGTGCCTGAGTCCTCCATTGCAAAACCAAGCTACTGCTGTAAAACTAATCCAAAAAGAATGTGTGAGTGGCTGGTCTGCCAAAGTATCCCAAAACATCCGTGGTAATGGCAAAGAGTTTCAAAAGGTACAGCAAAGTGGCCCACATCCAAGACAAATGATGGAGCAGATGCTTCAAAGAGTACTCAAACAGAAGGAGAGGAAAATCTGTATAGGAAATAATCTGTTGCAGTATATTTTTTTCCTTTGGCAAATTTAGAGGTTACAGACCACGGTGCCTAGCATTAATGTTTTCTGGTGTAGCTGGGAATTCCCATGCCAAAAGCACCAGAACTGTGTCTCAGAAATAAAAGAACTTTGAAGAAGACATGCAGAAATACCATATTTATTTTTTCCCCCACCTTCCACTTTCATGTTGTTGGAGGTTTATTTTTATTACATTAGGTGTTCAGGAACTCACTAGTTTCTGGCTTTAGAAAACTACCCATGAATTGTGCAAAATAACAAGGTTCTCTATTCAAATGGTGTTAGAGCAAAAGTGGATGACAAATCTCAGAAAACAGCAATTTTACATGTACTTCATACAAAAGTCAGGGTGTTATAAATGACACCGAAGTGTTAGAGTCTGAATACAAATTAAAGAACAAATATTTAGGCTACCTGCCTTCTGGAGGATGTCATTTTAAATGATGGAGGAAGCACTACAATGCTTAATCTATTTGTTTGCTACTTAGCAGAAAAGAAAAACAATTTAACACTGATTGGATAACACCTCACCATACTTCAATCTGAGCTCTTGGAAAATTGTAATTCTAGTTCTACTTAATAAAATCAAGGATTGCATCATACCTTGTTTACAGCTCACTTTGTTAGAAGATGTTTGACACGCTCACTTATGGTTTATGGCAGGTCATTTTCAAAGTTTAGACTAATCTTCCCTTTTAAGTATTGGAGTCTAAAGTCACTTCCTCTTCAAGGTCTTAACAAACCACAAAGTCCCATCTAAATAGTTTGGACAACTAAAGAATCACTGTTTTTTTAAAGAAAATCTGTATTCTACGGACAGGAAGGGAGAAGTAGTATAAATGAAGACACAATTTCCTCAGAATGTCTGGTCTCAGCTCACTCTTAATCCACCCTGGGGGATTAGATGTCACAGTAGTAAAAATCTCAGAACCTGCTCTACACTACTGCTTCCACTGTTGAAACTTCAACAATGCTAGACCAATGATGAGGAAAATGCTAGTGCAGAGAATATCAGTCCTTCTCTGTACAAAAGAGAAGCGCTGATCTGATGGCAGAATGCTGGACAAATCAGAATTAGAATTGATTCTCTTGAAAAAGAAGCATTCCACACGGTGCCAGACTAATTTTATGTTGGAAATGTCTAAGGCTTGGATTTTTGAGGGTCTTTCACCTTAAACCAAATTAATTAAAGTCACTAATTTCACCAATAGCTCTTTTAGTGGCAAAGATTTGCTGACGTCTAGAACAGCAGCTTCCATGGTCTTTGGTGGTCTGTGGAGAGCTGGCTTTCTCTTAATTTCCATATGCTAAATCACATTAAAAGGAGCTAAAATACATTATATACTTTCTTAACATTACTTTTCCATGTAAGCAATTGTTGTATGTGCCATAGGGATGTTATTCAATCTCCAAACTGATGATAGATGTCCCACAATAACCAGGAATGGGAGGGGAAGTAGTTCATGAGATATTCTCTCTATTTGAGAACATCTGGTCTGGAATGTTGTGACATTCTTCAGAACAAATATATCTGTGTTTTGTAGAATCACCAATCACCTTTCATAAAATGACACTTCAATGAATGGTAACAATTAGCCTACTAGAGAGAGATGTCATGGCAAGTAGATAAATGTGTATGGTTCTGAATAGCTCACATGCATTATATAGGTGAAATAAAAACTCAAAACCATTTCCTAGATCTGTCTTAAAAAGAGCTGCTCCCAATTTAGATGCTAATTTAGTCACTTAATCCATAATTTAGAGCTTGCTTATAAAGCGTTCCCTTTAAATCCTCTCACCCTATAACTCACCTTCATATAAACCCTTGGGTCCAACTTCTTACTGAGATTCCGTTCTCCAAAACATCTCACAGATCAACTCAAGAAACAAAAATATCACTGACTAACCCAAGGATTTAGAAAAAACTCTAGGAGGTAGGAAACCTTAATTAAACTGTCCAACAGCAGCAACTCACATCACATTTGAACTAGTTGTGCTGTGGCTACAGTCACCACTGATGATTGCCTGATTCAAAGCCATTTTTAGGAGCGCACACATAGTCTATCCTGTCTTTCCAAACCTGGAAGCATGTAGCCATGCTCTTTATTTTTGGGTCAGATCTTCAGCTGGAAAAAAAATCAATGTAAATTCTGACTAAGGCACTGTGCTACCACAGGCTATCCCTGACCTTGTGGCTGGGTGTTCACACCTCAATTTTCTCTCTGTTGGCACCACAAAGTACACATACTCCATGTGCAGGAGCAGCACCAGGGTTTTTGGCGCTCTAGGCAGGGGTTCTTCCGCGCTCCCGGTCTTCGGGGCACTTTGGCAGCGGGTCCCAGAGTGAGTGAAGGACCCGCCGCAGAATTGCCGCCGAAGACCTGGAGCGCGGAAGGACCCCCCACTGCCGAATTGCCGCCAATGGCACTAGAGAGGGACTTAAGAGACTTGGGTTCTATTCCTGACTATGCCACTTGCCACTGATGAAACGTGCTGCTCTACTGATGCTAAGAGCTAGGTAGTATTATTCCTGTGTTTCTCACGGGTCTCCCACTAATCCTAGTTCACAAAGACCTTCCTGGGCACCTATTCCCACACAATCTGGCCAAGGTGCTCTGCCAGTCCCAGTCAAAGAATGGGTGCATTCAGTCCCACTTACAGGAGGTACCAGCTTTAGGTTGCTCTCACATGATTCTTGTTCATTTGACTCAGGCACAGACCAGAGCTTTAGGCCTTACCCCTGACGGGTCTAACTCACCCAGTGACAGACACAATGGCAGGTAGATTTATCCAAGTGGGTTCAAGTGTTTATTTTATCTCCCTTAAACAAGGGACTTAAATAAATAAGTGACTGAACCACTTAAAATCTTAAGGGCCTGGTTCCCACTTACAATAAAGCCTCTTTACTCCACTCTGGCAGTATGCAGAGGCCTTACATTGGGAGTAAACTATATTTATAAATGACAGCAGTGTAAAGTGGCCCTCAAAAATTTCAGATTACCATCCTCTTTTATCAACCTAGAATATGCTGATCCAAAGCAAAGCATCTGCTCCAGGTTCTTTTCCCAGAACTGCCTGGGCATGAGCATAGACTTTATTTTCTTGGAGTGATTAAATGTTGGGCTTCTGCTGATCTGTCTGTTCTTCTGAGAATGCAGGCAAAAGCTTTTTACTTTTGAACTCGTAGCAAAGGTTTCCGGTATTTTTATGTAGCACACTAGCTATTCTGAAGACCTCTAGCCCTCTGTGGAAAGGAGTACCTAGCAAGCTTCCTAACTCTGTAGGCTGGATTCTGGCCCTATGGTCATCACATAAGATAAGACATAGTGGGACCAAGAGAATGCCTTCCTGGCTAACATGCATTGATTTTCTAGCTATTGTAATACAACAGTACTGCTTTGTTTTCACCGTACTTCATCTGCAGAAATAAACGGTGTGTCTGGTGCTCATTTACCCTTTTCTTTAACTGCCTTCTCCAGTAACTTATTTAATATGTTTATTATTCCTGAGAAATACTACAGCTAAGAGGGAGTTAAAAAAAACTCAAGGATAATCTAAAATTAAGGAAATGAGAAGTAAATGGAGAGTGCAGGCAGAAGCAGTGTTGCTGTTTACTATCAATCCCCCTCAATTGTAAAAGCTTCTAAGAGCTCACCTTGAAGTTTCCTCTTTCTCACTGAGAATTTACCTAGATTCCATAACCTCATATTCTTGATTTTTTAATTGATATTGGAGATCTTCTTTGCTGCTGTACATTGCAGCCTTTCAAAGATAATGTCCTTTCTATAGTATAGTGATCTGTTTTGCATGTAACATTCCACATGGGTATGAAGAAATGCTTTAGACAGTTTTTGGCTTGCTATTTTATCCCTTTGCTACTGTTAGCTAGCATGTTGTTTGCCTTTTTTAGTACTGTTGTGTACTGAGATGATGATTTTTCCATATTAGTCTCCACATCCTTTTCCTGATCAGTGTACTGGATGATTGTTCCATTTAACACATACTCCCTAGCTTAGTTTTTTGCTCCAAGACTAATTGATAGTATATTTGTTTGCATTAAACAGTATTTGCCATATACTGGTATAATTACTTAAGCAATACAAAGCCTGTTCTACATCTAGTTGCAGTGTGCTTCCTTATTTGCTATAATTCTACAATTTTAATATAATTTGCCTAGTTTGAGATGTTGTTTCAGTACTTTCATCCACATCATTGATTCTTCACGTTCTTTACACTTTGCAATTTGAAACGCTTCCTTCTATGTATTCTATGTATATATAGTAATCATTTACCAGTTGTTGGGTTTTTTTGTTTTGTTTTTAATCTAGCACCTTACTTTGACTTCTCTGTTAGAGCTGGAAAAAAATTCTACAATCTCTTTCTGAAAATTTTTACCCATTTTTCATTGTAAAAGAAATAGTTTGATTGAAATTTTCTGACCAGCATTAACCTAGTCTATGATTCTATCTTAGTGATTAATATCTGATACGGAGTGCTATAAAAAAGCCTAAGTATCCGCAGACTTTCCCTTATGGAAGTAGTATGATGAAAGAACTTCACCTGATTAATTACATATGATCTTCCATACCTGAATCCATGCTGGCTGTCCTTAACTAAACCGAGCTTTTCCAGGTGTTTTCTTACCACATTTCTTCAAAATAGTTTCCAAGTTTTCCCAACAGGCAACACTAAATATACTGGTGGCTAATTTTCTAGTTTCTCTCTTGATTCTTTTTTAAATAATTAAGTTATTATTGCTACATTTCAGTCAGCTAACATTTCTTCTGAATCTAGTAATTTTGTTTTAAATCTGTTGAAAGTTCATCAGTGTTACTTATGTCATTTAACATTCACAGCTGTGTGTCAGCTGAACCTAGAGTTTTGGATCATTTAAGTGGAGCTAACTTTTTGTAATTAGTTATCTTATGTTATCTTATAGTTTCTAGTTTTCCTTTTGCAGCCTCTGGTGAAACAATCCCTGATTTAGTGTAAAAACAGTGTGCCTCCTATGTAAAAACAGGCAAAGTAACTATTTATCTGTTATGCTATTTCCTAAGAAATTTATCCTTATTTTGTTAAGCAGGCTATTATTTATTTTGGCTATTTTTCCTATTGCATTTATATTTGATGGGCCCCTTGTTACTTGAGATATTTTCTGCAATTTGCTGTTTCTTTTTCCTGCTCTGTTTTATTCTTTCCTCAACCCTCCAACCTCTTAGTGCTTTAAAAATAGGTTTAAATGTCCCATTTGGCTCTTTAAGGGCTCAAAAATATCCCTTTCTAATGCCTAACTAGAGCTGGATTAATTATTCACAGTAAAGAATTAATTTGATTAAATTAATTGCCTTTTGTGTGTAAATTATCTATAGATTTAAATTTTTACTAGTGTGTTCATTCTTCAAAATAAAATTGACAAATCGTTTATATTAATATACTTAGTCTTTGGATTACTTGCAAACTATTCAACATACTATCAATATACTGTTTGTACTGTGTGATGAGCCACTTAATTCCCATGATATTGTTTCCATTTCCTGATTGGATATATAGGTTTAGATAACTGGGTTTAGATTGTAAACTCTCTTGGGCCAGGAGAGGTATTTATTACATTTTTACAATAGGGTCCTGAGCAACCCATCTAGGTGCATCTGCAATATAAATAATAAATAAATAAATAACACCCCAAAGAGTTGTCAAGATGGTGATGTGACCACTTCCAACACAAGTATATATATATTCACTTGGACACTTTGTGAACTTTCATGTGAACACATATTTGTTTATTAGCATGAATGTTCATGAAAAACAAATTTAAATAAGTTGCAAATATGTTCTAAACAAATTCACTGCTTTTATACAAACAAAATATTCACACATCTTTGTTTGCCACATATGCCAATTTCTGCTGCCAATCCTCATCTTAACTCTATTATTCTGCCTACTATGAGTTGCTAAATTCATTTACCTTTAAGCCTGAATCTTGTTCCTTTAAAAGACTGAATAATATGAAGAAGCAGAAAAAAATGGTCAGAGCAGAAATTTATGCCGTAGTACTAACCAAAAGGGAAGGCACAATACACCTTTCCTTTTCAGTTGAATAGAAGTCAGTCTCAATCTTTGCTAAAGAATGAGAATGTACAGATATTCATTGAGACTCGTCCATTCTATCCCTTCCCCTGAGAAATCAGCTTCCCAGCCTTCTTCCCTATATACATCCATTCCGGGTGTTTTAGGGCAAACACTGCAAGCACTTGAATTCCATAGAAGGAAAAACGGTTCCAGTAATAAATGGAAAAACTCTCCCCCAAAAGAAGCCTAGCCTTATACACCTCTACCCCGATATAATGCTGTCCTCGGGAGCCAAAAAATCTTACCGCGTTATAGGTGAAACCGCGTTATATCGAACTTGCTTTGATCCGCCGGAGTGCGCAGCCCCGCCCCCCCAGAGCACTGCTTTACCACGTTATATTCGAATTAGTGTTATATCGGGTCGCGTTATATCGGGGTAGAGGTGTATATAGGCAGAGATTGAGGAACAGTGTGATTCCTAGACAGGCATACTAGAGAACCACCAAACAGAGACAGCACTTTACTAACATCACAAAAAATCTGAGAGCTTGAAAACTGGTTGAACAACCTTCTGAAAATCTTCTGCTACCGTATGTAGGTAGGCTAGCAAGATGGCATAATATTTGTATTAGCTAATTCTTTGAATATGGAAACCAACTCTTCTGCTATTGAAGAAGAGCTCTGCGTAGTTGCTTTCACTAACAGAAGTTGGTCTAATAAAAGATATTACCTCACCCACATCATGTCTCTAATATTCTGGGACCAACACGACAACAACAACACTGCAAACACTGAAGAACAAGAACAATTAGGATATTTCTTGCTCTTCAATTGCCTTACAGTAGTGTCTATTTAAAAGCATCAGGGATTTTTGAACAGATGATAAGAACAAAGTAGTTTCCTATTTACAATAAAGGTGATGGACCACAGCCGCCACTGAGGCCTGGTCTACACTAGGCTTTTATGTCGAATTTAGCGCCGTTACATCGATTTAACCCTGCACCCGTCCACACCACGAAGCTATTTAGTTCGACATAGAGCTCTCTTTAAATCGATTTCTGTAATCCTCCCCAACGAGAGGAGTAGCGCTAAATTCGATATGGCCATGTCGAATTAGGCTAGGTGTGGATGGAAATCGACGCTAATAGCTCCGGGAGCTATCCCACAGTGCACCACTCTGTTGACGCTCTGGACAGCAGTCCGAGCTCGGATGCTCTGACCAGCCACACCCCGGGAAAATTTGAATTCCTTTTCCTGTCTGGGCAGTTTGAATCGCAGTTTCTGTTTGGACACCGTGGCGAGCTCAGCAGCAGTGGCAACGATGCAGAGCTCTCCAGCAGAGAAGGCCGTGCAATCTAATAGAAAGAGGGCCCCAGCATGGACTGATCGGGAAGTCTTGGATCTCATCGCTGTGTGGGGAGATGAGTCCGTGCTTTCCGAGCTGCGCTCCAAAAGACGGAATGCAAAGATCTATGAGAAGATCTCTAAAGCCATGGCAGAGAGAGGATACAGCCGGGATGCAACGCAGTGCCGCGTGAAAATCAAGGAGCTGAGACAAGGCTACCAGAAGACCAAAGAGGCAAACGGACGCTCCGGATCCCAGCCCCACACATCCCGTTTCTACGAGGCACTGCATTCCATCCTAGGTGCGGCCGCCACCACTACCCCACCAGTGACCGTGGACTCTGAGGATGGGATATTGTCCGCGGCCGGTTCCTCAGCGGACGGGGAAGAGGAGGAAGGAGATGAGGAGGACGAGGCAGTCGACAGCGCTTACAACGCTGATTTGCCCGACAGCCAGGAGCTCTTCATCACCCTCACAGAGATCCCCTACCAACCCTCCCCAGCCGTTATCCCAGACACAGATTCAGGGGAAGGATCAAGCAGTAAGTGTTTTAAATATCTAAACATTTATTTATAACATAACTGGCATATTTAAAATATTAACAATAGCTAAAGTGCTTTCAAACATGTAAACATTTATTTATAACAGAACAGGAAGATTTAAAATATTAACAATGGGTAAAGTGCTTCAAAACATGTAAAGAGTAAAGTCCAACAAAACGGGAATATGTGCAAAGGGTATCATGATTAGTCTGTCTTTGGGCGCTTCAATATATAGTCCGAACTATTTTCAAAAAATTTCACAATGTCCGCTTCATGATTATACTGCCCAAAACGCTCCACTCTTTTGTCCCTCCAAGGGCACCTAAGCCAAAAACTGGTCAATGTATCCGGGGATAGAGGCGACATCCTCCGGGGAGAACTCCTCATAGGCCTCCTGCAGGTGTTTTTCAAGCCTCATGAGCAGGTTCCTGGGCAGGGAGAGCTTATTAGGCCCCCCGTGGTATGAGACGTTTCCCTGCCACAACGCCAGCAGGTACTCGGGGATCATGGCCTTGCAGAGCATTGCAGCAAATGGCCCCGGTTTCTGCAGGCTGTCCCGAAGCATCCGCTCCTTCTGGCTCTCCGAGACCTTCAGGAGGGTGATGTCTGGCATGACTCCCTGCTGTGAATTAGGTAGGGGAAAGTTAGTATTGGGACTGCTTGCCCGTCCCTTTACAGAACTGCAACCGCCGGTTTACAGCCACGCGGTTTACAGCCGCGAGGGGCTGGGACAGGGGCAGAGTTCATGCTTGCAGGATTGCTGCCAGCAGAGACTCGCATTGCTTTCTATGTGAAAGGAGGCCAGTGCCACTCTTAAAGTTTTAAGCAGCCCCAAGTCTACGACTTACCATGTTTGCCAGCTAGACAAAGTCCGGTGTCCTGCCCCGCTCCTCAGCTCGCCACAGCAAGACCGCAGGCACTATACGCGAGGGCCGAAAATTCGACCTTGTCCTCAGTGCGCGTGTGATAGGTGCTCTGCATGGTCTTGTTCACAGAGAAAGACTATGTTCTCTGTTCACAGATACATTGATCTGTCTCAGGAACTCACTCCCTTTTTCCAATTCCCACAGCCACATCTGCCCAGAGGCTAGCGCACATTAGGAGGAGGAAGAAGAGGACACGGGAAGACATGTTTGCTGAACTAATGGGATGCTCCCGAGCACAGGCAGCCCAGCAGACACAGTGGAGGGAGAACTTGTCCCAAATGCACCGGGCAAACATGGAACGGGAGGAGAGGTGGCGACAGGAGGACTGGCAGGCTACTCAAACGCTGCTTGGACTAATGAGGGAGCAAACGGACACGCTCCGCCGCCTTGTGGATGTTCTGCAGGACCGGAGGCAGGAGGAGAGAGCCCCGCTGCAGTCTCTCTCTAACTGCCCTGCCCCGCCACCAAGTCCCATACCCCCCTCACCCAAAGTCCAAACACGGAGGGGCGGCAGGGTCCGTGAAAAATTTCACTCCACCCCTGCGGACTGCTCTACCACTAGAAGGCTCTCATTCCCCAAAATTTGAAAAGTCCTTTCCTACCCGCCTCACACAAGACCCCGTCCAAGTTTCACCCCCCCGTTCCATGTGCGGTTGTTAATAAAAAATACGTTTCTGTTCATTACTGTTTCCATCCTCTTCTTTTGGAGGAGAGTCTGTCTGAAGGGGGGGGGGAAGGGGCTTGGTAATTGGACAGGACAGTCACCTTTAGCAGGGGGCAGGTCCAGCAGCAGGGCACATATACAGTGCAGTGACTAGTTACCCTGGTGAGTCTGGGAGATGGTTTTCATGTCCTGGGGGGGAGGGGGGGTTGCTCTGTGACTTTGTGGCGGGGGAGGGCAGTTACAGATCTTATGCCACAGTCTGCGTCCCAGGTTTAAAACATTCCCGCGAAAACAGTAATAAAGACAACGGTGTCCATTAACAAAACAGAACAGATTTTATTTTTTGGGAAGGGGGTGAAGGGGGTATGTAACTGGAGAGGATAGTCGACGGCAACCGGGTAAAGAAACGGGGGCAAGTTCAGCTTCTGTGTCCACAAACTTAAAAGTCACTGGGTACCCTGCTCAGTCTTGAAACTGGCTTTCAAAGCCTCCCGGATGCACAGCGCGTCCCGCTGGGCTCTTCTAATCGCCCGGCTGTCTGGCTGGGCGTAATCAGCAGCCAGGCTATTTGCCTCAACCTCCCACCCCGCCATAAAGGTCTCCCCCTTGCTCTCACAGAGATTGTGGAGCACACAGCAAGCTGCAATAACGATGGGGATATTGGTTTCGCTGAGATCACAGCGAGTCAGTAAGCTTCTCCATCTCCCCTTGAGACGGCCAAAAGCACACTCCACGACCATTCTGCACTTGCTCAGCCGGTAGTTGAAGAGTTCTTGTGCAGTGTCCAGGGCGCCAGTATAGGGCTTCATGAGCCAGGGCATTAGCGGGTAGGCTGGGTCCCCGAGGATCACTGTAGGCATCTCCACATCCCCAACAGTTATCTTGTGGTCCGGGAAGTAAATGCCTTCCTGCAGCCGTCTAAACAGACCAGAGTTCCTGAACACGCGAGCGTCACGAACCTTGCCCGGCCATCCGACGTTGATGTTTGTAAAACGTCCCCGATGGTCCACCAGTGCTTGCAGCACCATTGAAAAGTAGCCCTTTCTGTTGATGTACTGGCTGGCCTGGTGGCCCGGTCCCAGGATAGGGATGTGAGTCCCATCTATAGCCCCACCGCAGTTTGGGAATCCCATCGCTGCGAAGCCATCTATGATGGCCTGCGCGTTTCCCAGGGTCACTACCTTTGACAGCAGTACCTTGACGATTGCCTTGGCTACTTGCAGGACAACAACCCCCACGGTAGATTTGCCCACGCCAAAGTGGTTCGCGACTGACCGGTAGCTGTCCGGCGTTGCAAGCTTCCAGAGGGCTATGGCCACTCGCTTCTGGACAGTCAGGGCTGCTCGCATGCGGGTGTCCTTGCGCTTCAGGGCAGGGGACAGCAACTCACAAAGTTCGAGGAAAGTCCCCTTCCGCATGCGAAAGTTTCGCAGCCACTGGGATTCATCCCAGACCTGAAGCACTATGCGGTCCCACCAGTCCGTGCTTGTTTCCCGGGCCCAGAATCGCCGTTCAACAAAATCCACATGCCCCATTGCCACCGTGATGTCCTGGGCGCTGGGGCTCGTGGTTTCTGACAGCTCTGTGCTACTCTCCGACTTCAGGCCCTCACGGCGGTGCCGTAGCCTCCTCGCCTGATTTCTCTGCATCTGCCTCTGGGAAAGGTGTATGATAAGCTGCGAGGCGTTGAGAACGGCCACAACTGCAGCGATGGTCGCAGCGGGATCCATGATCGCAGTGCTGTGGCGTCCGCGCTGTCACTGATCAAAAAGTGCGCGAACTGATTTCCCGCCGGCGCTTTCAGGGAGGGAGGGAGGGCGGTAGTGACTGACGGATGACGACAGTTACCCAAAAGCACCCTCGCCACATTTTTTTACCCAGAAGGCATTGGCGGATCGACCCAGAATTCCAATGGGCAGCGGGGACTGCGGGAACTGTGGGATAGCTGCCCACAGTGCACCGCTTCCAATGTCGACGCTTGCCCCGTTAGTGTGGACTCACAAAGTCGAATTACTGTCCTTAGTGTAGATACACACGTTCGACTTTCTAATATCGATTGCACATATTCGATTTAACTAAAATCGAACTACTCTCGTAGTGTAGACATACCCTGAGTTTCCACCATTTTTTTCTACCAATACTGCCTGTATGGAATTCATATTAGAGATTAGGAATTGGGAATGGGAACGGTATTAGGGATTCAGTGTAATACATTTTTCTATGGTGCCATAGAGTCAAAACAATGATGTTATTCCACATATTCCAATGTAATGAAAGCTTCTGTGTCATTATTATGACCCCACAACTGGGTTTAATCCCAGACCTAGCTCATTGCTTGAGTTAAAGGACTAAAGCCATTAGCTGAAAGCAGATACACAGAGCTCTTGGTTGGACCAGCCACTAGAGGGAAACAATGAGTCACATGATCATAGCGTAGGTTTCATCAGTCTGTAACATAACGAGAAAAAAGCTGTGATGTAGCAAAACCAGTGTAAAAATGTGATGGGTTTAGCTCAGCATAGAAATCGGTTACCTTCAGTTTTAGGGTGTGAATTGAAAATAGGTTACAGATAATGGGACTAAACTTGCATTCCTTGCACACCCCAAACTGCCATTGGCAGTATGGTCTGACTGTTAACACAGAAGACTTGGTGTCAGGAGATCTAGATTCTATTGCTGGCTCTACAGATTAGTTATGTGACCTTGGGCAAATCACGTAACTTCTCTATAAAATGGAGATAAAAATACTTAGCACTTTGTTAAAGTTCTTTGAAATCCTTGGATGAAAGTGGAAAGTATTGATAATTATTATTAGGCCTTCAGTGAGATTTTTGGGTGCACAAGGTATATAGGATCTGAATCAGACTGTGTACCAGGGACCATAGACACTGTAAGTGAAGTCAGTTTTGTAGATATCCATCTAACTTAAAAATGTAATGATTTGCCATCACATAATGCAAATACCCTACTTTGCTGCTTTTAAGAGATTTATTGCAATGAACTACTTCACTTAAGGACCTTCACTCCAGTACCTGTACTATTTCATTCCATTATTACTAGTGGAAAACCCTGATATATCTGGCAATGCGTTTTGCTAGATGTACAGTACCTAGCACATTCAAGAAGAGCAAAATGAATAAGGTCCTGGAGCTCAAGCCAGAAATAAATAGAACTGTAGATTGTATGGGGAGGTTTCTGTATGGCTCATAGGAATTGCTATCTTAATTAGCTTTAATTGTACCATGGCTTATTCCAAGGAGGTGGGTTATGTATAGCCCTTAAATATCCAGGGCTTGATCTGCTGTGAGCTATATTAGCTTTATACCTAATGGGTCGTAAGTATGTGAGAAGGGAAGATACAGATCTTGAGATTACAAGGCAATCCCGCCAAACACATGTGTAATCAATTACTTGTTCTTACTTGCATTTATCTGTGTCCAGGAATGATGAATTCTCAATTAATCTAAGGGCTTGTCTACACACCATGTTTGTGCAACCCCTGATGTGGACACAGTTATATATACATAAAGATACTGGTATCACTTATTTCAGTAACTTGTGTGTAGAGAAGCCCTACAATTGGCTTGTCAGAGGATCTTATCCTCACGCTCTTTTGCTTCCCAGAATGATGCATAAGGCATGTGAAAAGGGAGAACAAAGACTACCACATGCATTTTAACACAGACCCTAAATGCCCACTAGTCCTGAACAAAGCAGAAATTCAGACAGGCAGAAAAGAATGGCATAATGCTTTCAAAACTGAACTTGAATTAATTATGTTTCTTAGCCTTCCTGTATTGCAGTGATATCCATCTGATCAAGTAAATCAGCCTAATGACAATTTACTTCAACATTTCAATATAGTTCCAAAGTGTGTTTTCTGAAGTGAATTTGTCACGCAGTTAGTGTTCAATGAATGCTGTTGTTAAAGATCTTTGGTTGTCTAATTTAAAGGCGGATGCTCTCATTGCATATTTCATAAACATGGAGGAAATAGGGGTACTGCTCAATAACAGCCCACATCTGTTCCCACTCAGTGAGAATAGGCTCTGTCCCTAAGTGCAGATGTGGCGGTATCCTGAATGGAACTACTAGTAAGGGTTTGTCTACACACAACATTTGTACTGCTTGCTATAATCAAAATGGTTGAAGCTCTCTAATGTGGATGCAGTTATATCAGTATAAAGGTGCTTTATATTGATATAGCTATTTCCATACATAGGGGAATAAGCTATAATTGTATAAGTTACCTTTATATGAACATAACTGTGTCCACACTGTAAGCTGTATAGGTATAACTATTGGTTAAAAAAAAAAAAATCTCACTCCTAACTGAAAAAAGTTATCCCAGTACAAAAACTGGTTTGTAGAGCCAGCCTAAGAATATTTAGAATACAGCCTGCAGCTGTGCTTGTCTCATTTCAAGACAAGCTGGGGTGACCGCATCACAGGGGTGGTGTCCTTGAGAGAATCAGGCTGAGTCATATGAATCAGAGCCTCTGGGGCATGGTAACTGGACACATGTGAAAGAAGTTTGTAACATACACTAAGAACACTACACTGTATGCAGCATGAAAGTAAATCAAGAGCAAGTTTTATATGGACCTGATTCTCTTCAATTTCACTAATTTTACACCTGCATAAATTCACTAAGTTTAGTGAAGTTATTTCTGATTTATACCAGTGTGAGAGAGGTATCAGACATTATATATATATATATATATATATATTTAAAATTCGTGAAACTTTACTGGGGATTGCTCTAATCAGATTTTAATATTAACTAAAAGTCATATTTTAACTACTGAATTTCAGACATATGTAGTAAAATCATGGAAAACATATAACCTTAATGCACTGAAAAAGCATTCCTTGTTTTAAATATTAATTTTAATACATATGCATGTAATCACCTTGTAAATTTAAAAACCTACACAACAATCTACAACAGAAATATTTATATAACTTCCTCCCCCCACCAAAAAAACATTATACCATTATAACTACATTATCACCTTGCCAATAAACCCCAACAACATTTTTATAAAAGATTAATTCCTTTGAAGGGTGTTAGTTTAGTAGAGGTAATATTTGTACAGATAAAAATAAAAAATGTGTCAGCACTTCGATTTTAGAGCTTGTTTTTCCAGTGTTTGTAACTTAGCCAAAAAAGTACATTTCCAAAAGAAAGTATGCACACTAAATCTCGCAGAACAAGTTTTATTCTTTCATTCAGTTTTAGTGTAATTAATTAATGTAATTTATTTTTGTAACTCAGGTCAGTGACAGAGACAACTGAAGCATACACTTCAGCATTATATAAATCAAAAAATGCCTACATGTGATGACTACTTTATCAAAACAAAAACAGCCACCAAAATGGTATGAGATGAACCAAACAGCATCTGGTGTAACCACAAAAAAACAAAGCAAGTATCACATACAAGAAGCATAACATGAAAAGAAGGTGTAGGCACTCTGCACCCAGATGAGTTTCACCCAAAATAACTAAAGCAGGAGAATTTGAGGATCTGAAATAGCCGGGAGGAAGCCAGAACTGAACTGGCTAGTGCCAACATAGGGCCAATTTTCCACTTCCCCCAGGGTCTCCCAGTGGAGAGGAGTATGTGTGTGTAGGGGGATTGTCCACACATGGGTATCCCCAAGCTAGCAAAGAAGTTGTGGGACCAGGAAGGAATGCTGTCTTTGTGACCCCATCCCTTCTGCTGCCCTGGACCTACTGCTGAGCCCTCCTTGGGGTCAGGGTCCTCTGCATGGGAAGTGGAAAGGCCAGAAGCCCTTGTGTGCTACATGCATAGTTCTCTCTGGTAACTAGTGGGGAATCTACTATGAAGTTAATACCACCTGAAGCTAAATTAATTTTTGAGTGAAGCCTCTCTGGGCTGTGGAACAAATCCCTTTCATGGTGTTCAGGGAGCTGCTGACAGTGTACAGGGAAGTACAGCGGGTGACCAGGGAACAACAATGGCATACAGAGCCTCTGGTGGATCCTCAAGATCTGTTTGGGTTTCAGAGGGTCTGAGGGTTCTGCCACCAAACCTACTGCCCATGACATGGAGGGGAAACAAATTCCTTCTGGGCTCCCAAAACAATGGTTTGATGAAAACTCTGAGGGAACATTGCTGAATATTCTGTCCCCTACTTGTATTTCTCTGCATAAGGGAAAGCTCTGGCCCATGGTTATGAAATTATAATTTGTTATACCCTCTGTCAGGATTAGAAAACGTGCTTTATAGTAATAGATTCAAGGCAATCGACCTATTTAGCTTAACAAAGAGAAGATGAGGGGGTGACTTGATTACAGTTTATAATGACCTACAGCAGGAACAAATATTGATAAAGGGCTCTTCAGTCTAGCAGAAGAAGATATAATGTGGTTGAAGTTGAATGTAGACAAATTCAGACTGGAAATAAGGCATGCATTTGAAAAGAATTAAAGGTGGGTATTGTAATTAATGCAAATCAATCTGAGTTTATGGGAAATAGATCCTGTCTCACTAACTTGGTATTTTTAATGAAGTTATAAGTTTGGTTGTTAACGGTAATAGTGTTGACATAATATACTTAGACTTCTGTAAGGCATTTGACTTGGTACCGCACAACATTTTGATTAAAAAACTAGAATGATATATAAATTAATATGACACATTAAATGGATTAAAAACTGGCTGACTGATAGGTCTCACAATGTAATTGTAAACAGCGAATTATCATCAAGCACATGTGTTTCCAGTGGGGTTGTGCAGGGACCAGTTCTTGGCCCTATGCTATTTAACATTTTTATCAATGACCTGGAAGAACAGAAAGTCATCATTGGTGAAGTTTACAGATGACACAAAAATTGAAGGAGTGGTAAATAATGAAGAGGGCAGGTCACTGATTCAGCACAATACAGATTGCGTGGTAAACTGGGTGTAAGCAAACAATATGCATTTTAATATGGCTAAATGTAAATGTACACATGCAGGAACAAAGAATGTAGGCCATACTTACAAGCCAGGGGGCTCTGTCCTGGGAAGCAGTGCCTCTGATTAAGATTTGGGGGTCATGATAGGTAATCTGCTGAACATGAGCTCCCAGTGTGACACTGTGGCCATGCGATCCTGGGAAGCATAAACAGGGGAATCTCAGGTAGGAGTAGAGATTTACCTCTGTATTTGGCACTGGTGCACTGCTGCTGGAATACAGTGTCTAGTTCTGTTGGCCACAATTCAAGAAGGATGCTGATAAACTGAAGAGGGTTCAGAGAAGAACCACAAGAATGATTAAAGGATTAGAAAGCATACCTTATAGCTGTGGTTTTCAACTGCAGGTTGCGACCCGGTACTGGGTCGCGGAATGTAAGGCACTGTGTCGCGTTGGCTCTGGTCAGCACCGCCGACCGGGCCATTA
Source organism: Terrapene triunguis (assembly GCF_002925995.2). NCBI lineage: Eukaryota > Metazoa > Chordata > Testudines > Emydidae > Terrapene > Terrapene triunguis. The sequence goes on from NW_020664413.1 coordinate 43,115,430, forward strand.
AAAGTCCCGTCAGCGGTGCTGCCTGGCTAAGGCAGGCTATTCCCTACCTGTTCTGACCAGCAGCAGGTCAGGCTCCTAGGCGGGGGGGGGGGGGGGGGCCCTGGGCTCTGCGCGCTGCCCCCATACTGAGCACCAGCTCTGCGCTCCCATTGGCCAATGGGAGCTGAGGTGGGGCAGTACCCCCTAGGAGCTGCACCCCAATCCCGTGCCCCAATACCCTGCCCCAGCCCTGAGGCCCCCCAAATGTGGAGCCCCTTCCTGCACCCCAAACCCCTCATCCCCCACCCCACCCCAGAGCCTGCACCCCCAGCCCAGAGCCCAAAGCTCTGACCCCTCTGGGAATGCCTTCCTGCCATAGTCCCTCTGCAGCACAAAATACAGGTCTGCCTCTCTCCACCCACCACCCTGCTGGGCTGAAGAGCCTCCCTTTTAAGTCCCTCCTCCAACTGGAGCCTGCCTAGCAGACCTATGGGGGTGAGGCTTCCCAGGCCCAGAGTTGTTCCTGCACCCTTAACTCTCTAGTGTGGGGTTTATCCACCCTATCACAATGCCCTAGGCAGGGCCGGCTTCAGATTTTCTGCCACCCCAAGCGGGAAAAAAAAGAAAAAGACGAGCGGCGGCACTTTGGTGGCAGCTCAACGGTGAGTCCTTCCTCTCTTCCTCTTCGGCAGCAATTTGGCGGCAGCTCAAAGAGGAAGAGAGGGAATGAGGGACCCGCCACTGAATTTCCGCCAAAGACCCGGACATGCTGCCCCGATACCGGACGGAGTGCCGCCCCTTTGAATTGGCCGCCCCAAGCACCTGCTTGCTAAGCTGGTGCCTGGAGCCGGCCCTGGCCCTGGCCCTAGGAATTATTTTGGGAAGTTATATAGCCTGTACTATACAAGATGATCATAATGTTCCTTTCCGCCCTTGGAATCTATCAGTCATGTTTATGGGGCACACTGCACATTGGATCCCTTTAGTCCCTTCCTTTAGTGACAGGCCTGGCTCCCTGCATCTTGCTCTGGGAGGACCACACTGTCCAACCACTTTGGGACTGGGTCTCTAGGAACTTCCCAGCTGTGTTAACGCAACAGGCTTAACTATATTTGGCTTTTATACTGCAGGGACCTGTGACAGCAGATGATTAAAGCAACTCAAAAACAGTGTCTTCAGAACAAAGCACTATTTACTCATTCCCCGAAAGATACGAAGCTTAAAGGGTAAAAACACCAAAAGTTTTAACAGGCATGGGTCTGTCTTACAAAAGCTGCCAAGGAATGAGTATGGTGTAAGGTCCCCTCTGCCCGGCTAACCTTCTTCTCTAGCTGAGGAAGCAAGCTATCCTGCTCACAGCATGCTGTCTCTGAGCTCCCTTGCCAGCCTGTCAGTTCTTGCTGGTGCTCCCTGGGCAATCTCTGTCCATTTACTCAATTCCCACCTTTTTCTAGGCCTTGATATCCTCTAATATTTAGCATCCGCCTTTTGATCTGAGATTTAGCCTTGGGATGAGTACATAGTTCTTAGCCTGGTTGGAGCCAGGTCGGGGGTGTTCCCCAATAAAGAGCTTCCCCATTGTTTCCTCAAGGACGTATCTGTCTCACTGTTTTACTTTCCCTGCTTGGTTCATTTAACAAACTCCATTTGCTCTAACTCCAAAGTAAAGCATCATAAACACAAAAAGGCATCAAATTCATAAAAATAGCTACTCCCCAGTTCATCACACCCTCTTCAAACTATTTCTAGTCTTGTGTGGGGTAGGTGAATTGCATGAAAGTTGGTCTTTCTGTCCATTACATGAGGAAATACAGTTTAATAATTTGTTTCCCCACTTGGGGGATGAGTGAGTGGGCTTCCAACTAGCAATGCGGGATTTCTTATGAACTTCTCCCATGCTCTCTCTCCCTTCCCATAAAGGCAAAAGGACAGACATATTACTGGTGAGGAAGCCAATCTCCTTTGCTGCTGTAGTGTTCACTGCCGCTATCCTCAGCACAGAACAATCCCAGAACACATGGAAGCAAGAGCCTTGTGCCTCTGCACAGCAAAAATAACTGGGGAGGAACCAAGTACCATATCAGAAAATTTTGTGCTTACCTGTAAATTTGTCTTTCACAATAGGAAATCTATGGCTGCAGTGTACACTTCTTAGAGAATGAGAGGATGAAGCTTTATCAGCTTGAGGAAAAAGCCCAACTGACAAATTCTGCTCTGATTTACATTCATGCATAGTCTCTGTCCAATACCATTTTTAGATCCTTCAGCAATAGCTTTTCAGATTTATCTTTTCCCTTTAGGCATATTTTTCTCCTGAAAATATTTGACAGTTTAGCAGTGGCATGGCACAGACTGCTTGTCATGTCACAGCTGATGAGACAGTAAGTGACATGTCCATCACTTCACTGACACACATCATGCAACATGCCACAACATGCTAAAAATCCTACTGATTTCTTTTGGAACTTAACCACTTGATGCCAGTAAACTTTACTTGATGACGGGCTAAGCATAGGAGCCTCAATCCAGTCTATGTTTGGCAAGTGGATCAAGGCATCTTAAATCAACAGAAAAAAATATATATTTTACTTATCTCCAGAAGTAGGTTTGTAGCTGTTGATCTGACACTGACCATACGTAGAAATTGCCATACTGGATGATAGTACAGCAATTCCTGCCTGTGATCTGTGTCAGATTTTCTTCTCACTTACACTTAGAGAATCAGGCAGTAGACTCATTGAAGTCAGTGGAGTTTCACTTGTATAAGTGAGACTAAAATCATCTAGCCCCATCTGCATGAATAGTGCATATCTGGAAAAATACTCTATAGCCAGCCCCACAGAGCAAGATGCAGGCAAAGGAAGATTCAGATTAATGTCCACTATCCTGCTTGCCTACAGAGAATCACCAACACTTGGGAAATTTGCCCACATATCCTACTGAAAGTAGGATTTATTCCTTTGGCCCAGTACTTCTCTTTTGGGGTTATGGATATGTGTCCCTGAGTTAAACACAAACAATATCCCTCAGAACCCAGGCTGCTTAAATTATACGGTATTTTCCTATATGGTGTAGTAAAGTGCAACCCAATTTAAGACCATATAGGAGGAGATTAGGTCAGGGCATATTTTATGAAAAAACCTAAATATAGCCAAGGAGGAATACCTGTTGTATATTGCACGGAGAGGGGTGAAAAATATCCCAGGGCTAGACCATGACTGCTCTGAGTGAGAGGCAGCTTGTGGAACAGTGTACTCTGTGCTAGGTGCAGACCCAACACAGTGTGCTCTCCTGTAGCAGGCCAGGAAGGAGACATCTAACCTCCCTGTTCCCCTGCTGCTTCCAGGAGGGTGTAAATGGGGGGGGGGGGGGAGGGGGGGGGGGGGAAAGAGGGGGAGGGTTCTACTTGGTGTACAATAAACTGCCCAACATGCTGGCATGGTTATGTAATGGAGCGTTTTTCCCCACCCACCTGCACACTGGCTTTGTGGAGCCTGCTTCTCTTCCCACCCTTCTACTCAAGATTTGAGTAGCTGACTCAAGGAAGTAAGAGGGCACTTTGGGCCCCCTTACAGCCCTTTGCCATATGCCATAATTTGGTCCCCAGTAAGTACAATATTTTACTCAGATTTTTATTCTGCCTCTTGGTATGAAACAGAAATCAAACGCTGTTTCCCAAACGGTTTTAAAGGAAGTTTTTAAAACACAAAGGAGCCAAAGAAAGTGAGGAAATTTTTCTGGAGCCAATTTATTTTTAATTCATTTTTACTGCCTTGGCATTTGGGATTTAAAAAAAAAATCTATTTGAATTTAAAGTCCTTGAATTAACCCCTTGGAAACACTGGCATTTTGTTTCCAATATCTTTCAAGTTCTCAGTAGTTTAGATTGCATTCAATGGTTTTTGGGGGATTATAGTGCATATTCTTGATTATACAATATATACATGTATCAAATACTAATTTAATTGTAATTAAAATGTAAGATCCTCCCAAAGATATACCAGTGCAAACTGTTCTGGATAATATAATTTATTTGAACTTTCAAAAAGCCTTTGACAAAGTCCCTCACAAAAGGCTATTAGGAAACTAAGTAGTCATGGTGTGAGAGATAAAGTACTGTTGTGGATCAGAAACTGACAGAGGCAGAAAAACAGAGTAGGAATAAAGGGTCAATTTTCAGCATGGCAAAAGGTTAACAGGGGGATGTCTCCCAGGATCTGTATTAGTCCAGTACTGATTAATAGGATTATTAATGATCCGGAAAGGGGTGAACTACGAGGTGAAAACATTTGTAGATAATTAAATCATTTAGGTTACTGAAAACCAGAGAAGACTATGAGGAACTTTTGACAAACCTAACCAAGTTAGTTGAACAGGCAACACGATGGCAAATGAAATTCACTGTTGTCAAGTGGAAGGTAATGCACATTTGAAAAAATAATATGAACCAATCATACACATTGCAGGGTTCTATATTAATGGTAACCACTGCAGAAAAAAGACACACACACCATTGTGGACAGCTCAGCAAAAACCTCTGCTCATTATGGCCTGGTAGACAAAAAAGCAAACCAATTATAAAGAAGGAGAGAGAAAATAATACTGAAAATATTATAATGCCAGCCTATAAATCAATGGTATGCCATCAACTGAAAAAAACAAGTTTAGTTCTGGTCACCCTATGTCTAAAAAGATACAGTAGAAATAGAAAGACCAGAGAGAGGTTGGGATGAGGGCCAATAAAAATGATTATAGATACGGAAAGTTTTTTCTCTGAAGAGAAATTGAAAAGATTGGAATTGTTTAGAGAAGTGATGAATAAGGAGGAACATGACAGGGATGTAAGCAATGATGAATGGTATAAAGAAGGTAAAACAGGCATTTATGTTTGAGGTGTTGAGATACCACGGTGATGATGAGCACCACAGAAAAGCAGGTATATAAATGAAATAAATATTTTAATATTGTAAAAAAAAATCTGTTCCAATAAACTACATTAAAGCACACCTAACCCTAAATTATCAGATACAAAGAGAATGACAACTGAATATAATATGTATGTATAAGGAACTAAAATATGAAAAAACAGAGATGGAAGATCCACATTGCAAAACAAAAGGATAAATTAATCTGTGGTGTAAACTTGGCCCAATGTTTTTAGGCCTTTGTCTGTACAAGAAAAGTGGCAGTAGTTTAACTAAATTGATCTAGTTAAACCAGTGCAAGTTAAACTACATCAGTCTAAAAGATTTAAGTTAGTTTAGGTGTATTTACATAATTCACTTGATTTTAAATCAGGTTAGTTAAACCGGTGTAACTTTGGGGTATAAACGAGGCCTCACTGAAAGAAGTGGGGAAAGCATAAAACCAGACTATTTAACAAAACTCAGCCAAATATTCAAATGAACACAGATGGAAACGAAGCAGAAAATCAGAAGCCTATTATACCATTACTAACTTGGCTCTTCCTTTTTGTAGACTAAGGCCCCAATCCTGCAGCTTGTTCCAGGCCAGACCCTGAGTCCAGTGGAACGCCAGTGATGTGAACAATGCTCTATGGAGCATGCTCATATTGAACAAATTGCAGGATTGGGGCCATTGTGCCTGCCACATTGGTTGCTTGCTTGGGAGGTGGAAGACCTGGGTGAAAATCTCTGCTCCACATCAGGCAGAATGGGGACCTGAACCCATCCTAGCAGGCTGCTCTATCCACTGTCTATGAATCCCTTTTTCAGTCATCTAAACTCTCCACATGCACTGCACAGCAAGCCTAGCTGTGCACCTACCTGGGGTTGTGAATTCCACTAGGCAGCAGGGCATCTAAAAGGCACGGCAATGTGTAGACAAAGCCTATGAGCCCCATTAAAGCTTCTTAGTGTCTTGTAACCCAACTAAAGTGTGTGTGGTGGTGGGGAAGTATGGCAACTATATGGCACTATAGGCCAACTCTCCCTTATCCAAACTATTCTTAATATATACTTTTCAGGATGCATTTTGCTGGGTGTGCACACACCTAGGTGGAATACATGGCTGCATCTACTTGAAGAAGAATATACTTTTCAGGATGTATTTTGCAAGTGTATTTTTGGTATATGTTTTTCTTCCCCATCTTTTGAATGGTTAGCACACTGCATGTGGCAGAGAAAGAACAAAATAGTAGCTCTAAAAATAGGTCACTAAAATGACAGAATAAACTATAACTGGAGCAGGAGCAACAGTCTAATGAGAGTGGGAATGCTGAACAACCCAAATATAAGGGAGGCAGGAATAGCAAAGTGGCCATAACCACACAGATCAAAGGCCTGATCCAGCTCCCATTTAACTCAATGGGAGACTTTTCAATTAACTTTAGTGAGATTTGAATCAGGCTCTAAGGCAGAGAGGGAAGCATGCACATTTCCAGCTATGTGGGGCAGGGAAAAAAGCTTACCATGGGTCTTAAAAGTAGGCGGCTATTTTTCAAATTAAACCATGTTTTAGGAAAAACAGTAAAGGTTCTATTACCCAAAAAGTTAAGAGAACCAGAATCTGGTCTTTAACTAGGATTGAAAAGTACCTTTCTCTGATTTCATTGCAATGACTTACAGTCAGATCATTCAGGAAGTAAAATACTACTCAGTGTAAGGATGGCAGAATTTGTCCTTAGATGTTTTATTTTTAAAAAATATTGTAGTTATTTTGCTGATGCACATACACATCAAGAGCAGAAAAGATCTTTTAATATTAAAATTACCAAACCAGAATGGTTCCTTTAAAATATAATACTGGGATTATTAATTTGTGTAATGGGTACCCAATGTACAGGATGGGCACCTATTTAGACTTTTAGTTTTTTTCAGCTCTATAAAATATTTAATTTAAAATGGGTTTTTTACCAGTTAGGCCCAAATGTGTGTCTTCAACTGGGTATCTCAAAATGTCAATTGGCAGCTGTTTAAGTATTAATGCAAATAGAAGTACACCTCTACGTCAATATAACGCTGTCCTCGGGAGCCAAAAAATCTTACCGCGTTATAGGTGAAACCGTGTCATATTGAACTTGCTTTGATCCACCGGAGTGCGCAGTCCCGCCCCCCCGGAGCACTGCTTTACCGCGTTATATCCGAATTCGTGTTATATCGGGTAGCGTTATATCGAGGTAGAGGTGTAGTTTATAAGGCTATGTTTCAGAAAACCTATCCTTTAGAATGGGAAAGTCTATTCTAAAACAAAAATAATTACTAGTAATAATTCTACATAATAATTCAAAGTGTTGAAATCAACTACCAAAAATCAAAGTGGTGGTTGAGGCATAAAGCACCTCCAAAGGCAGTAAACTACTGAAAAAAAGCCAAAGGCACAAAAATTATAAAGGAAAAATGCACATTTCAATTAAGCAAGTAAGCAGCAATTATAGCAGTCAAGTGAGCTAAAAATCTATTAGCATTTCACCTACATGCCTCTGTCAATGGTATCTCAAGTGGGAAAAACTTGTGAGCGTTCACTTTGCTTACCTGCCACGTGCACTTCTTAATTAAAAGGTGAGTTCTCTCTCTGTATTCTTGTAGTTTTGGGGTTTGTTTGTTTGTTTTAAATGTGGTGGTTTATTTTCTCCCCTCAGAGAGGTGGTTGATCATCGTTTTAATTTTTTACAAAGATATTCAAAAGGAAAACAGATGAAATAGACATTAAAGGTTTTTAGAGTTAGACTCAAGATGTGGCAATTTTTTTAACGGCTTCAGTTATTTTGGCCTTTGAGAAACAGGTTTTACCAATGCATACCAAGGGTTCAATTTGCTTTTTTTAGCAGTTTGTAGAAAATGCATGATGATAGTCATAAGGAGCAAACAGGAAAATAAATTCCCTGACTCTACTCACAGCCAAATTATAGACTTGCTTAGGGAAAATATATAAAAGAAAACTAAATATAAGGCAGAATACCTAGGAAGTTACTTTAACTTTTCTAGTTCACAAAGTAATACATTGGTCATATCACTTTCAACCTAGTGAACAGTCCAAAGCATTTATTTAATCTAGAGTTAGTTTATATTACCATGATGCTTTTGCATTGGAAATCAAAAGTAATTTTTAACTATTAAGAATATATTTAAAAAAATCCTAATTAACTTAATCCTCCAAAAGGAAAACTATGGTGATTGAAAATACATGGAAGGAAAAGTTTCCCTGTTTTCTGTAAGTTACTAGATAATAACAGGAGTCAGTTACCTTTACTGATAAAATAACACCACTACATGACTTATATCAGATTTATGCTTTAAAATTCTTTGCTGCATTATGGTTTGTTTCAAATCTTTTTCTGTTCTAAGAAAATGTATCAGTTTGAGAGTTGTAAATAAAGTTCTAATTGTTGACTTCCTTTATATTTATAAAGGTGCACAAGGAAACTTAATGATAGGGATGCACTTAAATCTTTTTTGGAGTTATGAAAAAATACTCCACCCTAACCAACATTTTTTTGTTTTGTTTTGGTGGTGGGGTCAGATGTATAATTAACTATTTTAGAAGGTTCGTTGCATTCAAATGTTGAGAAAGGGATCATTCTCAAAATCCAAAATGAATTAAATAGGACACTTTCAGGTTAAAAATCATGCTTTGGCATACTGATCTCCTTACATGTAATATTAACAATTCTTTGTTGCAAGAGAGACTTTTCAAAATCCAATTTACTTTGAAATACATATGCAGTATGTTTATTTTATGCAATGCAGTGTAGTTATAGCTGTGCAAGTCCCAAAATTTTAGAAAGACAAGGTGGATGAAGTAATATATTTTATTGGACCAACTTCTGTTAGTGAAAGAGACAAGCTTTCGAGCCACACAGAACTGACTTGAAGAGCTGAGTGGCTCAAAAGCTTCCCTCTCTCACCAACAGAAGTTGGCCCAATAAAAGATACTACCTCACCCACCTTGTTTCTCTATTTGCACAATTTATTGAGCTTAGAATGGAACTAGAAAAGCCCTCTAGTCAATTTCACTTTTCCATGCAATAGCACAGTGATGCAATGTTTGTTGTTCAAACAATACAGGAATTACTTCAATATTAACCTGAACAGTTCTGAGTAAAATTTAAAAAAATTATTGATACATATTATGTATATATTAGGTTTTTGAATTATTTTTAACAAAGTCTAAAGTATGGGCCTAAATTACCAGTCAGTTAAGTACTCGGATATCTTGATATGATAGTGATTTGCATAGTATGATAGCCTAAATAGAATGGAAGTGTCCCAGTATTTCAACAATGGTTTCCAGACTTGAAGATGGGGATCAATAACAGTGCCAACAAGGCAGATCTACCCAAAACAGTGACACAAATTATGTTTAGAGGGCAGAACAGTGATCGTCATGGTAGCCATGAATTCCAGAGACAATCCAGGAAGAACTATCGTCTGTATGAACATTGAATTGATTGGGTACTTTAAACTGAGGCACCTCTACTGTCACCACAGTGAGCAACAGGAGAAACTCAGCAAGGGCTTTTGGGGTAAAGATGTGCAGTCTATACCCCAGTGTTGAACCCATGTACTATCCTGGGACAAAACATTCAATTACAACCATTTTTGGAAGGTAACTTATTGCATGTAAGTTTAGATACAAAAGAGATGGTCAACTCCTTCTACCTGATCCTCTTGGTTCATGCCCATTCAAAACCATCTGGGTCAGACTCAGTCCTGCAGCCTCATCCAAGTATTCTGTGCTTTGATGTGTAAAGATTATCAGCCTTGATCCAGGCATGTGTAAAAATAATTAATGACCATGTATTAAATAGCATGAAGGATCATTGAGAGCCAACATCCAGCATGCCTCATAATTTTGACAAACTATGCAGAAAACCTTCATGCAAAGGCTGATGGGATGGTTGAATAGGCATATACAAGTAGGCATCCAGGGCTGTATACAGGTAATCTTGGGAGTAGAGCTCCTGAATGAGAAAAGACACATATCATCCTGATGTGTCTGTTGAAAGTGGAGAAATCCATTGTAGTTAAGACTCCACTGCATCTTAATAGCACTCCAAATACTTCATGATGTCTACGTTCCATTCCACAACAGGAATTTCTTTGGCTGGATGGAAAGGAGGGTAAATGGAGAGATCTGAGGGGAGAAGACAAATTGTATTGGCCCTAGATCAGGGGTCGGCAACCTTTGGCACGCGGCTCGCCAGGGTAAGCACCCTAGCGGGCCGGGCCAGTTTATTTACCTGCTGACGTGCCAGGTTCGGCCGATCGCGGCTCCCACTGGCCGCGGTTCGCCATCCCGGGCCAATGGGGGCGGCGGGAAGCGGCGCGGGCCGAGGGATGTGCTGGCCGCGGCTTCCCGCCACCCCCATTGGCCCGGGATGGCGAACCACGGCCAGTGGGGGCCACGATCGGCAGAACCTGCCACGTCAGCAGGTAAATAAACTGGCCCGGCTCGCTAGGGTGCTTACCCTGGCGAGCCAGGTGCCAAATGTTGCCGACTCCTGCCCTAGATCCTCTAAGGATCACTGATGGGGGTGGGGGAAACAAAATACCCAAGTCCCACACTAAGGCCAAGATTGGGCTGAGATTTCATGGGTATTTGGAAAGCTAGGCAAATACCACTGACTTACCCATGGTTCTCTGAATGGATAAGTTTCTACTGCAACAATAAATATATTTGGAAGAACTGAAACTGTTGTTTGTGTCTCAAAATCAAGTTAGCAGTGGTTGATGAAACTCCAGAATAACTTCTCTTTCTTCTGCCATTTGGGTTTCTGTACTTTCCTCCAGTTGGTGGCTTATTGATTGCTGTACTGAGTTCCATTGAGCAGCCAAAGGCTACCAAAGTTATTGTTAGACCAGATGCTCTGCCTCCCCACCAGAGCACATAGGAGAATCAAGAGAAAATAGTTACAAGAACCATCATTTACAAATAATAAAAAAAAAACCACCCAAGAAAGCCATCAGGTTCTGATATCCCGTTTGTTAGATGTGATCAGAGCACCATGATAGCCTAGATGTTATTACACAGACCACTGAGAGTTGAAACAGGTATCTCCTAATATTTTTGTAGGGACTGTGTAAGTGTTGTGACATATGCCAGAAGAACAAACTGTTTCTTGATGTGTTTGTCCTTCTGGATTTTTTATTATTTGTGGCCCATCCTGCTATTGGAATGTTTACACTATGGAGTGATCCAATTCGACTTGTGGAGGGGCAGATTCTCATTTGGATTTATGCATTTTGAGAGGGTCCCTTTTCTGAACTGAAATATTTAGGATTAATAAGGAAATAAAAAGAGAATAGAAAATGAGAGAGCAGAAGCTCTGCTGGAGACAGAACATGGAGGAAAACAGGCACCAACTGTGACAGTGCCTAAAGAAAGAAATTTGCACGCATTAACTCAAGCTGAAAGTGGGCTGACCCAATCAGCATGTGAATCAAATTGGCAGATGGATGCTCACCTGAGAAAGGCCTTGCTAAACAAATGTCATTGTTCTGAAAATGAACAGCTCCTTTGTTTACAGTTAAGCAAAGAACCAATACTGGCTGCATCTGAGCTAGAAAACTGGCCCACAAACACAGACCACTGGCTTTAATGTTAATGCAATAGAAGTAAATCAGTGTATACTGTGGAATATTTAAATGTTTGATTAACCTTTGCCTTCCTTTTTATATCTTACACATCACCTAATTATCACCATTATTATATCATTTGAATAAATCTTGATGCATAGCCAGAAATCATCATAACCTGTGTAAGGTGATCTGAAATTATACACTGAATACAAGTTTTATTAATATAGGCATTTCAGTTTCCCTGACAAAGAACCAGAACTATTGTACTATTACATAGGGTGTAATAGTTACAGTTAAACGCATAAACACTTAAAACTACAACACTTCTGTAAATGATCATCATTATTTTGAATTTAGGCCTGGAACTTCTAAGCCCACAGAAAATCACAAGAATAACTCTGTGATCCACTAACAGGGCTGGATTAACGCAGGAGCTTTAGGGGCTACAGCCCAGGGCCTCAGGCTAAGGGGGGCCCTGCAGGCTGGATGCGGCCCGCTGCTTCTTTTCATCCGGCCCACAGCAAGTCTCCGCGCCACGGGCTGGACACTAGTTCCCGAACCTCGGCGCCCCTCCAGCCCCCACGGGCTGAAGCTGCGAGCGCCGGCTCACCGGCATGCCCTTGCAGCCCCTAGGCAAGAGGCATTGAGGGAATCTCTGCACACTGCTCCCCACCCCCAGTGCCGGCTCTGCAGCTCTTATTGGCTGGGAACCTTGGCCAATGGGAGCTACAGGGACAGTGCCTGTGGGCATAGGCAGCGTGCACTGCGAAGAGGTGCCTGGCTCCTCCACCTAGCGGCTGGACATGCCGGCCATCTTGGTGAGCAGAGCAGCGCAGAGCCAGGGTAGGCAGGGATCCTGCCTTAGACCCACAGACCAGGAGCCTCCTGAGGTAAGTGCCTCCGGGCCAGAGTCAGCACCCCAACCCCCTACCCCAGCCCAGAGCCCCCTCCTGCACCCAAACTCCCTCCCAGACCCCGCACCTCCACCCCAACCCCATCCCAGCCCTGAGCCCCCTCCTGCACCCAATCTCCCACCCAGAGCCCACACCCCAAACCTCCTGCTGCACCCCAACCCTGTCCCATCCCTGGCCCTACCCCCCCAGCTGGAGCTGCACCACCACCTGCACCCTAATCCCTTGCCCAGCCCTGAGCCTACTCCCACACTCCAAACCCCCAGAGGCCCCACAAAATCTAATAGCCCCGGGCCCACGGGAGAGTGAATCCGGCCCTGTCCACAAAGCCTGAGTTAGGCACCTTGGCTCCCTAAACAATGAATGGGGAGAGACAGATGCCTCAGAATGTGATCCACAAAAGCCAGCATACTAGGTGGGAAGCCGCCAAAGCTAGCCAATGGGAGATCTTGATAAAAGGAGTGAATCCCCAGCCCTGCCTCACCCATGAAGATGGGTAACAAAGTTTGGGTTGTAGGGAGGCACCTAATAGCCTATCTCTGCTAGCGATCCACAGCTGGAAACCTGTCTCCTGGAGTCAGGCAACTTAGGCACCTAAATTGTTTCCTGTGAGTATCAGTTGGATGCCTGATTCACTCCATACAAAGCAGGGGTGAGTGGGAGGATGGCCACCTTATTTTTTGCCCCAGTTAGAGCACTCACTTGGGATGTGGGAAAACCCAATTCAATTCCCCCCTCTGCTTGAGGAGCAGAGGGAGGAAGGATTTGAACAGGGGTCTCCACCTCTTACAAGGGTGCTCTAACCACTAAGCTATGGGATACTCTGATGTTGGGCTCTCAATCTTTCCTGTTGAAGGTATTCCTCTTTGGATAGAGTCCTTGGAGTTCAGGGACTCCCACCTCTCTGTGGGTGCCCTAACTACTGGACTAGTCTCTCTTTTTCTCTGGCGCAATTATTCTCATTTTTTGTACACAGTGGAACAACTTCAATAGGGGAGACTGAGGCAGTCCCACATCAGAGTATCTTATAGCTAAGAGATTAGAGCATGCTCCTGAGAGGTGGGAGACACCTATTCAAATCCCCTCTCCCCTTCTGTTCAAAAGGGGAATCGAACCTGCATCTCACATCACAGGTGAGTGCTCTAACCACGGGGCTAAAATTTATAAGGTAGGCCCCACCACCAGCCAGATTTTGAATGAGACCCAAAGCAGTAAGCAGTCTCTGATGAGGCCCCATATGCGAGTTAGGTGGACAAACCCCTATCTTCCCCAGGTTCCTGGATCGCTCTGGGGCTTCAGCAGGAGATATGTGCCCAGATACCTAAAGCAGAGCAGTTCACATGCCTACAGGCAGAAAACTTAGGTGCCCAAGGAACTTTATGGATCTGAGCCCTTGTGCCTAATAAGTGAATCACTAAATATATATCTTACACTACCTTTAATGGCAAAAAAAGCATAATGTACATATTGTTTCCTCTCTCTCTCTGTGCATTGTAATGTATTAATAAGTTTTCACCCCACTCCACTTCAAGGTCTGGAAAACCAGCCATACTGTGAGAAAGTAAAAATGCTCAATCTATTCAGTTTATTCAAGAGAAGGTTAATAGGTGATTTGATCATGGCCTATATGTACCTCCCTGGGGAGAAGATTTCTGATAGCAGAGGGCTCTTTAATTTAGAAGAGAAAGTCATAATCAGATCCAAGGGCAGGAAGCTGAAGCTAAACTAATTCAGATTACAAGTAAGGGGCACATTTTAAGTGACCATAATTAACCATTGGAACAACTTACTTAGGGACATGAGTGGTACATTCTCTCTGTTGCCTGAAGTCTTAAAGCAAGACTGGATGTTTTTCTAAAAAATATGCTCAAACTCAACCAGAAGTTATGGGCTTGGTGCAGGAATCGCTTGGTAAAATATTATATTGTAACAGACATGTATTGGTTATGTTTTATTGTTTTTAACAGTATTAACCTCCCAATAGTGAAATAAGGGCTGAATTTTAACAGTAAGATTGGTATCCTGCTTAAAGTTGCAGTTAACACAATTCCTTATCTAGTGAAATGGAAATAGCCATCTTTGATTCAAGGCCAGCAACAAAATGGTGACACCAAAGAGCTGACACATGAGTTATGCTCCAGCTCGCCTGTGAACCAGCTGCACTCCGCCACAAAATGGGAACACTTTTTTGTTTAATAAAAGCTGCTTGTTTATTTTAAAAGTAGAGAAATGATTTATGAAAAATGCTCCCATAAAAAGAAACTGGAACAAAACTGAAGCCAAAGGGTCTTCTTAAAAAAATACATCTTTTGCGAGAGAGACTGTAAAATGTTCACATTTATGTTAAATAGCAATGAATTTCTCTTTGTAAAAGCCATCTTTATTTCAGATACAGACTGTATGTAATCACAACCATAGCTAATGTTACTCTAGCAAATTATTTTGCCGATAGCAAAAACAGTCAAAAAAAAATTATAGCAATACCAGAATTTAGGCTGGTACTTCTTGAAATATGCCAGAAAGAGAGTTATTTAAAAAAAAAAAAAAAGAGTAAATTTGTTTTATGTATTAACCTTTATTCAAGTGCCTTTTCAAGGCTCTATTAACTGATACACAGTATGTAAAAGAGTTTATAATGTGAATGTTAGCAGACCCGTAACATAGTGGAGTAAGCGTTATTGCAAAATTTGGAAAAATATGGTGTGGTAGTAAATAAGCTTGTACAACACAACTATAATCAAAGGCTATTATGACTCAACAGCATACTGTGGAGAGTTGATGATGTAAAGAAAATCAATGGACAACCACCAATTGGAATTCTTCTGTCACAAGCATTCTTTCAGAATTAACCTTTTCAGTGGGATTCTTAGTTCAAGGCATGACAGGGAATAAAATAGAAAAGTTGAGACTGAATACTGAAAAATGAAAGTTTTCAGATTCTCAGCAATTTGCATTTTAGTTCATTCTGTAAAAAAGTTCAGGGAGAAAAGTCAGTCTTATATAGCAGTGAGGGCAAGCTATAGAACTGACTCAACTGTTACTTTTGTAAAAATCTCCCATTGTATATACCTACACTATTTCTTCATACACCTTATATCAAAGGACCCTCTATTTCTTTAGGTATTACTCATTACCCAGCCATATTTACCAGGTTATTTTGATTTCTCAGGTGACTAATAATATATTTATCTAACTGCCTCAGCTATTTTGGGTCTGTCAGATTTATACAAACTGTTTCTACAACTACTTTTTCTGGTCTGGTCTAACATTTTGTGAACTTAATTATTCCCGTTGGCACTTCTGGAAGGAATTTTGGAGCATCTTCTGTACCATAACCCACTTCTTCACATAGTCCCGTGCCTACTGAGTAAGGTCCTGCTAAGGCTTGTGTTATAGTGACAGAGATCAGAGCTGTATGACCTTCAATCAAACTCACTGGTTGAAAAAAATAATTGAGTGGGGGTGGGGGATATCTTTATAAGCAAGCTAAGACAGGCTGGTCCAAGAAACTAAAATCTTCCAGAAGTAAAAAGATTAAAAAGTAATATAAAAACAAGTTTCTAAAACTTCAAACTGATGTTTACAGGTGCAACTTTTTAATGTCTTAAGAAAAAAACCCAATAATTTATATTATATCAGATTACTAAGAGGTCTGTGCTCACATCTGCCTCCAAGTTTAACTGAGAATCTAAATTGAAGAACATGCACTACAGGTCTCTATTGTTGGTTATGTACTTATACAGTCTGCACTGCCTGCGCTGATATGTTTATAAAAAGACTGAAGAAAATAGATTCTCACATAACACTTATCTGAGCCTTGCCTCTTAGGTTTGAAGTTCACTGAGAAGACGCATCACCGAAATAGGAAGACATCACTCATAGTTCCAGTTGACATTTTAAACTGTACTCATAGCATAACATTTTACAATATTTCAGCTCAGCTTTTTGAAAGTGTCATGTTTTTATACCGAATGGTAATCTGCAAATACTTGAGACTCCTTAATTTGTTTAGTCTGTTTTCACCTGAAGAGCATAAACTATGCAGGATGTCCATATGTTCTATATATAAAGGAATATGAAATTTCACACCTCTGTACAATAATCTGACTGCTCTGCTTGTCAACTACTAAACAAAACTAAAAAGTAGCATTTTCAGATACTATAACTCAAACACAATATTTACGAAACATCTGAAGTTAAGTTGATAAAAACATTCATTTCAGTGAGATCTTAACTATTTTATTCACAAAATATAAGCAAGCTTCTGTTTTTCTCTCTCTCAAATGTAAATGCTCTTCCAAGGAAGAAATTTAACAGAAGGGTTCTTCACATACAGTGATTATAAAAGATTCAATACTGAAAACCTTAAGAAGGCCAATGAACCTTACAAATACAAACTTGCACTTTGTACAAAAGCTCCTTTTTTAAAAGAAAGTTCAGTAATAGAGTTAAAAATACACAGTTTTAGCTGCACAGAAAAGCATTTATTTCAAACTCAGTGGCATAGTGTTATTTTCGCCTACGTGGAGAATTCTCCCTTCGTCTGTCCTCATTTTTCCTGGATTCTCTACATTGGTCAGAATATCTGCTATACTTCTCTGGGCATTTCTCTGCACCATTCCGATATCGATTCTGCTCCTCTTCCTCTCTGGGACTTGAATTATTACGGTTTCTTTCTCTAGATTTTGACCTCTCTTTTCTCCTATTGTGATGTACACTGTCTTTAGTGCAGTGTTTGTCCTTTTCATTATCAGAAAAAGAAGAAGTTCTCTCTGCTTTCTTCTTTTTGGAATAACCGTGTTTATTTTCTAAATCCATATTTCTTTCATGATACCTGTCCTTTCCACTCCGGTAACTGTTCCTGTCAGCGGCATCATCTCTGTCATAGGGATATTTAGATAGATCATCTCTCCTATTTGGATCTCTCAAATTTCTGTCAGCATTTCTTTCTGAATTTCTCTCAATATCATATCTATCTTCCTGCTGTCTCCTTTCTATTTTCTTTTCAAGTAGTTTCTTTTTACTCCCTTGTTTTTTCCTGGCAACTTTATCCAGTGCTTTATTTTTCTTTTGCATCTTCTTCCTTTTTACTTTAGCAGCATCTGAAAGTACAGCATACATGAGAGTTAACTATTTTTTAATTTATTCAGTGTCATTAATTATGCATAATTCGAATGTTATATTATATAGAAAGTTTTGAGAGAAATGTTTTGCCAAAATTTTATATTCTTAAATGCTTATCTTGCCACAGGGTTCAAAATAATGAGCTTAGAGTTTTGTATTTCTTTCCCTCATGTGAGTCTCTCCAAAACATGCTGGGAAAATCTGCCCATGCTCTATTAATTGAAGAGAAATGACTTATTTTTAAATGGCAGTCTAAAACAGGTTTTTTGTTTAATAAATAAATAAATAAATAAATAAATAAATTCTCTAAAGGAAATCTAAGGAAAAAGAAATTTGGTAAACTGGCCATCACTCCCAAGATTTCCCCATATTTTATTCCTCATTTTCTAGGTTTTGTTGCTGGCCTATACGTCCACTTGTTTTATTACTACAAAAACAACAACAACAACTTCATTTAGTGACAGTAAGGTTGCATCTTGACACACTGCATCCATCCACAATTTTAAAAGCTTGGAAATAAAGGGAGTCTTCTGCATTCCTTCCCATTTTATATTGCCTAAGTGCTGTCAATACCACACTCCATCCAACATAAGGCTTCCATTTGCATCTCCAACAGATAACAAAAAGAAATACATATTCCAACTTCATGAAATGCTCACTCTAACACAACCTTACGAGAAACCTCAGCATTGTTAAGGCAAAGTAACTTCCCAAATACAGGGAATTCAACAGTCAGATCTGCCAATCTGTTGATTCAAGAAATGTAAGTGTCACAATTAGTTTCCCTTAGCATCATATTTCCCTTATTTTAAGTTTATGAGTGTGATGGGAATGTTCTGATGAAACCTTACCAATCATTAAACAAAATTGTGTGCGTTAAATGGCTAAGGAACATAGGAGAAGCAAGAGTACGGAGTTATAGCCAAAACTGTGCAGATGTGGCTGCCACCCACAGAGAGGATAAAAGCCTTGATGACATACCATGATTCTCCTTCGCCTCCCTGTATTAAAGGCTTGCATTTTTGGAGCGGACAGATCTGGGTTCCATCTCTGTTGGGGACCCCACTGTGCCCATACGTACAGCACGAGGATTTATTACAATGGTTAGAGCAATGCAAGCTGTCAGGGTGACTGGAGAGAGCAGGACCATTGCACAGATCCCCAGGTTCATACACAGAGTCAGTGGCAGAGACAGATATAGAATCCAGGAATCCTGACTCCCAGCTCACTATTCTAACATGCTAGATCACACTTCCTACCCAGAACTGGGAAGAGAACTCAGGAGGAGTCCCAACTCCCTATCCTTAATTAGATTGTCCATCTTCCATAAGCATACTCCTCCCACAAAAGTCTCTCAGTCCAAAAGGGGCTGAGGTCCCTGCAGTAGTCTGCTCAAGTTATCCTGAGGGAAAGAGAAGGGATACTGGAGAAAGTCATGACAGAGCTATGGGATAGTATTGCAGCAACATGATAGCTACTCCGAGACCCATTTCCACGATGTAACAGTGGTTGCAGCTGGTGGGCAACAGCACCTTGGCACAGGCTACAGCCACCAAAATGACCCTAGGCACCAGCTTCAGCCTACCATAGAGAATGACCAGTCCCAGAAGCTTTTCCAGTGATTCCCCCAGTCACTGCTCCTCCTCCATGCACAAGAGAGGGCAAGTTCATCAAACTCTCACTTTCATGCAGAAAATCTTAAGTGACCTCATATGCTCTTGTATCAACAGTTCAGCTCCCCTGCATATATTATTCTGTTATTCTGCATTAACATTGCTGGGGCTTTGCATCAGAGTGAGAGTTTTAAGAAGTGAGGATATAGCACTTTTAGTATCATTTGTGCTATAATTACTTAAGGGCAGCAAAGACAATATAGCTAAAAAAGTAAATTATGTTGCTAACTTAGAAGGGGTAGTTTTTTTCTCTGCATCCCACCCAAAAAAGAGGTATCCAGGTTCTACATTTACCTCACAGAGAAGCTAAGCTTTAAATAACATCTAGATTTCCAAACAGACTAGTGTCTATCTCCACTGTGGAACAAGTTTTATTTTCCCAACCTACTAATATCTGTCAATACAGAACCTATTTAGTATTCAATTGAGGATAACCAGACAGCAAGTGTGAAAAATTGGGACGGGGGTGGGGTGGGGGTAATAGGAGCCCATATAAAAAAAGCCCCAAATATCAGGACTGTCCCTATAAAATCGGGACATCTGGTCACCCTATATTCCATGGAATGAACAGACATGGTAGACGTTTCCAAAATCATGGATAGTGTCATTATGTTGATTGGTCACTAAAAGAAGGGCTTAAAGGATGAGCTCCAAATAAAATACAAACATTACATCAACAATATGTGCTGAACATCCCCTAGAGTAAAAACCACCATAAAGAACACAGCTAAAAAACAACCTTCATTTCTTTTTACTCTAAGCATTGCGATGTCACATTGGCCAGCTCTATCTCTGCTTAATTGCCTTTAGAAAGCATCACAACTACCAAGGAGACACTAATACATTTTATTTTAGATCATATAACTGAATTTTACAGCAGCTGCCTAACCTCTGATGTGGAGAGAGAGGTTGCTGGTGCTTCTCTGATATGTTTAAAACCAGCCCATAGGGAGTCACTTAAGTCAGATTTTACAATATATATTTTTTTTTTATACAGTTTCTTTTTCATTATTATAGCTCTACTGGAAAGTAAAAATAAGAGACTTTGTAAAGTAGTTTAATGGATAAAAAAAAACCTGACTTATTTGACTATGAGCAAGCTTAGTGCTCCAACAGACAACACGGAGTCACAGCTGAGCTGGCAGAGGAGACATTGGGGGACACAGTAAAAGACAAGTTCAGTATTTGTTATGTGCTCAGTGCCCTCTTTCTCTGTTCCCTTTCTATGTTCAGAACATATTGCTGAAGCAATTTTAAATTTTCTTTTAAAGTTCACCCTGGAAATTTACCTAAAGACCAAGAACACCCTTTCCAGAATAAATGTTTTTAAATCTGATTCACTCCCTTTCTGTTCTAAGAAACATGGAATTTCTTTAATTCCTGGCCCATATCCCATTATATATGCACAGAGCTTCCATCAGCACAGGAATCACAAATTCTTAGATTGTTCCTTAGCAAGAGATTTTCACCTAGCAACATTTATGTGCCAGGTTTAATTGCTAGACCAGTACTACACTGGTAAGAGAGTTGACAATGCATTCCTCTGGGAAATGCTTTTCAGAATACTACTAGGAAGTCCTCATTATAATCTATGGAAAGATGCAAAAATGTGAAGAACCTGAGTTACAACCAACAATTAGCCTTTGCTTTCTAGCAAAACTGTGACGTTTAAACTACTAGGGAATACAAAGTTACAAAAAAGAAACCTGATTATCTCACAGAATTATTATAGTTAACACTGTATTTAATTATTTTTGCCACATTCCTGCTTCTAGTGTACATAATCAAAGCATACTGCAGAGATTATCAAAATGCATATATTTATCTGTTTCTGAATGGGAAAAGGACAAAATAGTAGAAGAGAGTGTCCTTTTACAAAAAAGCATGCTCACATTGACAGACTGCAGAATCAGTTGGTTTTTCCACTAAGGACTTACCTCTCTGGTTCCTATCAAGCAGCTCAGCCAAGCTGCAGCTGTCTATGCAGAAGCCATCTGGCTCTTTGCTGAACTTACGCCTCTCTGACCCGGTTAAACTGTGCCCTCCACTAGTGCTTTGTCGTCATTAATGCAACAGCTTTATAGTGATAAACAATCAATTCAGACTTTGTAAAGTAAGCTTGCAACAGAAAACAAATGCATTTCTAATGCATGTGTAATTCATACTGCTTGTGTATTTATTTTATTAGTATTTTTTGCTACTAAAATCATAATAAATCAAATTAACTTTGAATCAGCAAGCTTCCTAACTACAGCAGTTCATGCTGTGCTATCATCTGCTCTCCCTCCACACTATATAAGACTAAATGCTCTAAATTAGAATAGCAGATATATTTTAGGTTAACAATGTTTATTATACTTCATGTCAAAAATCAGATTTTACATCAGCAAGATAATCTTATTAAAAATACTAATTATAATACATGAAATTCTTGCATAACAAATTGTCAGCCAAAGTTTCATCTTTCTTGGAGAATTCTCAAGGGACAGGAGCCTTGGTTATTATAACAGCGCACCATACTTCTTCTGAGCAATAGGAATGGGAAGTGGATTCAGGAACCCAGACCTGCATAAGAAGCTAAATGAATTGCAGAAAACTGAGCAATCCCTTGTTTGACACATGAAATAGCACAACTGTGGCTACAGGGAAGTAAGAAGAAAAAAAAAAAAAAAAAAAAAAAAAAAAAAAAGAGGATTGGAATCCAATGGACAGATCAAGAAGAGCCATGAGACAGGCCTGTACTAAAATAATAATAATAATAATAAAAAAAAAAAAAATCAGGTGTGTTAACCTTTACAGTTCACTGATAATCCTACCAAAAAGGACACTGGTGCTTGGCCATTATTTATAAACAAGTATCAGGAAGTCTTAGATTAAATCTGAATATTAACTTTATGCAATGGACGCATCAGTTTAAGGAAACAGCACCCAATACAATACTTTCTTCAAAAACACATCTTTCACTCTCTGGAAACAGGACTCTCAACAGTTATAACTTCTATAATTAAAATTACTATGGATCTAAAAAACAACGAGGAGTCCTTATGGCACCTTAGAGACTAACAAAGGTATTTGGGCATAAGCTTTCGTGGGCTAAAACCCACTTCTCAGGTTTTAGCCTACAAAATCTTATGCCCAAATAAATTTGTTAGTCTCTAAGGCCTGGTCTACACTAACCCCCCAAGTCGAAGTAAGGTACGCAACTTCAGCTACGTGAATAACGTAGCTGAAGTCGACATACCTTAGTTCGAACTTACTGCGGTTCAGACGCGGTCCACACGCGGCAGGCAGGCTCCCCGTCGACTCCGCGGTACTCCTCTCGCCGAGCTGGAGTACCGCAGTCGACGGCGAGCACTTCCTGGTTCGACTTATCGCGTCCAGACCAGACGCGATAAGTCGAACCCAGAACTTCGATCCCCAGCCGCCGAACTAGCGGCTGGGTGTAGACCAGCCCTAAGGTGCCACAAGGACTCCTTGTTGTTTTGGCTGATACAGACTAATATGGCTACCACTCTGAAACCTGTCACCATGTATGGACTGAAAGCAATTTCTTTTCTTCTAAGATTTCCAGAATTTTATCAAAATTACGGATAGGAATTTTTAAAGTACAGATTTAGCAATAAATAATTAAATATCAACTATTGCTATTTCCTCGTGGTAAGTGTATCAGTGCACACAGTAAAGAGAGAATGAGATAAATGAGAGATGTTGTTTAATACCTGAGTCACTGCTATGGCCACTGCTAGAAGAGGAGTCACTGCCACTAGATGATCCCGAGCTACTATTACTGCTGCCAGAATTGGAATCTGAGGAGTCAGACTCTGAGGAAGATGATGAGCTATCTGATGACTCAACATCTTGTTTCTGTGTCATGATCATCTTTGGTGCATTTTTCAGATGTTCCCGTAATTCATCCCTAATTAGCAACAAAAAAACAAACAATGTCAATCCTTAAACAGAAAGTCAAGCAATGTCAAATCAGGATTAAGACCAAAAAAGAAAAAAAGATTTCTTACGTTAGTCCTCCAAGACCAATGGAAGTGAAAAAATTGATGGCAAATCGAGTGTTTCTTGGGTTGTCCCGAGGCAATAATCCTTCAAAAAAAGGTTGCAGTGTTCTGATAAAAACAAAACATTGAAGTTAAACCTCACGCAGCAGACTACTCTTAATTTCTACATGCATTTGTTGAAAAATACATCATAAGAATCCCACAGGACAAAAACAGTCTTTGTTCATGCATTGCTTTTTGTGGACACTGCAATGGATGAAAAAAACAATGCTTTTGTGGGTCCAGCAAAGTAAGTGTTCCTTTAGCAGAATTTTAAAATGTCTTCATAAGCCTGTGGTGGTTTTATAAAAAAAAGACAGCCTTTCCCTGTCAGATTATGATAACTTTAAGAGCCTGATTCTGTAGCAGCTCTCCATGTAGAAATTCCATTGAACTGGGTCCTAAAGTAGGTCAAAGTTTGGGCTTCAATGAGTTTTGAGTGCCTGTTTAATTTACCATCATACAGGATAATAGCTCCTGAAAAGGAGTAAGCCTTAGATCCTCAAGAAATAACCTGAACAATTGGAAGGATCCTCACTGTTGTGTAAGTACTGGAACACACACATAAGAGAATGTTTTACTTTTGTTGTGCTTAAAATTAATCTTATAAAAATACAAAGTTAATATTTTTGAGGTCTCTTTCACGCTCTGCCCCCCCCCCCCCAAAAAAAGACTATTCTGCCCCACACCCTTCAGGAATGATGCTGATGTATACAAATAAATGTGATTCAGCTCGGGAAGTTACTATTCAAGTTGAAACAGCAGTGGAACAAAAACCAAAAAGATACAGGCCCTGATCCTGCAAATATTTATGCATGTTTAACTTTGACTAGTCACAGCATGTACACCGACATCAATGTGCACACACTCGTCTTTACAGAATTGGGGCCATAATTTGTTATGTATTTTCATTTAGTAAAAACTTTCACTTGAAAATGGAGAGTCTGTATGTATTCTTACAGGGTGAAAGCATTCAAAGGACAACGCTCAGAGTAAAAATTCAACTTACTCATCCTTTAATCTTGCATTAAGATTAGGAAGTCCCATATATTCACTAAGTTCCTGGAAGAATATTTTGACAAAAATTCTACTGGACGATGTAGTAGTTTCTTCACTCAATATTATACATTCAAGGACCTGAAAATGTTAAGAAAAAACACAGGTTAAATACACACACCCGGTTCTATTTTTATTTTTAGAAGATCAAGCTCATCCTTTGGCCCCTATATAAAATAGCATCTTTCATCCCAACACTATAGCAATATAATTCGTAAGAATATCAATTAAAATAACACATTTTGCTTTTTTTAAAATCAGACAGTCTTAGTAGGCTTTAAAAACCTAGACTTAAAAAGGTATCCCTGACACAAAGCATGATATATTGTAATTTATTTCTGAGCACCACAGACTAACTATTGAAGAAAGAAGCTAAAACAAAGCCCTTTTCTACTTACACTCCAGGGAAGTGAATCTGTGTACAGAAGATGAGCAAACATCTTGGCTACATTTCTCAATTTGTTTGTTTCCAAACGGTGGATAGTATCATACTGTTCTTTGAAAATAGCTTCAAAGGATTCCATGTATTCTTTTTTTAACATGCAGAAACGCTGAAATAACCAGATTAAATAGAACATTAAACAAAAATACATTTAGAACTAAACATTTTATACAAGTCTTTCCTTTTAAAAGGAAAGGAAAAAATACCTTTAAATGGAATATAAAGATCAATTTATTACCTCCAGCAGTTTCCCAGAGGAAACTAATCTTGCATTATGAAACAATAATTACCAATTTTGACATGTTACTAGATAAGGTAATTTCTTCTACCTTGCAACATCTTGTTTCTAATATTCTCACCTGGTGGGACCCCTTAATACAATACCACAGGACATAATATTTTTAATTGCATCATTGCAAGTTTATTTGAAACTAGAGAAGCAGAAAGGAGCATAGTTAGTGTCAAGACATTTCAGGCAGAAACAGCAATTCCAAGAAATATAAAAAACACACTTGGTTCCATAATAATCCTGAATGTTGAAATATTTTTCAGTGACGATCTGTAATAAAGTGCTGTAAATTTACTCTGTAAATTTCAACATCCAGGATTATTATGGAACCAAGTGCTTTCTTATAACCGGTTACTAGCAAATTATAAGGTAATTGTTAGTACTAGGTGAGTAATAGAAAAAGGAAATATGGTCCTTTGTGCACAGCTACATCAGCTGTAACATTTTCTGAAATCTGATAGTCTAGAAATTAATGAAACTTCTGTACTGTAAGTAACCTTGAAAGAACATGAAAAGTTTTACTTATGTAATCTTTATTAGAGTCAGCTATACTGAGATTACAGGTGGAGTAAAAGAAAAACTGCTACTTAATAAATAATTGTAACAAATTACATACACACAGACAAGAAGAAGAAGAAGAAAACCAGATTTGTTTCTTTTAGTGAGAGAGTGGTGCAGGAATGAGTCAAGTCATCCTAATTTGCTAAATTAACTAAGCAACCATAATGAAGTGGAGAAACAAAGGAGAACTCCAAAATACCATCTTTCCTGCTCCTGCAAGAAAATTGTTTATAACAAAGCATAGTACTTTGCACTTACGTAGTGCCATTACTGTTACTGCTATGCATTGGCCACTGGACTATCCTTCTACAAGATAGGAACATTAAAGAAAAAACAGGGAAAAAGTGTGCTCCCATTCTGCATTTACTGTGAATGCTTATTACCATCTAATAGATAATCCAACCACCTCAGCTCATATAACCAACTTCAAAACAAAAGAGCCACACGTAATTGACGTATTTATCGTAAAATATCAGATGCTTATATGAAAACTTTTACTGCCATATTAAATGAAGCGTATGTTTCTTGCTGTAAAATTTGAAGTCTGAAAGTGGAACTCACCCCTGCCAGTAAACCAAAGAATTTCTCATATGTTCTTTGTTGAGCACAGCAGTCAAGGATCATGTTGCAGAGTTCTTTCTGTTTTAAGATAACACAAAAATTCCTCGACATAAATTCTCTGTAGTAGTAGAAATCAACTCCATAAATGCAAAAATATTAAAGAATGATTTTCACATGGATGCCATCTTTGAAACAAGAACTTAAATTTTTTCTAAAGAAAGGTCGGAGGGGTCAATTTCAGTAGTTTTCTGTATTTCCACTATTTTGGAAGGTATTTGGGGCTTGGCTATTAACTTTCTCTATCCAAACTTCTCCACCTGCCCAGATCTGTAGGGAAATTATAATCCTGTAGTTTTACTAAAGAAATGTCACCACAAATTCAACATTATGATTTAACTGCAAGATTAAAAAGACAATGCGCTGTAAAAAGGGAAACCACTTTTAAAGCACTGATACCTTTATGCAATAAGAAAAGGGTCATAGAAAGTGAATGATAAAGCCAAGCGTAAATGTGAAATTCCTTGAGTAAATGGCAGTTGAGAGTGCTCTGTGGTCTCAAGATCAGAACTTAAGGTGTTGATTCTACAGAGAGACTTATGCATGTGCTTAACTTTACATTTGTGAGTAGGGACTTCTTTAGGACTAGTCCTGTGCAAAGTTAAGCATAAGTGAATCGGTACATTTACACTACAGAGGCTACACTAGCAGAGTTATGCTGGCATAACCCCATAACATAAATGCAGCCTAACCGACAAAAGGGTTTTTTCTGCCAGTGTAGGAAGACCACCTCCACAAACTACATTAGCTACATTGACAGAAGCACTCTTCTGTTGATATAGCTACATCTATGGGGGGGAGAGGGGTGGAAGGGGGAGAAACATTCATATCAGCACAGCTATGTTAGGCAGGGGTGTGTTTTTTTCACACTCCGATGCTGCTGCTATAACTTTCAAATGTAGACCATGCCAAAAATCTCTGCAGGATTGGGGCCTAAATTACTCTCTCATTCACATTCATGTCTACTCTAAACCACAAAAATCTAATCCAAATAATGGCTAAAATTATTCCCTTTTTGTATTACAATTAAGGGACTGTTCAGTAATTCAGATACAAAATTTAGGGTTTAGTAAGGCCCAATAGGAACATAAATCAAAAAGAACTAAAAAAACTCCAACAATTAAAATAGGTTTGGAATTTTTTTTGTTTTTGTTTTGTTGTTGTTGCTTCTGTTAAGTTTCTTTTCAATGCCAGAAAACCAAATATAAGATCTGGGCTAGTTCATTAAAACTAAAAAGACACCACATAAATGTTGAAAAGTACATTTGTTTCTCTAATTCTTTTATGTTTAACTGTCAAAATGTAGTATAAGGCTTTTTTTTAAATGACACTTTACTTGACAGTTCCAGTTTAGATATTTTATGCACATTCTATTCTGCTATGTAGAGAACTTTCTGGCATCATTGAAAGATGAAGTTCTTGAAGAATTTTACAAGTAAAATAATTTAGAAGAAGAATTGATTAACAAGTGTAAGTTAAGTTACCTTACAGATAAAATCACTTTGAAACATACAATTTTTTTATCTGGACTTCCCTCATCTCAAATCAGAAATTTCTTACATTTTAATTACTGTACACCAAGAAAAGCTATATCAAATGATAAGGCTCAATCATGAATTTGCCACAAGCCCTAACAAGGGGAGCGCCTTGTTGCATTGCCTCTTGGAGCAGACCAGGAGATCATGACTCTGAGACTGTGTCTATGCTAGAGAGCTTTCAGCTGTGCAGCTCTAAGATTTCTAGTCTAGCTGTTCTAGGCCGACGGGAGAGAGCTCTCCTGCCAACATAATTAGTCCACCCCAATGAGCAGCAGTAGCTATGTTGGTAGGAGAAGCTCTCCCGTAGACATAGTGCTGTCCACGCCGGCGCTTATGTCAGCGTAATTTATGTTGAGCTGACATAGGTGCCCCTGAGCGACATAAATTATACCGACAGAAGTGATACTGTAGACAGCCTAGAGTCACAATCTGCTTTCCAGTTTCCCTCTGCTCCACTAGGGAAGGTACACTTGTGCAGAAGTGAGATGGGGGAATGGGATATAGCTTCTTTCCTCTCTGCATTGCTATCTGGGTAGCTGTCATACAGGCGTATGGGGACACCTTATACCTCCTTACTCCCTTGCACAACTGTGTAAACGGGTCCACAATCTGCCCCTGTAGCAGCAACTTAAAAACCATTTATAAAGAATAATTAATATTAAGACAACAGAAGCAAACATTTTCATATAAATGGACAGTGCATTTAACAACACTGCACTTTGTTCAATTTAGTTAACATTATTTTATTTTCCCATAAGATTTAATTCATTAACAAAACAAAACAACAACAACAAAATAATGATAGTAGTTCCCAAATACATTATGTTTTAAAATGCCAACTTTGTAGATTTTTTCAGATGTCTGATCTAAATCTTGTTATGAAGGATCTCTCTAGCTGTTTAGATCATAGCATTTTAATAAGATGACTTGTCAGACTTGTTAAAACACAAAAAAAAGAGATTGCACGCTAAAAGTAACAATTAGACTGTCAGTCATACCTCTTTAGCAATTAGTTTAAATATATTTGCCTCTTTAGACTAATTAGAAATCTTAGGAAAAATGGAACACACATTTATAGTTATTTTCTCAAAACTGAGAAGTCAGAACAAAAATTTCCCCCAATCAATAGAGAATAAATATATTTAATACCACTGCAATTAAAAAAAAAAGTCTAAACACATTTATACTTTAAATTTGGTAAGTCTTATATTAAATCTGTTGTAATGTACTCCCATTTGTACCATTCCTTCTATCATGAAATCCTAAAAGAAACATTTTTGCCCATTACACAGCTCAAATACACAAAACAAACTAACAAAAATAAATAAAATAAAATTAATAAAGGCATCTATTCAGTGTTAAACAAATAACATTCAGCAAATACTGTACCAAAAAAGCTAACTTACAAATCTGTTTAAGGCCATTCTTTTCAACGTAGTCACATTGTGTTAGCTTGATATATTAAAATGCATATTAACTTTTTTATATTACCCTGTTTTACAGTAATGCTGTAATCAGTTTTCAAACAATAAAACAGAGCAAAGTGCTGATGCTATTGCTAATTAAGTCAGCACGACTTGCAAAACCAATTACTTTTTCCTCATATTAAATGCAATTACAACATTGATATCCCTTGTGGTTTATAGTAATTAAATATTTTAACATTTTAATTAAATATTACAATGATTTCTAGGAGAATATCTTGAATAATCACATGCATGAAAATAGATTTACCCACAAAGACATTCTTGCTAGTGTTATCAAAACAAGCTGAGGTTAGGTCTAGAGTAACTGTCTTCTAGATTAAAAATTAACAAACTCTGAAATGATTTAATTAATTTTTAGAGAGATGTGACAAGTTCACATAGCAATTTTAACTTCAATTATAGCTTTAAAGGTTACTTCACTTCTGATAATGCCTATGACACCAACAGTCTGCACTTTAAGTCCATCATTTGCTTTAAAAAGCCAGTAAATTTTAATCTTTATAGACAATTTATATATCATATAGCTCAAAGGTTTTTACATACTAATGCACAAATTGCATGCAAAAGTGACTGTCATCAACATTTAAATGACAGAATACACACACCTTTCCAATCATGATGTAACCAAGTATTTCAAAAGTATTATAGAGTTCTCAAGTCCCACACGTGAAGTGAATCACTTATTTTTGTGAAGACCTTTAGCTCCAGATGTGGTTTTGTATCATGGAAAAGTCACTCTACTTGGAAGTGTCCCTGTGTCTAGGTGGTTGAAAGATAAGTTAGAAGACTCAAAAAAAAAGGGCACTCTCCAAAATGCCTGCTCCATTTTGGTTCCTACAGAACAGCGGTTCTTAGCCAGGGGTCCACGAGCAGGTTTCAGGGAGGCCACCAAAATAAGGCGGAGAGTAGGGCTGCATTAGACAGGCTGGGGCCCAGGGCAGAAAGCCATAGCTCAAGCCCCGCCAGGGCTGAAGCTGAAGCCTGAGCAACTTAGCTTTGCAGGGCCCTGAGCAATTGCCCTGCTTGCTACTCCCTAACACCGGTCCTGGCTTTTAGTTTACTGGATATGCAGAAAAACAGCTGCTGTGGGCTCTGAAGTTTTTATACCATATGGGGGGTGGAGGGGACTCAGAAAGAAAAAGGCTGCTGAGAACCCATGCTATAGAAAAACCAACCAGAAAAAGACAACTGGGGCTAAGGAGAAAAAGACAGTTACCCTGTTCCATAACTGGTGTTTTTCAAGATGTGTTGCTCATGTCCATTCCATATTAGGTGTGTGCACTAGCCACATGCACCGATGCCAGAAGTTTTTCCCTCAGTGGTATCCGTAGAGGACCAGCTCTGGAGTGGCGGCCACATGCTGTGGTATAAGGGGTGCTGCCAACTCCCCGCACCCTCAGTTCCTTCTTGCCGGAAACTGACAGTGGGGAAGGAGGGCGAGTCATGGAATGGACATAAGCAACACATCTCGAAGAACACCAGTTATGGAACAGGTAACTGTCTTTTCTTCTTCGAGTGCTTGCTCATGTCCATTCCATATTAAGTGACTCCCAAGCAGTACCAATGGAGGCGGGTAGGAGTTCAAGGATGTGTAGATTGCAACACGACTCTGCTAAACCCAGCGTCATCTCTGGCCTGCTGCGTGAGGGCGTAATGCGCCGTGAACGTGAGAACCAAAGACCACTTCGTGGCTCTGCAAATGTCCTGGATGGGAACGTGCGCCAGAAAGGCTGCCGAGGACACCGGAGCTCTGGTCAAATGGGCCCTCACGATTGGCGGCAGTAGGACCTGTGCCAGCTTGTAACAGGTCCAGATGCAGGAGGTGATCCAGTTGGAAATACTCTGTGAGGACACCGGAAGGCCCTTCATCCTGTCTGCTATTGGGCTGACCTGCGGAAGGGCTTGGTACGCTGCAGGTAAAATGCCAGGGCACGTCTGACGTCCAGGGTATGTAGCCTCCTTTCCTCACTGTGCGGCTTGGGACAAAACACCATGAGGAAGATGTCCTGGTTGACATGGAAGGAAGACACCACTTTCGGCAGAAAGGCCGGATGGGGACGCAGTTGAACTTTGTCCTTGTAGAACACTGTATATGGTGGCTCCGATGTCAGGGCTTTAATCTCCGACACTGGTCTCACAGATGTTACCGCCACAAGGAAAGCGACCTTCCGTGACAGGTGGGAAAGGGAGCAGGAGGCCATAGGCTCAAAGGGCAGGCCCGTGAGCCTAGAAAGAACCAAGTTAAGATCCCACTGTGGGATAGGAGCCTGGACTAGCGGGAAGAGTCTCTTGAGGCCTCTCAGGAATCTGACCAACATATTGGGCGAGAACACTGTCTGACCTGGGATTGGTGGGTGGAAAGCGGAGATGGCTGCAAGGTGCATCCTGATGGAAGAGAGGGTCAGGCCCTGGTTCTTAAGATGAAGCAGGTAACACTGGTCTACAATTTTTGAGAAGTCGTCTGCTTCAGAGATAAAATGTGCTATTTATTATGTATTTTGATGTGCTGAATTCAAATATGACAATTAAAACAACTGATTGGCTACTGTTTCTAAGATATTTAAGTTTTTACATTTTATGTCTATGTATATTGTGTAGATAGTAGAGTTTTAATCATAAATTGTAAACCTAGGTCTTTTCATGTGTTTATGGTTGCTTTACATGATAATCTTTCACCTGTCCTGTTTATGTAACACTTTAAAAATCAGCAAAAGGGTTATATAAATAAAATTTATTATGAAACAAAAGGCAAAAAACTATTCTGTACATAGTTTAGTCCTATTCAGCGTCTACTCGGCGCTTCTTGGCTTGTCTCTTGTATTCATTAAATGGAGCATCTCTTGTCACTGTCCAGCAATAGTCTGCAAGCATTGATGGGCTCCATTTGCCCTGATAGCGTTTCTCCATTGTTGCAATGTCCTGGTGAAATCACTCGCCGTGCTCGTCGCTCACTGCTCCGCAGTTCGGTGGAAAAAAATCTAGATGAGAGTGCAAAAAATGTATCTTTAGTGACATGTTGCAACCAAGGCTTTTGTATGCCTTGAGGAGGTTTTCCACCAACAACCTGTAGTTGTCTGCCTTGTTGTTTCCGAGAAAATTTACTGCCACTAACTGGAAGGCTTTCCATGCCGTCTTTTCCTTGCCACGCAGTGCATGGTCAAATGCATCATCTCGAAGAAGTTCACGAATCTGAGGACCAACAAAGACACCTTCCTTTATCTTAGCTTTACTTAACCTTGGAAATTTTCCACGGAGGTACTTGAAAGCTGCTTGTGTTTTGTCAATGGCCTTGACAAAGTTCTTCATCAGACCCAGCTTGATGTGTAAGGGTGGTAACAAAAACTTCCTTGATTCAACAAGTGGTGGATGCTGAACACTTTTCCTCCCAGGCTCCAATGACTGTTGGAGTGGCCAAGCTTTCTTGATG
Organism: Terrapene triunguis; assembly: GCF_002925995.2. Lineage (NCBI taxonomy): Eukaryota > Metazoa > Chordata > Testudines > Emydidae > Terrapene > Terrapene triunguis. Next base: position 43,148,124 of record NW_020664413.1, read on the forward strand.
TAGTGGGAATCTCTTGCACGACTATCCCATTCGCAGAGAAAACAGCAGTACTTTGTGTATCCAGTCTGCAGACCAAGCAAGAGAGCAACAACCTTCAAATCGCCACAAAGCTGCCACTGATGTTGGTCATAGTTTATGCACCTCAAAAGTTGTTTCATGTTGTCATAGGTTTCCTTCATATGGACTGCATGACAAACTGGAATTGATGGCAAAACATTGCCATTATGCAGTAAAACAGCTTTAAGACTCCTCTTAGATGAATCAATGAACAGTCTCCACTCATCTGGATCGTGAACGATGTTGAGGGCTGCCATCACACCATCGATGTTGTTGCAGGCTACAAGATCACCTTCCATGAAGACGAATGGGACAAGATCCTTTTGATGGTCACGGAACATGGAAACCCTAACATCACCTGCCAGGAGATTCCACTGCTGTAGTCTGGAGCCCAACAGCTCTGCCTTACTCTTGGGTAGTCGTTCACCTTGTGTTATGAGGTGTGGTTCAGAGGAGGAGGATGGGAGAAAATGTGGGTCCTGTGACATTGATGTTTCAGGACCAGAAGTTTCTTCCTCTTCCTCATCTGACTCAAGTGAGAATGATTCTGGTGCATCAGGAACCGGCAGTCCTTCTCCGTGGGGTACTGGGCGTATAGCTGATGGAATGTTTGGATAATGCACAGTCCACTTTTTCTTCTTTGACACACCTTTCATGCATTGAACTTCAAAGTCGCAATTCCGATACCTAAGCTAGAGCTCACTTATCTGGAGGCACCATGCAGAAGTAACAATTGCTGGTATGATCTGTTGGCTCTCTCCAAATCATTGGCACTGCAAAAGGCATAGATTTCCTTTTCCTGTTCAACCACTGGCGAAGATTTGTTGCACAAGTGTTGCAGCATATGTGTGGGGCCCACCTCTTGTCCTGATCTCCAATTTTGCAGCCAAAATAAAGGTGATAGGCTTTCTTAACCATAGTGGTTATACTGCACTTTTGTGATGCAAAAGTCACTTCACCACAAACATAGCAGAAGTTATCTGCACTGTTCACACAAATACGAGGCATCTCTGCTTACTTTGGCTAAACAGAAATGTGTCCCTTTGCAAAATCAAACACTGACAAATAAGAGAGCACGACACTGTATGATTTCTAGAGCTGATATAGGGCAATTTGTTCAGCAGAGTGATGTAAGCTTCGTTATGATTGCATCATCCATGACTTCTAGGAATAACATGATGCAATTCATATCATGTATGACGCAATACCAGCTTCAGATTGCATCATTCATTGTTTTGCCTAAAAAGCAAGTACTGTCCAAACCCAGTCATAGATTTATTCATAGATCCAGTCAAAGATGTATTTTAGTCATTTCTGGTTTAAATTGAGATCCCTTCCCTTTATAACTCACTTATCCTCCGCCATTCCCAAGTCAAGGGTCGTATATACTGACCCAATAGCATAGCTTAAAACTAGAGCCAATCAACAATTTTAAGCATCATTTTCGTTCTCAGTGACCCAGAATTAGTAAAGTCTGACTACATTTATTTCAGAAGCATTTTGGCTGTAGAGCAGTGTAATCTAAGATAGATTGTAAGGAGGAGCACAACGGAGAGATGCTACCCTCAGACGCCCAGTGGGAGAACCTCGTCCACTTGGCCAGGTAGGTTGCTCTAGTGGAAGGCTTTCTGCTTTCCAGGACGATTTGCTGGACCTCGTTAAGAGCAGGTCCGCTCCTCCGGGTTCAACCACGCGGCATCCACACCATGATGTGGAGGGAGGAGAGGTTGGGGTGTAGGAGGCTCCCATGATCTTGTGAAATCAGATCCGGTCAGTTGGGAAGGAGCCAGCAAGAACAAAGACTGTTTTTGTCCTGTGGGATTTTTCAGCCTACTAACCTTGGTTTAAAATTCAAACATGCAAACACCACTTGTACCATGAGGCTCCCCGAAAAGGTCACTGTTCCAAAGCCACTCCCCCCACAGTGAAAAGCATAAACAAGTTGTGTACTGTTATATTGTATGCTATACTGAACTGTAAAATAAATCAATTCTACCAGTACTAATCTAAATACATTTTTTCTGAGTAGTATTTGACCAACTATAGAGCTGGTTGAAAACCACAAAAAAGGAGTAACTGAATAAGTTATTTAACTCATACCAGTAAAATTGATTGAATAATATATTTGCCAAGTACTATTGAATCAACTCCACTTATTACAGATCTTTTTTCCTTTGCTGTCTTAACTCTTTCTATATTATTTCTATTGTAAATCATGGCAGATCTTTTTCCAATTTGTCTTCAGTGTGTTTTTTCTTATTTAATCTCTCACCTTCATCTTTCTTTCACTTTCCGTGCATTGTGCTCTCCACCTCACCATGTATTTTCTGTCTCACTTTTGTTCTCTTAAAACCAATCTCTAAGGGTATGTCTACACAGCTACTAGACACCCATGGCTGGCCTGTGTTAGCCAACTTGGGCTCATGGGGCTCAGGCTGCAGGGCTGTTTCACTGCTGTGTAGACTTCTGGGCTCAGGCTGGAGCCTGGCCTCTAGGACCCTGTGGGGTGGGAGGGTCCCAGAGTCACGGGGATTTTCTTTGCTGTGTAGACATGCATTAAAAGAAAGTCAAGTACAATTTAGGGTAATTCATCAATCTCTCTCTCCCCCCCTTCATACCTACAGCGTTTGGAAATTTTACCAGACATCCCATAGCTAAAAGATTAAACCTACTAACCACTTAATGAAACAAACAAAACAATCAGGGAGCGATACTGTTTGGGAGCAATATGCAGGGAAACCAAATGCTGTCCCATTCTAGCGGCAGGAAAAGGGGAACATTTGGGATTCCTAACAAGGTGTTGCTCCCTGGGTCTTGCTTGGGAACTGCAAACCAGAACGTCTGTTAGCCCAGTGTTTCCCAAATGGTGGGAAGATTCTAGATTGCCCGCCAGATCCAGGGCCAGATTAACACATAACGGGTCCTGGCCTAGCCAAACATACACTTCTCCCAGCCTGGTGCGGAGGGGAGGGTCCAGAGTGGGGGGCCTTGAGAGTGAGCCCCGCCCCACATTCACCCTGCAGCCGCAGCTCCTGTCCTATAGGGCTGGACCTGACTTCCCACTCCGGGCATTGCAACCTGCTGTATGAGGTCACTGCGCCATTCAAATTTTGCCCAGCCATCCCTACTAGCCAAATATGAGTGGTGCTGCAATCCTATATACCCGGTTGCGATGCCCAGAGTGGGGAGCCAGATCCAGCCCCAAAGGATAAGAACTGCTGCTGCAGGGTGAGTGCTGGGTGGGCTCACTATCCAAACCCAACCACCATCCTCCAGGCTGGGGTTAGGGTTGTAATCCCAGGGCAGAGTGTGGTGTGTGCGTGTGTGTATATGATGGTCATAAAAAAGATGAAATGCATTTGGTGGGTCACTTTAATAAAAAGTTTGGGAACCACTGTACTAGCCAGAGCCTGATATGAAAAATGGAGTCTCGTCAAACAACAAGTCTGGCTTCTGGGATGGAGAAGGGGTATTCTCCTTTAGTCTTCCTCCCCACACCTCAGAACTTCCTGGCCACTGTGAGGATATGGACTTCTCTCTACTTCACCTCTTTCCCATCTTTCTGGATGCTAAATGGGGAGCATTTTCCACTATTGTACCCTTCTCCCATCATTCATATTTTGAGTTGTCTTCCCCAGTAAACAGTCTCCGAGCCGCCTTCTGCTATTACTCAAAGCTTCCCCAAACTTCAGCAGAATGAACCTGACCTGACTCTCTTCAGCTTTACTGTTGCTGCAGGAGTCTGAAAAACAGCAAAAACTGACAAAATTTGTCAGCTTTTGCTTTGTTTCAGGCTGTGGAAGCTCAGGGCAGGAGCAAAGGCACTGACGCTGCCTACTGATTTGGGAATTCAGCACTGTGATGATTTCAACTCAAAAGATAACCTTCACATCAATGCAGGCTAGGACAGGTGCTTTTTAAAAAGATGAAATCTTAGGTTCCGCATTTGCTCAGTGAAGTTTTCTACTCACCTGGCCATCATACACATATTGCATCTTTGGCAATTTAGGAGTAGGGTTAGGGAAGTCAGGATGCCCTGATACACAGTATCCTCAGTGTCCTTATGTGGAGGAGATGGTATGGGTGCTTTGGATACCCAATACACAAATGTGATTTAAACAAGCAGCTACTATGCCTGAACAACATCCTCAGTAGCCATGCTGCAAGGCCTTATGAGTGTGGTAGGGTTTTTTTGTAAATAGACTCTTATGAGAGGGTGCTACTGGTGCCTGGACCATTTGCAGGTGGTTGATGGTTGTATGGAGTTGTTTGGTGATGCATTAAAGTTGGATAAATGGTTGTGAACCTTGGGGCAGTCACCTAATGAGAGTGGTATAAAAGTACACACTGTACTGTAAACTGTATTTTCTGGATTTGTTCTTAATAACTAAACAGATTTGCCTGACAAAAAGATTTTTTTCTGTTCAGAATTTTCTGGTTATGCCTCTGGAAATCCCTGGAAATCATAATCCTCTACTGCTTAACATCACATTTATTCACTGCTGAATCATTTCCTACAAAATGACTTAGAGCTTCAGATAGGGAAATACACAGCAGGATCAGATAACCTCTTAGTCTCCTATTTATCTGCAAATAACCTTAATAAGAAAACATAGTAAACAGCAAAAATAATTTCTAATTATAATATTTATCCAAGTTTTCCAAAAGGGCGTCAACAGTTCCTTTTTGTCCAGAGAAAAGATATTTATATCATATCAACTTCACCTGCACTAATTGTTGCATTGATAAAAATGAGCTTCATGCATCTCTGGATCATATTTTGTTTCAAATAAAAGAGACTGTCAATAATCAACAGATAAGTGAGCTCTAGCTTAGGTATCGGAATTGCGACTTTGAAGTTCAATGCATGAAAGAGGTACAATCTCACCTCTGACTAAATACCTGTCTTGGAAATTACATGGCTATTTAGATCCTGCCCACCGCTTCAGGATCTGGTTTAAGTCATAGTCAAACAGCAATTTCCTTTTCAGAAAACATAGCAGTCAAATGGATTTTAGATGTACTATCTGCACACAAACAGTTAGACACTCTTCAAGCTTCCATCGAAACAGCCATACTTGGAGATGATTGCTTAATACAGTACATATTGTTCAAACAAAACTGTGAAAGCAACAAAACCTTTTTGTAAAGCATCCCCATAAAAACAGGATACAATTCCATCTTTTGAAGCTATTGTGTTGAATTTCTAGCTGAACAGATAAAATCAACAGCTATCCAGAAACCTACTAAAAAATCTTCCTTCAGAGACATTCTCTGGCCTCTAAGTTGTAGCTGTTCTATAGTAGCAGTTTTGTCATTTGTGGCAAATGACAACATTTCAACAGTTTGTATAACAAACATTTTTATAAATAGAATGACATCACTTTATAGTTAAAAATGTATATTGAAAAGAAGTAATTTCACCCAACTATCTAAACTGCTAACCAGTGTTCCCTCTAATTTTTTCTATTAATGAGCGGAATGAATTTTGTTATGTGCACCATATCAAGGTAATGTGCGGATGTGCATCACCAGTAGAAACAAAAAACCTAGATACAATATATATTTTTAAAAAGCTACCATAGGGATAATTACTCCAGCCAGGATAGGTTAGGGATTTTAGAACTCACTACTCAAAAGAATTACATTTAAGTATAACAGAGAAATAAAAATTATGAAATGCAGTCAAAAACAAACACTTTGAAAGAAGTACCACCACCACCACCACAAGTATGTGTTAGAAGGGGAGTGTGACAGACAGAGAGAGAGAGACAGTGCGTGTGTGTAACAGAGAGAGACACGCTGCCCCTTGAAGTAGATCGGCACTCAGCAGTCTGAAGCCCGCTTGTTGAGACACAGCAACAGCTGCCAGCAAGCTCCTTCCAGCCTGAGCCCTGTTCCCTCCACACACTATGTGGAGATGGAGTACGGGGTGGGGGACACCCTGACATCAGCATCCCCCCTCTTCCCTCCCTCCCCTACTCCGCACAGCAAGCGGGAGGCTCCCGGGAGCAGCTGGCCAGGGGCTCCAAGGCAGAGGGCAAGAACAGCACTCAGTGGGGGGAGGGACACCTGAAGTGCACCGCACTTGATAGCTGGCTGGGCGGCCACCCAGCCATGCAGCTTAGAGGGAACTTAGCTGGTAACTGCTAAATGAAAAACAAAAAACAAAAACAAAAAACAAACAAACAAAAATCAAATGTCATGGTATTTGTCATAAAGATTACATAATGATCATTTTGAGAAATAATAGCTGTAATAGCAGTTAATTCCATTTTATAAGTAACATGATTGCATTGTAGGTATATAGCACGTGAATATTAATTTTGTTAAAATGTTAATGATCAAATTATACTCCCTCTCCCCCTCATCCACCCGAGAAACAGAAAGGGAATAAAAAGCAAGGCTTACTTACAGTTTGACTGTCAGGAAAGTCCATCTTCAGCAATTTGTGAGCACATTCTTCAAAGTCTAAGCTGCAAAGAAAATAGTTTTGTATTCCCCTTGAGTACACATTATGTTAAAAACACATACAGAATTATGCTGATATCAATGATGTTAAGCGTACAAACCAAAGTGTTTTAGCATGATAAAAGTATGATGTAATTGAACTTATTGCTGTTAAAATGCCCCAGCAATGCTAGTTTCAGCTCCTTCCAAACATAAGGGTGGTTGAGAAAATCAGTATTTGAAGTATGATGACAAATGAAACAATAGGGGGAAAGCTGTCTAAATCAAGACTATGATCTGCATTTTAAAGAAGACTGAATAAATTCTCCTTTCACCACACTTTAATTACTCATCAAAAGCACTGTGTTCAACAGCTTTCCTTAAAAAGTTCTCAAGCTTAAACTAAAATATTTCCAAACAGCATTCTATTTAACAATTTTGTAACTGAAAGTGAATCCAAAACCAATAAATCTGCAGACAGACTAAAAACAAGATGACTCTCTTATGAGACATTGCTATTACATCATACTAAGTGGAAATACACAAAGTCTAGTAACAAACTAATATGTTAGTTCATTCTGACTAACTCCTGTAAAATACCAAAATGTAACCTCTGTACCCATGCCCATATACTTTTCTGAAGTTGCTATCTGATCTTTAGCATCTCAGTTTTCATTTAAAAAATGCTGTTACTGTTATGCTGTTATGGTTGCAGCTGTTATGTTGTGAAGAAATTCTAAAACTGTCGACTAAGTAACTGACAATGAGCCTATATCTATGCTACAAAGATAAGCTGCCTACATTAGGTCGACTTACAGCCACCGCATTAATTATAGTAGTGGCTGATGTCCACACCACCCTCTTTCTGTCGATGATGTGTGTCCTCACCAGTAGCACTTCCACCAACTGAAGAGTGGCAGTGTGGGGACTGACAGCCAGGGCTCTCAACTCCACGCAGTTCCCCACCGGGAGCCCCGCTGCCCCCCAGGCCTTCTTGCCTTTCCGCACCCAGCTCGGAGTGGGGGGAAGTCGCCTGGGCCTTCTTGCCTCCGTTGGGGAGATTCGCACCCGGAGTCTGGTAGGCTGCTGTGCTCCCAGTGGGGAGCTGTGACCCCGGGGGGGCATCAGGGCTCCCTGTGGCAGCCCAGCTTGGAGCAGAGACCAGGTAGAAGCCCAGTTCTGGAGCCAGCTATCAATTTCATGGCTCTGCTGACTTTTGTCAATTAAACTGTGTATCGTAGACAAGTCCTGAGGAGAGTCTGAAGAGAGCTTGGAACAATAGTTCTGAGAGGTATGAACTGCCTCCATTCATCTCTGTAAGGTGTTAACTCAGCTGCCCAGTAATAAATTACTGTTCACTATTTCATTCCTCATGTAGGAAAGGAGAAAGAGGATCACACATCTGTACAATTTACTTTGAGCGATGACTCATTTTGGTACCACAAGAGTCTAGTATTTGGCGGATACTACCAGTTATTTTTTAACTCTCATGAAAAAGCCAAGTCCAAGGAGCCTATCCGAGTTCATGGCATGTTCAAGAAACAACGAAAGGGAGCCAAGCAACACATGCTATTATATTTTGCATATTTACACAATTTGCTGTAAGACTGGAGATTCACATGGGTGAAGCTTATTTTCTGGGCAGAGTCTGAAAAAGTACTGCTTCCCCGTACCCCCAATCTGCCCTGACTGTACCAGTGCTCCATAAAACATAAGCATGATCTAGTGTAACATTTTAAAAGTCTTCACCCAAAAAGGAAGTTTAGAAATGTAATGTACTAAATCATCTCTAAATTAAGAATTTAAGAATGGCCATTCTGGGTCAGACCAATGGTTCATCTAGCCCAGGGGTGGGCAAACTATGGCCCGGGGGCCACATCCGGCCCTTCAGACGTTTTAATCCAGTCCTCAAGTTCCCACCAGGAAGTGGGGGCTGGGGCTTGCCCGGTTCCATGCTGTGGCTCTGCGTGGCTCACAGAAGCAGCAGCATGTCCCCCCTCCGGCTCCTACGAATAGGGGCAGCCAGGAGGCTCCGCACGCTGCCCCTGCCCCAAGCACCGCCCCCACAGCTCCCACTGACCCCCACCCAGAGCCTGCACCCTTGACCCTCTCCTGAGCCCCACCCCCCTGCCCTAATCCCCACCCCCCACCCTATGAGCCCCTCGGTCCCAGCCCAGAGCACCTCCCTGCACCCCTAACCCCGCATCCTCAGCCCCACCCCAGAGCCCTCACCCCGTCCCCGCACCCCAACCGTCTGCCCCAGTCCGGAGCCCCTTCCCACACCCTCAACTCCTAATTTCTGGCCCCACCCCAGAGCCCTCACCCCCTTCCGCACTCCAACCCCCAATTTCATGAACATTCATGGCCCGCCATACAATTTTCATACCCAGATGTGGCCCTTGGGCCAAAAAGTTTGCCCACCCCACTCTAAAACATCTCTTCAATTTGTTTATAAGACTGTAATATAATGATAAAGCTATTAACAACCCTGTATTCAACAGATTCAATACAAATGCATTAATTTCTAGAGGACCACACACTTTTTTCAGTATGAATTATATTGCATTTTACCTTGACTGAATAGCAAGATAAATTGTACGACGAAAGGAGACCAGGTTAATTTCGGTTTGGTCATGGATAGTCACCTTTTGTCCTTGAAGAAAAAAATTGGATATTTAGAAATTGAAGCAGAGACATACATTCTAAGAAAGTAGAGGTGTATGCAACTTCAGTAAGCCTTCAGTCCATTATGTAATATTGTGTATAAATACATTTAGGAGCATTTAGTAGGTGCTGTAAACTTTTACAAAACACTGGTACTTGCATGATATGAGACTACAACTTAAAAAAAAAAATCGATCAAATTCACAAGTTATTCACAATTTTCAATGATACATGTATTAAACGTCCTGATTTTGCAAAGGGCAGAAACCATATTCCTGTGCAGAATACAGACACCTGTTTATGATCTGGGGCTAACTGAGTGAACATTTTCTTTTCGTATGCTGGCTGGCTGACGTTTAGCCATCCAGAACTTGAACAGGGACTACAAAATTTATTAAAACAAAATGTTTAAACCAAAGTTTAATAAAGGCAATTACACACACAATTGTGTGTATTTAGAACCAGACCCAGCTCCCATTGACATAAACAGGAACCTTTCCATTTACATCAATGGTAGTTGGATCAGGCCCATAGTGGATATTTGATGTCCACCAAAGGATATTTGATGTCATGCACTGGAACAGAATTAAAAAGGACTAAAATATCTAAACAGCTGCTCTGAAGGAAATTAACATCTATTTCATATGGGAGTTTTCAAATATGCAGCAGAAGTGATAACAGGCTTCTGTGAATTACCATCTCTTTCTTCAGCCTGCTACTTAAGTACATTTCTGTGTTTATTTTTTTTTGTACACTACTATAACAAGCTGGTGAAGAAACGATTCCCACTGCTCTACAAACAGAATAGAGCTTTCCTTCTAGATTTTGCAGACCTACAAAGTAAACATCTAAACTTATTCTCATCCATCCTATCTTTTTCAGTAATTACATAAGCCATTCTACAAAATGCACAGACACCAATACGACTGTTTATTTGGAGTAAATAACTTGTAACAATGGTCTGTACAATAAATTATCCTGTCTTGAAACTCCCTTTTTAAAAAACGTTAGTTGAAAGGTAATTGCAAACTTGAATTTTGAAATTGACCTTAAAACATTCAGACAGAGCACAAATAGTACAGTGAAACCCCGCTATAACGCGATGATTGGGGTCCAAAAAATTCGATTGCGATAAATGCAGGGTTGCGGTATAGCGGGGTTACAAAAATTTTACCATTTAAAGCCGGTCAGTTTCAAGCCAGTCAATTTCTCTTGGGCAGAGAGCAGGGGAGATGTGCAAGGGGCAGAGGAAGAGTGAGGAGCAGCTGGGGAGGAGAAAGGCTCTTCCCGCCAAAAGGAGAAGCAGGGGTAGGGGGGAAGAGGCAGTGGGGAAGGCACGTTCCCTTTTTTTTTTTTTTTTGTGTTTCTGCAGCGCCCCCCCGGCCGGGGGGGGGGGGGTTTTTTTTTTTTTGCGTGCTTGGCGCCGCGGGAGCCACCTTATGATCGTGCTATATCCGAATTTGCATTATCGCGGGGCGCGTTATAGCGGGGGTTCCCTGTATGTCCTGAACTGTTCTTAAAAATTCTTTCAGAAAAATCACAATTTTTCTACTCCCTGGTTTATATTGATAGGGATCTTTCGGGAATGCAACTGACACAATCAAACATACAAAGCCACAAATTCCTCCCTACTCCTGTTTCGCTTTCTATGGACCTCTACCCACTTCCTCCCACCTCTTCAGTTTTAGCCTTGCTGCTGCTATAATTGGTAAACACCCTCTTGCAGAGCCAGTGGGAGGACATGCACCATCAACAAAAATGAAACTTAATATGCACAAAGTGCTGTCAAAGACAAAATAAACAAATTGAAAAAAGAAAAATAAGCATATTTAATCTTGTAACAGTAAAAACAAATTTTAAATAGAAATGTGATTTTTGTTGACTGCACACTTTAAATCTCAATTGCTTCAGATAGCACATAGCAAGTTACATTCTGAGATTTTCTTTTCTTGATCTACCACAAAAAAGATCAATAGTAAATGTCTATAATCATACACCTACCTTCTTCATCCTCTTCATCCTCTTCTTCATCCTCTTCATCCTCTTCACTGCTTCCAGCATCTTGATCTGTTTCTGAGTCACTATCGCCTTCGTCAAGAATTTCTAGAAGCAAAATTCCAAAGTAAATATATGCCTAGGACTATATGCCTAGTGACGCAGAGATGTGGCCCAAATACCTCGGGGTATGTCTAGTCCTAAGGGAGGGAGAGCCTGACAAAGCTGGAGCATAAAGACATGCTGCAACCGAGCTTCAACAGAAGGAAAGTCATTCTGACACAGGGCTTAGAAAAATGGGACTCCAGAGGCCCTAGATACCATAGTAACAGGTATATTAAAATATACAGCAGATAGACAAATAAAAGGATCCCCCCAAAAATAGGGATGCCAAACTCAATTCAGGCATACAAGGATGAAAAACTGGTGGAGAGGGAAACTTGTTGGTACTTTTCCAAAAACCTATTTTAAAAATTCCTTTCACAGACTGATTAGGCATGGGCAAGCAACGGAGGGCTCTGTGTTGAAACTCAACTCTGGGCAGAGGAAAAATAATTGTGACAAAGGCTCAGGAGGAAAAGCAATGTGCTCAGTGCTCTCAGGAGATGTAGAGATCCCTGTTCTTGGGGAGAAAAAGCTGCCTTACATTTACTTTACAACCAATATTACTTTTAAAATAATAGATTTCATATTTGAAAGCAGGATTGTCATTTGGAAACACAGAAGTGTTGCCAAAGAACACACAGTAGAAAAATCTTTATTACATGTGTATTAAACTATTACTATACAAATCTTTGGGACACAAATGGCAGATTTAAAATTGCGCAACTACAACAAAGATGTAAGTAACTGACAATATTTATGGAGCATTGTAATAAAAAAAGTGTTGTCTCTCTCATTGTGCATATGTGCAGTCTACATCATTATTTCAATAAGAAAAATTTAGCTAAAATTAAAATCAGTTTTTACCTCACTAAATATTGTTGGCAATTTTTTTCTGCCACTACCCCCTACAAAACACTATCTATAAACTTGCTAGAATGCTATCATATGCTTCCTAGTTTTATACCCGACTTAAATGAACCTGATATACATACCCTTCTTAAGGGTTTTGTACTTCTCTTCATTTTCCATGAAGTCAGGATCCATCTTGAAAACATCTTTAAAATAAAAGAAAATCTTATTTAAACTAAGAACAAGAACAAAATTATTGCATGTTTCATCTTAAATTTGTTTTTATACAGAATGAAATTGTAAAGTTAAATTTTTACTTCTCACTTACTAAGAACATCTTCTGGGTTATAATCATCTTCTAAAGGTAGCATATGAGTAAACTGATCCTCTTCTTCTACTAGGTCTAGTCCCTCTGGAATGACTGGGTGATCCTTGAATCCATCCTTACGTACAGCAAACATAACTTCTATCATGTACTGAACGCGCATGTCAATTTTAGATTCGTGAAGAACGTGGCGAAGGCGGTCAAAGATTGCTTTAGATTAAAGAGAAAAACTAATTCTAATCTGAAGTGATCAGATACTAATAAAAAGACTACAAATTTAAAGGTAATTATACCAACTAATTATACTCACCATTAATACCTCTAGGAGAAACTTCAGTTAATTTGAGTCCACATTCCTTCAGAAATCCAATTGCTACTTCAATACTGTCATCTGTTGGTCTTTCAAGAAGCAACGTGAGCATCTCCAAACATAAAACCTCATGAGCCTTTAGGGAGAAAAATAGTAAGGGGTTTTATAAAAGCAAGAACCTCTGACTTCCAAAATTACAATCCATTTTATTGCACTATTGTTATAAAATACTAGTTGACCAAGAACTATGCTTTTTGTGACTGGTACACCTAGTTTCAGTGTGGGAAGTTATATTGCCACTTCCACATAAACTAAAGTCAGCATTTCAAATAAGGGTTCAATTCTTATATTTGCACATTATTTGTACTGGACACCACTCTACTACTCAAATATGGCTGTCCTCATTCAGTCAAGCAATGCAAGAAAATCTTTGCCATCATGAAGGTAATGGAACACATTTTGAAGGAACACGAATATCAAACATCATTTAGAGAAATAAAATTCGGCATCTTTCTTTCATGCTCCGCTCCTTTACATTTAATGCTAAAGCTTATTTAGAGGGGAGAAAAGGAAACAACTGCTGGACACCAATTTGTTTTCAGGTGCAATTAAAGAGGTTGATATTGATCTATAAAGCCCTACATTGTTTAGGTGCTGACTATTTTAGGCAATGATCCTGCAACTGTCTTTGCATGAACAATGTCTTGTGCCTGTACAGAAGCTCCACTGCAGGCACTGGGGCTCTTTGTGAGCACTAGGATCTGCTTACGTAGTCTTAAGTGCAGAGCTAGACCTTAAGAGATCCCTGCTTTCCCTAAGCAAATATTATTTGTTTGTGGTCTTAGTTCCTTTTTTAAATAAAAAAGTAATAAATTAAGCATCTTACTGTTCAAAGATTGCTATAAGTGTAACCTGTAGTACAACCATAACGTGTGAAACCATAACAAATACAAAATAACGTACCACATTCTGATTGATTAGATGTGCAACAAACTTTGAAGCTGTCAGACAAAGTTGCTGAAAAATGAATAAAAAATGGTTAAATATTCTTCAGTTTCTTCACATATTGAAAGAGCTCTCAACTAAAAAACAGACCCCACAAACTGTGTATTTATGTAAATCACAATTTAAAATTCACAGGGAAGTCCTATGGCTTGTGCGATACAGGAGGTCAGACTAGATGATCACAATGCTCCCCCCTTATAGCCTTGCAGTCTATGAATCATTAAAGCACTGCTGCAGGATACCGAAGCATTTATTTTAAGATTATTAAAAGGATTGTACACTTTAAAATAAAAGCCACTGTTGTTGCATTAACTGAAGTTAAAAAGATTTTCAATCTTCAAACTGCAGGGCATAAGATGTGGTCAGTTTAATAAAAAGACCACCATGATATACTACCACCACTACTACTACTACAATTAATATAGTGCATTATGCCAGGTTCTGGGAAGTCAGACACATTCCTTTGAAACATACATTATTGACCACTCGGTAATAGGATAAGACACTAGTGGGATCACTGGTTACAGTGTGGCACTGTTTAAGTTCTTACATAAGCTTTTCTTACTTACCTTATCATTTCTGCGATATCCTTTGCGAAAATTTAGAATTAGCCTCTTGAGAATCAGTTCTCCAATATTTGGAAACTTTGAATTGATAATTGCTACAACTGCTGCATAAACGTGTGTAAAGATTGGAGAGGCACTTTGTGCTTGCAAAATTGATCTAGATAGCAGTCCCCTATAAATAAGAGTACACACAAAAGTATAAGTGCCAATCATGAAAATATGAAATGATTTCATTCACCATCTACATTGTAACAGAAGCATATTCTGTGTTCCAGATAGTTAAAAGGTAATTCCAAACAGTGGTTATTTTCATACTAAAACTATGGATTATGTTTGGAGTATCGATTCTAAATCATATTAATGTTAACAACAGGATTACAATTTACTTACATAAGATTTTTAAATCAGTGATTAATTGTATGATCTGAGAACTAATATAGTTTGTCTTTGAAAAAAATTAATCTTTCTAGTTCTCTCTTTCTGCACCTCTATCTTCCTCTTCACTTAGCTCGAAGTTACAAAAGCCATTCACTTGCAGGTAGGCCACTTTAGAAAGGGACAAGTGTAAATATACAAAACACAATGGTTACTGTATATTGAGACCTCTCAATTGAAGATTAAACCTAGTTAAATTTCCTAAACATTATTTCACTGCTATGTCTACTATCTACTAAAAAACTAACTTTTTACTAAAGATTAGGAATGATTTACACTTCCAATTAGTCTTTAAAAAAAAAAAAGAAAATGAAGATTAAACGTGAAATCCTTTCGGAAGCCCCTCTTGATAACATTCTGGGAAAAAAGCCATTACAAGAAGAAAAAACTCTGCTTTTAATTTTTCAACTTAATTTAGAAAAAGTAAAATAGGAGGCAAGAAACTCACTTTATCCTTTTTATTAAAAAGTGAAAGATTAAAGCCGGTTTGGGAAAACCTGGGGGGGGGGGGGGAGGAGGGGAGGAGAGGGAATCTATAGTTAAAGAAAGTACAAAAAAATTACCCCAAACAAATACAAATTCTAGCTAACAACATGATCTGAAAGCTTGTGGTAGGTATATAATGTAATTGAAAAAATATGAGAGCAGAAAATGTCACTAAAATTAGATGAGAATTATTTAATCACTACTTTTTATCTTACCATAAATTGTTTTTTTTTTTTTTTTTATTGTTGATATTCAAAAGACCATTAACACCTTATAAAAATAATTCTGCTGCTACTGTTTTTTTTTAATTACAGTAAATAAGAAATGTGTATGAAAACAGCATCTTTGTGGCTTAAGAGTTCATCTGATCTTGTTCCTTACTCCTCAACTGAATTAATAATATTTATTTGTGACAGAATAGCCATCTCCACAGCAGTTAATTACGATAAACACAGAATTATGACTTTTTTAATAATGAGTATAATCAAAAGCAAATGAACTTATCAGGAACAGAAATCTTGCAATGTCATCAACCCAAAAAACAAAACAAAACCCACAACCCAGTTTAAGACTAATAAAGAAAATAGGATGTTCAGAAAGACCAGAACAGTCTTCAAATTGTAATGCTATGAATTTTCCCCACATGCACCAGCAAACTTTTAAACACCGTAATTATGCTTTGAACTGACAGCAGGGGACAAAAACATTGCTTCTGAGAACATAAACAGTGAGACAGGGAGGAGATGATCAAGTGGTTATATTAACTACTTTCCTACCCACTAAAGACTACTACTGTTAACAACTTGGCCCAGTTCAGCATAATTGGCAGACTCAGATCAAAAGAAACCCAACATGTTAATTGGGGTACTGTTGCATGTCCGGATTTAAGTGCGCTGGCAAAGCTTTGAGGAAGCTAGCAAAATGCCTGCCACTACCTAATTCTATTAGTTCCTCATTTTCAGGGACTCCAACTTCACCCAAATCATTAAATGACTAAATTAAGGTTTTGACATGAATCTAAAAGATTAAGGCACTCCATCCCTTGCCACTTCACTAAATTATGGTATCAAACAAATGCATTTATCAAATGCAGCACAATATTATTAGTACATGCTATTCATCTGAACACATTACATAAAAAAAACTATCACGATTCATTATGCTGGACTGTAATAAAAGAGTTAATTTGTCTCACAGGACATATGGTGAGTACAATAGAATCTGTGTGTGTCCAAAGAATGCAACATCAGACCTTAAACATTTATTTCCAGGCTAGAATTTTGCATGCCAATTTTTATCCTAAATTTGCAGTTTTGTTGGAGCCGTGCTGGTCTCAGGATATTAGGGAGAGACTTTTATCCTGTGAATTGGTCTAATCATAAACCCCCAAAGATCAGGAGTAGCTGATTCAACCTAAATTGAAGTATAACTGGCAGATTATAATTTGTGTATAGTGGAGATATTACCTAATTAAATAATTATATAAAACTGGGCTCAATGCACCATATTTTCATTTTAACATCTCCTTCCAGGTAGAACTGGCTGAAAATTATCTGATTTTTTTCTGCTGGAAAATGTCAATTCACCAAAATTAAAATGTGACGGGGGAGGAAATATGCTGATTTTAACAATATTGTCTCAAAAAAAAAATCTGAAATGATCCTATTGGAATGGAACATGTACATATTTAGTTTTTAAATGACTGTTTAGAAATTTATTTTAGAATATAAAATTTAAAACTGAAATAAAAAAAAAAAAACATGTTGGCAGAGCCCAAACAAGATTTTTTTCATAAATTTCATTCTGCAGGAAATTTCAAAAATTATGTTTTTGTTCCTATTCAGAATGAAAACAAATTTCAAAATTGAAGAATTTTGCATGAAACTGAAATTCTGGTTCCCACGCAGTTCTAGTTCCAGAAAATTAATGGAGTGGCAGAAGATTGTGCATTCTAGTCTCCTGGCTAGCCTAAGTAACACAGAAACAAAAGAATTCTTATTAATATTTACTCATTCTCTGTAGTATGTGGGACGTGGAACCTAAAAATAATGTAAAAAATTCCTTTATCTATATTATTACAAACGTAACACACAAAACTGATTTGCCCTCTAAGACCTAGATTTTGAAACCTGATCTATGCACCCACATGGAGCTCTCCACTCAATTGAGCTCTGACTGCTTGCATTTCAACAGAACTCTCCATGAGTGCAAGAGTTCACTTTGCATAAAGATTAGTCTTATGCTTCTTCTGGAACCATCTTAAATAGACACAAAGATAACTATCATGACTGTATGTTAAAAGCTGAATAAAAAAATTGGCTTTCCAATTTTGCATTCGCCTTTAAAAACTTGTGGGGGTTTTTTGTGCCAGTTTAGGAGTTACAATTTAATTAAAATGAGATAAAGCCAAATGGTGCTGTTTTTATATCTAAAATTTGTGCATGCAACTTAAAACTAGATACAAAATCTTTATCACAAGCACACAAAGAACTCCCAGAGACTAGACAACTATTTTAATAAGTTATGTAACCCATATTTTAAAAATAATCACTGCCTGTAAGAAAGAAATACAGTTTTTCAGATATAAAATGCATAGAGAGGAAAGTGCTACAATAAAAACTGTTCTACAATAGGCTGTCAAAGACTTTACTGTCACCTCCTGCTAGAAGTGATGCCTGGGAGCTAGATAGTTATTTCTTCTTTTTAGATTCTTTGCAACAGTTGGATCCCTCCCCCACTTCAGATTTAAAAAAAAATAGCATACCCAATACATCCCTCTTCTCTAAAGGTACATCTACACAGGGATAAAATCCCCACAGCATGGCACGGCTGGCCCGGGTCAGCTGATTTGGGCTTTAGGGCTAAAAAAAAAAAAAATCACTTTGTAGACATTCAGACTCAGGTTGGAGCCTGAGCTCTGGGACCCTCCCAGAGGGTCCCAGACCCCGAACATCTATACAGCAAATTTTCAGCCCTGTGAACCCAAGTTAGCTGACCCAGCCCAGCTGCGAGTATTTTATCCCTGTGTAGATATACCCTAACACAGGGGTGGAAAACCTTTTTTCTAAAGCAGCCACTGACCCACATTAAAAAAATCAGTCACAGACTGCACACAGCCCCATGGGGGGGGGGGGTGGCGCGGAGGCTCGGAGCTTCCCCCTACAGCGGGGTAAGCTGGCGCTTGTGGCTCCAGCCCCACAGGGGGGTGTGTGTGCGGAGGCTCAGGGCTTCCACTAGGCTTCAGGGTGGGGCCAGAAATGAGGGGTTCAGGGTTTGGGAGAAAGAACGGGAGTACTTGTGGCTGGGACAGGAGTTTGGGGTGTAGGAGGAGGTGAGGACTCCGGCTGGGGGTGCGGGCTCTGGGGTGGGGCTGGGATGAGTGGTTTAGGGTGCAGGAGGGAGCTCTGGGCTGGGGCCAAAGGGTTAGGAGTGCAGGAGCAGGCTCAGGGCTAGGACGGGGGTTAGGGTGTGGGAGGGGGTTCCGACCTGAGGGGCAGATGGCTCAGGGTGTGGACTTCAGCTGGGCAGTGCTTACCTCAGGCGACTCCTGGTGCGCGGTGCAACGGGGCTAAGGCAGGCTCCCTGCCTGCCCTGGCTTCATACTGCTCCTGGAAGTGGCCAGCATATCCGGCCCCTAGGTGGAGATGTGGCCAGGCGGTGCTGCACAGTGTGCACTGCCTGCGCCCGCAGGCGCCACCCCTGCAAGCGCCACCCCTGCAGCTCCCATTGTCCACGGTCCCCAGAAGAGGTGGCGCTCAGGGCAGGGGTAGTGTGCTGAGCTTCCCTGATCGCACCTGCGCGTACGGGCAGCAGGGACATGCCAGATGTTTCCAGGAGCTGTCCGGAGCCGACGGGACTTTTAATGGCCTGGGAACCCTAGCTTCCCCCCGCAGCGGGGCGAGCTGGCGCTTGCGGCTCTAGGGCTTCTGGCCTGCGGCGCAGAGGCTTGCTGCGGGCTGGATGAAATTAGGTAGCAGGCCAAATCCTGCCCATGGGCCGTAGGTTTCCCACCCCTGCCCTAACAGTACCATAATTGTAACATTTACATTATAGCAGGTGTTACAGTCTGCCTAGAGCAACAACAAAATATGTATTTCCAGGTATTTTTAAAATTATTCGTTCCAGACATAAAATAATTGCCTTTGTTCAAGGCAGAATGTGTTGCTCTTGGTTTTTCTGCTTCTCTTTCTCACCAACCTTAGTAGAAGACCAAAAGGCTTTTTTACTTCTCACATTAAAAACAAAGAGGGCATCTATTTTTCTGGATTAGCAGTTCTGATATCAATATATCTTTATTAATTTTAAAACTGCTGACTAGTTTAATATCTAATGTTTATACCAATCTGTAATAACTATTGCATGAGATTAATACTAGAAAACTGAGATTAACAATTTTTCTCCTTTCTCAAAAAGTTTTTGAGGACTTATCTTTCTAGACAAAACACAGAGGAATAAACTGAGGGAGCTGAACTGGGGGGGCGAGGGGGAGAGAGAAAAAGAGGACATGAGCGATCTAACAGCAGCTGTTAGGTCAGAGATATTCTGCCCTGTCTATATGTCAGAGAGAAATGGACAAGTAGAACAGAGAGGAAAGATGGTTCAGCAATTACAGCACTACCCTAGAATTTGGAAGTCATGGGTTCAAATCCCTGCTCTGCCACAGACTTCCTATTTAACCTTGTCCAAGTCACTTAGCCTTTCTGTGCCCGTGGGAATAACAGTACTTCCCTACCTCACAGGGGTATCGTAAAGATAAATGCATTAAAGATTATGAGACACTCAGATGATTGGGGTCATAGAAATACTATTGATAGACAGGATGTGATTTTTGCTTCCTGCACTATAAACAACCCAAAATCAGCACCTTATCTAAATTAACTTTTGTAAAGTGCAGATGTCATACATGCTAGATCTTTTGTTTTCATATGACATGCACTACTTTTTCTCAATCTTGTTTTACTGGGAAGGTCATGCCTGCTGTCCTGAAAATATGAAACAACCTTCAACTTCTAAGTGGAAGCAGTGAAGACAGAGTACGTGGAGCCTATGCTGCTTGGGAAACTCAGTCAAGCAGGCGTAGACTAAGGAATTCTTTCCCATTAGGTCTGCTACTTTTAGGCTGTGGTCTTCCAGATGCATGGGAAATGCCTAGTGATCAGGGATGAGAAATGAATTTGAAGATCTATTCTAATGCTTGAGATGAAATCATTTCTACTCAATAGGTTCTCCCATCCTGTTCCCTAAACTTCTCTAACAACAGTAGGACAACTATTATTTAACAGTGTAAAACTCAGATCCCGAGAAGCCCGCCCTTCCTGCCTCAGATGATGTTACTGCTACAGTGTGGGTAATCACAAGTATCATAATATTAATTTAGGTTTTCTTGTTCTGCTTAGTAGAATTAATCGAAGTTGGGAAAGTAACAATGCTGAATATTTCTTCTCAACTGTACTATCGCCAGGTTTGTGTCTGCAGCAACATTTTTAGTCTTGGACAAAATCCCCTTTTAATCCTCACCAATTTTTATTAGACTCCTCTAAAAACTCACTGAGCAAGAATTCCATCATCCTTATGTTAGAGTATCCTCCTACAATATATGTACTTGCTTCTTTTGATTCTGTAACTATACCTGCTCCCAACTATTCAGTGTGGTTTTCCCTTTTTATATTATGTTCAACTACACCTCTACCCCGACATAACGCTGTCCTCGGGAGCCAAAAAAATCTTACCGTGTTATAGGTGAAACCGCGTTATATCGAACTTGCTTTGATCCGCCGGAGTGCACAGCACCGCCCCTCCGGAGCACTGTTTTACTGTGTTATATTCGAATTCGTGTTATATCAGGTCACGTTATATCGGGGTAGAGGTGTATTTAAATCAAAAAAAGCAGATACTATATTAAGTGAGGCATAAAGGGTCAGCTAAGATATTACCTACAAACTGACCTTTCAGAATTGCTTTCAAGATTTTAACTCAATTTTTCAGTTTTTAAAACCATTTAACCATGAAAGAACTTTTGATGCTGTACAAAATACAAATAACCTGTTGAATAAAATAAGTGTTAAAAGTTATTTAAAACCTCTGTACAAATATAAATATAGAACCATTAGCAGGCAAAAGACAGAAAGAAGAGATGGCTGTTGCAAGGTCCCTGGAAAGTCAGCAGAATCTGATGTTGGCAGATCAAGGGCCCTCCTTCATTTAAATTTGGAGAGTGTTAGCAAAAACACCCCAGATGACCTTAGGGGCAGGAATATTCTCATAACTAAAATTCAAACTATAAATAGCTTCATAGATCAACATATTGAACTATACCTGAAAACTAGGAACAAATCTGGTCTTTGAAAAACTGGTATACTATGCTACCAACAGCACCACAAGCTATGCATTATATATCAGCTATAGTTTCCATATGGCCTGGGAACACACTGCAGTAGTCCATTCCAGAGGTTACAAAGGCAAGGATAATTATGGCACAGCACATACACATCAGACAGTAGTGATCACAAGCACACTACTAGATACAGATTTTTTTGAAAAAGTGCTTTTCTCCACTGATACACCTGGATTTACAGCCTGTAATTAGGGATAAAAAAAAAGTATTCCTAAAATGAAAACCACTTAGGCAAAGAGTGGGTAACCCCTTACTCTGGTCTCTCCAACCTACCAGCAGCAAATGTTTTTTCTCTGCAAACAAACCATTCTTATTTTCCATGCAGGTTCTTTTTATAGCATAGAAGAGTTTCAGAGCTATTTAAAAAACTGACTATTCTTAGTTTGTCTTAGTGTTAGTATTCTTTACATATTATAAATAGAAAAACTAAAGAATTATTTATTATGAAACAATCATTTGACACTTACCTTCCTCTGACAATATTTTCTTGAAGAAGTTCATGGATGATATTTTCTATATTAGAAACATTCACCTTATTGACAAGACCGTTGATTGACTTCTTCAGGGCTTCCCAACTCATCCTTTGATATGCTAAGCTATTATGAAAATATTACATTATTAATACAGGTATATTTAGGGACACCATAAATACACTTTAATATACCAAAAATGTGAAATTAATTTGTAGTCAATAGGAGCCCCAAGGTGCAATGCTTACAATATATTTTGCTGCCTTTTTCAGTTTTGGTTTTATGATTACGGTATACTGACTGTAACTCACTACTACTAAACCAATCTGATTTACAAAAACTCTCTCTCTCCAAACCCAATAAAAACTGTAAAGTTAATGCTGAAGTATGGTTTTCTACGGAGAAGAAAAGAAAACAAAACTTTATCCCACAAATCTCTCTGCTAATAGCAAGTACAGGAAATGAACCAGAACAAAAGAACATCATACAGGAATGTTAAACAGTATTATACTAAAATATTATACTTCAAAAAAAATTACCACAATATAGTTAAGACTTATCTGCAATATTCAATAATAGATTTTTGAACGACTTCCTAGGGAATTGTGAAAAACAATTGTTTGCAAAAAAAGGCATTTGATTTTGGCATATTTACAGTTCCTGCCATAACTAATTTGTAACACAGAAAAATGTCACAAATTATACAGACTCATACCCCTTTCTATGTAATTGTGTTTCTTATTTATGAATACATATGATTAACATTTAGTGAGTGTAGATATGAATTAATTCCTCATTCTTAGTGACTAAAAAAAGAAATTTCAGTAGTAGTGTAAGTAAGTACTTTTTTTTTTTTAAAACAAAATTGGAAAATATATGTATTCCTACCCCTTTTTGCTGTGTATGTCCACCGTACTCATAACTGTCACCTTTCTCAAAATATTTTGATATACTTTAATTAAAGAAGAAGATATTCCAAAGCTATTTTACAGGATAAAATATCAACATACACATTTATGATGCATATTTATCCACTACTTTTTACTATTTACATTTCAAAGGTAGGTCACAATCCCAAAAATTACAGCACATGGCATCGCTGTTTCTGCATTTCATGGGTTCTGAACAACTTTCATGTTTGATCAGCCAATCAAAAATATTTTACACTTTTGTTTTACAGCGCTCTACTATGCCAGTAAATCTTGTTAATTGTGAAATTTGTTAACTTTGACTTACCTATTTTTATCAGTAATTTGTTCCTGCATCATCCTGAGCTTTGCTGGAGGAATGTATGCACCACCTGTGCGGGTGAGAATTGGATCCAGCTCTTCTTTTCTCTTCTTTGAAAGGGGTTCATCATGAGCAAGTGAGCTCTGGGGTACTGATCTTTCTGGACTTTTTCTATCAGGTGAAGGGAATTTTTTTTGTTTCCTTCTATCAGATTCCTTCTCTCGCCCCTTCTCTTGGGGAGTCTCTCTCCCCCACCCCCTATCAGACAAAAGTTGGAAAGTAAATGTTAAAGAATTCCCATCTTATGGAGATGAAGGCTGAACATATTGTCAAGAATTCAGACCAAGGCAAGTGTAATGGTTTTACTTTTAACCAAAATACTAATTGTTGAAAACCATATTAAGCAGAATGAACACTATTTTTCATTTTCAAAATACTTAATACTCACCTGGCTTCCACAGTTTTGTCATCATGCCCCTTTCCTGAATATTCTTGATCATACTTGCTGTGATCAGAGTAGCTTCTGTCTCTAGGGGACCAAGACCTCTCACGCTCTGCATACCTACTCCCATCCCCAAACAAAAACCTTTTTAGTATCGCTTTATTAAACTTCTGGTTTATAGGAATTGTACTCTCTTGGGTTTGTTTTTCAGTCATGGGTTGATGCACACATACCAATGTTTTAAAAACCAGTAGGCCCCACTTTTGTACCAATGAACTGAGCCTCACTATTAATATACAATTCAGGATGGAAAGATGCACACTTTAATAAATCATATAGTCCTAGTGATAAACACAAATTAATCTGATAGGGGTGTGACCTTTAAAAGAAGCATTATAAAAGAAAACTCAGCACTCAGAGTTTGAAGTTAAATATTGAGTGTACTCAGCACTATGCAAGTCACAAGACAGTCCACTGAATGTATCCAGTCACTATATTTGTCACCTTTGTTTACTTGTGCAGAGCTAAGTATACCATATGTACTGGCATAAAAGAAAACATACTTTATGTTTTAGTACCACAGAATGTTTCACTGTAAGTGAAATGGAAATTAAAAGAAAGTTACCCTGAAAGAATTCAGTTCATGCCTTATGTATGGTAGACAGCACAAGAAATAGCATTTTTGAGTCTCCAGCCGACATCCATAACCTTGCTATAAAGTGACAATTGTGGTTAACAGCACTGGAGCCATGCAAGAAACTAGAATCCAATTTCCATTTTAAAGCTGTTCAGTATTCAAAATTAACATTGAAGAGTTTTAAAATCTTTAATTAAGAACACATTCAATTACTGCTCTCCCATTTTCATCCACAATTAGTGACATTGTATTACGTCTATAACTATATTTTTCATGTTCACTTATTAGCATAAGTGAAAAATATGGAACAAAAATGTGTTTTGTTGTACAGTGAAACCCCGTTATACCGCGATAATTGGGGTCCAAAAAATTCGATCGTGATAAATGCGGGATCGCTTTATAGCGGGGTTACGAAAATTTACCATTTCAAGCTGGTCAGTTTAAGTCTTGTAAAAAAAACAACGGTTATCCCAGCGTGTTTTAAACACAAAAGTAGTAATTTAATTACATGTACATGAAAGAAACATGTGAAATTGACTATACTAATCATTGAGCAGAGTGCAAAGTCAATCTGGTTCATGACTCCATAATTTTAAATTTCATCACTTCTTAAAAAAAAAAAAAAGCTATCTAGTGTGGTCTGCTTATTTGCGGCAGACTGTTGGCTTCTAGCAAAGTCAAGAATGCTTCTGAGTTGGACGATTTTGACGCTGTCCACGTCTTGAGTTTCCAGCCACCTCCAACTGGGCTTCTAGGTGCTTTACTGCCTCGGACACTTTTGGTGGGGGAGTTGAGGTGCCATCATCGTCGTCATCATTAGTGCCACTAGTTTCAGGATCTGATGGTACAGCTTCATTCTTTCCGCTGACATTTGCAACAATTTCGTCATCTGAGATGTGTTCATATATGGGGCAGATGTCATCTGCTGAAAACCAGTTGAGGATATCATGATGACTGTGCTCATATTCTCTGAGTGCTTCTTCGGCTAAACGTACGTCATCTTCAATGAATCTTGTAAATTCAGGCTCGTCGTTGTTACCATCATCGTGTGAAGATGACGGAAAAGCTGGACCAAGATACTTTATCCAGCATCGTTCAATGCAACGTGCAGAGATAGCATCCCAGGCTTTCCAGCCGAGGTGACAGACTTCTTTCAAGTTGAGTGACGACAGTGATGTGTCGACGGAGGAGTTGTTATCTGCTACCATCCGCTTGATCATTTCGCGACGATAGTTTTGCTTAAATACCGACATGATGCCTTGGTCCAGTGGCTGGATTTCTGATGTAGTGTTTTTCAGGAGATAAGAGACTTTAATCTTGCTGTCACGACTGGCAAGACTTTCCGCTGGAGTGTGGGCAGGGCAATTATCCAGCAGGAGGAGAACTTTTTCCTCCTGCTTGAGTTTTCGCAAATGAGCCCGAACGGCTGGCATGACAGTTTTATGGAACCAGTCTTTAAATATGGAGCTATTCATCCATGCATTCTTGCTGTTGGTGTATTCAAAGGGAAGGGTCTTCATATTAACACGATGAAAACATCTGGGAAACCTCGCTTTTCCGATCATCAGAGGTCTGACTTTGTGGCTGCCAGACTTGTTGACGCAAAACAAGAGAGTGACTCGGTCCTTCCTCGGCTTAAAGCCTTCTTGTTTGTGACTATCCGTCCTGGTTGGAGGGTGTGATCGGGTAACATTTTAAAGCATAAACCAGTCTCGTCGCAGTTGTAATCTTGACCAGCTGTGTAGCAACCTTCCTCCAGCAACTTTTTAAGCTCAATTGGGTAGGAATCGGCAGCCTCTTTATCAGCTGAGCGGATTTCCCCAGACACAAGAACTTGGCTTATAGTGTGCCTTTTCTTGAATCTGTCCAGCCAGCCATTACTCGCCTTAAATTTGGATTCATTTCCATTGATAAGGCGATCACATTTTTCTGCTTGAGCTTTCAGAATAGGGCCAGACATGGGAACTCCTGAGCGAGCCTGGACAAACCATTGGTACAAGGCTGAATCTAGACTTTCGTCATTAGCAAACTTGACCTTTTTACGCTGTAAACCAGTTTCCGCTTCAAGAATGCAGGGTAGGCTACGGAGCTTTTCTTCTTTTTTCCACCCTCGCAGAGTGGACTTGCTAATTCCTAGATCTCTAGCAAGCTGAGTTTGTTGTTTGCCCTTCTTTAGTTGATCCAGGGCGCACAATTTCTCTTGGGCAGAAAACGACTTGCGTTTGCGAACTGGCGTATCCATAATGGTAAAATATTATTAAAAATATAGGAAATCAATAACAAGTTCATAGGCAAACACCAGACACATGTACAACCCGAGAACTAAGTGCAATAGGCCTGCAATGGCCAGGAGTCACTTTATCCTATAAGACCGGAAGAATGCGGTTTATTTATAAATGTCGTAAAAAAAGTATTCTGGCAAAACGCAAACAGTATTACGGCCTTAAAGGGGAGCCAACTTATGATTGCATTATATCCGAATTCGCATTATCGCGGGGCGCGTTATTGCGAGGTTTGACTGTACTTATCTGATTCACTCTGGATGAAGATTATACACAATTTTAACTACTATTAAAGGCAATTAAAACAAATACTTGTTTACCTGTCTTCTGGAGAGGAACTCCTCCGGCGAGAGCTGTGGCTCTCTTTTCTTTCATAACTGGAGCCATGCTTTAAAACAAAGTATTAAATTATTTTAGACCACAGTACATTTTATATAATAGTATATTTACTAAGCATATCTATCTTCTTATATGAAGGATTATTTTATGTCCTTCTCCCACTCTGAAATTTTACACCTGCTGTCATGCCACCCCCCATACTTTGAACAGACTCCTACTATACCCATTGTTTAACAAAGCTCTCCCTTTCTTTCTCCTCCAAATTCCTCTTTATAATACACTTTTTCCATAATGTCCTCCTATCTCTCTCCTAAATTTCTGTGCAGTTGCCTCATTTATCATATCTGTCCAAGTTACATTGTACCCTTTGTTTTACATTTTCTAAATTATACATTTATCATTTAAACTATTCTATAAATGTACTTTTCAAAGGTTAAAATTGCAATCATTTTACAAATCTGTCATGTAACAAAGATTTAACTGTAAAGTTAATACTTCTGTTCACAAAATGAACCAGAGCCGCGCAGTGATTCAGAATTATCAGAAGTACACTTACAATAAATCTACAAAAGAAGTTATAAATAGGTTCCTACAACTTACCAAGCCCTTTCACAACTAATTTGACTATGCTTAGCAACCATCTCTGTTGAGTTCTGCCCTTTCATTGTAACATTTAACTCCTCCCTCTGAAAAATATTATTCCTGATTCACCAGAACCACAAACTGATACCATCTGGCAAAAAAAAAAAAAAAAAAACCTATGAAGTAGAGTAACCCATCACCTTGATGCACAAACACCATACCAAGAGCTGTTTACAACATTCCTGGACTGAAATTCTGTCACCAATACTCATATAGAATATATATTGACCCTAACTCCATCTATAAGGATGGCAGTGTGCCCACTAACAAGCTGACATACTAGTTTCTATATCACCTTGGAGCCAGTCAAATATAAGTTTAGAAAGCTAGGCAGTTTAATAACGGGTCCTCCTGATGGACAGCAATACCAAATGATGTTTGAATATTCAAACAAAGGAAATTATATTTTTTATTACTTGGAGCAGGGTCTATTTGTGCTAGATGCTGTACAGAGTACAACTAGATCCTGATTCTGATTGAGGCTTCTAGGAGAAATAGTAATACCTGCACAAATTAAGACTGAAATATCCTCCCATCCAGGGTCCAACTGGGCTGACTCATGCTGGCTCAGTGAGCCAATACTTTGGTTTTTTAAGCTGCCATCATGTGTTCCAGAATCTCAACTTATTTTAAAAAGGCACATTTCTAGCCCTTAGGGTTGAGAGATGCCCCCCACTTCATTCTATAGAAAAATCTGCAATGGTGCAAAATGGGCCAGTTGCACCTGTGTAGCACATCTACAATGGGGTTTGCACTGAAAAAAAAATCCCAGCATAGACAAGTCCTTAATATGATCAATGCATGAGTTTGCAGGGAATCTGAAACAACAGCTCTGAGATACATGAACTGCCACAAGCATCTCAATAGGTGTTAACTCCAAAAATGTTTAAACATTAAAAATGTTAACTATTTTACTGCTAATCAAATCAGGTAAGAAAGCAGAGGGACGATCATATCATGAACATCTAGTTTACTGTGAGTGCTTTTTCCCTTTCTAATCTAATCGATGGAGCTGAGCCCTTTGGGGAGCCAAGCTCAGCAGAATATCCATGATCATATTTTGAACAGCTGCATGATCTACTGTGAGTGGTGTGTGACTTTTGCATCTCAAGCGGAAAGAGCACAGAAGAGACTATTCAGCTTTCCCCAACGCCCCATATATAATACCTGCTCCTAGCCCTAAAACCCTGTCCTTCCAGACTAGTGTTCAAACACATTAACAGAGCTGCATAAAGATGTTTGCATTATTGATGCTTGTGCTGTGCTTGTTCTGAAGATAAATGCAGGATTTTTGTCTCCTGCAGACTTCAAGCTAATGATCAAGCACCTTTCATTAATAAATGAGAAAAATACTCCTTGATATAATCTCTAAGCATAACATGCATTTCACTGTAGTCATGACTATGTGATGACCAGAAGACAAAACTCTAAAGTGAGCACTTCTATACTATAAATTAATTTCTAAAAATTCCATCCACTAATTACTTAATTATTAACATCTCATGCAAGAAACACTCCAAGATCTGGAAAGTAATAAAAAAAATCTATTATTTCTGCAAATATTTAGCTTTTAGAGTATATTAGCTGGATCTCAACTGTATTGGTAACATTTCTCTACTTTGTTATCTGAAGGGAAGTTTTTATATACATTGTGTGTGAATGAAATTACATAAAAAATATTTAACTTCATAGAGATAGCACCATGAAGCCAATACACCAGAAGAAAGTCTATATTTTCAAACAGAAGTTTTGCTTGCTGCTACATTCCTAACAGTACTGCAACTGTCCCTTCTGAAACATACAACATTCAGAATCTGAAAGAGCAGGACCCTTCACTGTAAGAAATAAGTCTCTCAGAATTGTAGGAATCCAAATACCATACTTGCAATCTTGATTGCATGATAGTAAAATGAATAACTAATATCATAATCCAGAGAAAGATGCAATCAATTTCTCCTCCCCACCATTCTCATAACCCTCCATTATGCCTCAACTCACTCATGCTTTCTACTGAACTGTTTCCATCTTTTACCAACTTCTCTTCCCACTTCATTCCCTTTTCACATTGCTGCCAGGAGCACTTGGGACATCTGTTGCTAAGAATATCTGTACATCAACCAGCTGCAGTTTGCTGGTTTAAGTAATAATACTTCTTGTTCTTAATTATGATACATGTATTCTCTCCCCAATATATGCCATAACTCCTGTTGAAGTTAAGGGAATTTGTATTCATATATGAAGTGGAAATAGGCCCCTACATACTAAACTCACACAAAAATCCCCAAACAATGTTGTACTTCTCCCAAAAAATTAAACTTCACAATACTTACATTTATCTGTGCCACTCTACTCTTCATTTTTTTCTGTAGCTCACTTAAAGTTCTGAACTTGCAGAAATAATGATAATGTACTCAACTCAAATGTGAGGTCTCTTATGAAAAAATGTTTCACCTACAAAAGATAAGCAACACATTCTATAACTGATTAAACAATATTTAGATTTATTTTTAAAGGTAAAACAATCACTGGAGAAATGAGTTGTGATCTTTACAAAACTTTAAAAGAATCCATTTTAGGAATCATCTCACCAAGACATTAACTTGAATATTTCTTATTGCTTCACATAACTAAAGTTACATTATATTATATTTATGTTTTAATCTGCTAAAAACAGAAAAACAAGGATAACACCTACCAAAATTCTCTTAAATAAAAGAGAAATGTTATTCTATCAGAACATAAAAGCAAGTCTGTCTGAATTCAGTATTTTCTGACGGTCTGAGACTGAAATCAGGTGTGTATCCGTGTAAGACAAGATTCTAATTAAAATATAAAATAAAATTTTAGAATAATCAAGATGATCATAAAGATATCAAATCCACTTCCAAACAAAGGCAGTATTAATTTCCATTCTGTGAACTGGATATCGTTCATCGCAAAGACAAAATTAAGAGAGCTTTGTTTGCCAAAGCCTGCTTCCGGCTGCAATCTTGTCATCCTATTGATTATACTTTTCAGTAAGACATTCCCTCAAACTCTCATCAGGGGAAGGAAGGTTTAACCTCTTAACATAAAATCCACATTGGCCTTCTGCTGCTTTTCAGCATTGCCAAAGACTGTTCCAGTTGCTTTTCATCTCAGTATTTTAACAGCATTTCAGTTGCAAGATAACATTTGGCAAATCTGGGGTGAAAACTGGATGTTAGAGCCAGAAGAAAATCGCTCTCTCTTATTGCCTTTTGTCTTTTCTAATTTCCTGATTTAAAGATCTTTCCCTTCTATATAAAGTTTATAGGACTAGTAACTGGGAAAAAAAAAATCGGTGAACAAAAACAAACAAACAAAAAAGAGACAAAGGAAAAGGAGTACCATCCATAACTTACCAAACACAGAATATACTGAATTCAGTCAGGTTACGTATATTTTTATGTTCGGAGTAATTTTTATCTTACTTAAAAGAATTTTGTCAGACATTATTCTAGATTCCCTGATTTTAGAAATGTAAGCACAAATAGCTGTATTGCAAATGCAGATAGTCAAGTTCTGAAACTTGGCAGTTATGGGAGAGAGCAACGATTGTGGGGAAAAAAGGAGTTTACCAAATATACTTGTCTTTGAAATTAGGTGTTTTTTTGTTTTGTTTTTTTGAGTACTCTGGAAAAGGAAGTGCATCCTAAACAAAATAAAGGACTCTTGCTGGTGGCCACTCTCCCACTTTTTCCTAAAATACTTAATTAGCTTTAGGAAAAACAAAGAAATATGCATATATACACATCCAAATCGTAATTTATGTATTGCTAGCTAGTAAGTCCCTTGTGAAAAGTGATATTAACAAACATACAAGTATCTGGCGCCCGAAGCCCCGCGGCCAGAGTCTGTCAGCCCACCATCCCAGGGCTGAATCCCGAAGCCTGAGCCCCACCGCCCTGGGAAGATGGGGAACTCATGGGGTGCCTGCTCCTCCAGCATTGTGCCCCAGGTGACTCCAGAGGGGAGCAGGACCCAACCCCTGCTGGCGGCCCCAGCAACCAATAGCAAGGCAGGGAATCCAGGAGCAACAGGGAGGGTGAGGGGCTGCTACTCTTCCTCTTTCCCCCCAGCCCAGGAGGCTGTGGCCTCAATAAAAGTCCCTGGTGGTTGCATTCAATAGGGACAAATGCAAAGTACTCCACATAGAAAGGAACAATCAGTTGCGCGCATACAAAATGGGGAATGACTGCCTAGGAAAAAATACTGCAGAAAGGGATCTAGGGGGTCATAGTGGACAACAAGCTAACTATGAGTCAACAGTGTAACACTGTTGCAAAAAACGCAATCATCATTCTGGAATTATTAGCAAGAGTGTTGTAAGCAAGACATGAGACCCACTTCTTCCGCTCTTCTCCATGCTGATTAGGCCTCAACTGGAGTATTGTGTCTAGTTCTGGGCACCACATTTCAGGAAAGATGTGGACAAATTGGAGAAAGTCCAGAGAAGAGCAACAAAAATGATTAAAGGTCTAGAAAACATGATTTATGGGGGAAGACTGAAAAAACTGGGTTTGTTTAGTCTGGAAAAGAGAAGGCTGAGAGGGGACATAACAGTTTTCAAGTACATAAAAAGTTGTTACATGGAGGAGGGAGAAAAATTGTTGTTCTTAACCGCTGAGGATAGGACAAGAAGCAATGGGCTTAAATTGCAGCAAGGGAGGTTTAGGTTGGACATTAGGAAAAACTTAACTGTCAGGATGGTTAAGCACTGGAATAAATTGCCTACGGTGGTTGTGGAATCTCCATTATTGGAGATTTTTAAGAGCAGGTTAGACAAACACCTGTTAGGAATGATCTAGATCAACATTTCCTCAAATGCAGCCACCAGGGGCTTCTCTTACGGTCACAGCCTGCTGGGCAGTGATTGGGGGCAAAGCAGCTGTCCCTCCCTGTTCCTTCTGGATGTGCCACCTTGGTGTTGGTGGCTGGGGCTGCAGGCAGGGGTTGGGCCCTGCCCCCCTCTGGAGGCACCTGGGGCACAACCATGGAGGAGCAGGCAGCCTGTGAGTTCCCCACCTTCCTGGGGGTTGTGGGGCTCAGGCTTCAGCCCTGGGCTGGTGAGATGGCAGGCTCCAGCCACAGGGCTTCAGGCTCTGGCCCTGTCTCCTGGCCACAAGGCCCCATATCGGGATTCAGGCTTCAAGCTCCTTCCTGGGTTCCATCCCTCAGGCTTCAGGCTCCCCACTGCCTCCTCCACCCCTCATCGCCCGTGGCCCCTGCTGCCTGTCCATCCACCTCCCCATCCAGGGCTTAATCTGTCCCCAGGCTTGCCAGGGCTGAGTAAATCTACTGTGAAAAGTGTTACTATCCATTTTCACAGCAGAGACTTGTTAACTAGCTGGGAGGTTGACTGTGCGTTGTGTGAAAAAAATACTTCCTTTTGTTTGTTTTAAACCTGCAGCCTATTAATTAGCTCTAGTGTTATGAGTTAATAAAACTTCCTTATTTACTTTTTTTACACAGTCATGATTTTATAGACCTCTATCATAGCCCCCATTAGTCACAGTCTTATTAATCTCTCCTCATACAGAAGCTGTTCCATGCCCCCTAATCATTTTTGTTACTGTTTTCTGAACCTTTTCCAATTCCAATATATCTTTTTTTAGATGGGGCGACCACATCTGCACACAGCATTCAAAATGTGGGTGTACCATGGATTCATATAGCAGCAATATTATATTTTCTGTCTTATTATCTCTCTCTCCTAATGATTCCAACATTCTGCTCGCTTTTTTGACTGCCGCTGCGCATTGAGTGGATGTTTTCAGAGAACTATCCACAATGACTCCAAGATCTCTTTCATGAGTGACAATAGCTAATTTAGACCTCATCATTTTATATGTATAGTTGGGATGTTTTCCAATGTGCATTACTTTGCATTTATCAACACTGAATTTCATCGGCCATTTTGTTGCCGTCACCCAGTTTTGAGAGATCCTATTGCAGCTCTTCGCAGTCTGCCTGGGACTTAACTATCTTGAGTAATTTTGATTCATCTCCAAATTTTGCCACCTCACTGTCTACCCCTTTTTCCAGATCATTTATGAATATATTAAATATGACTGGGCCCAGAACAGACCCCTAGGGGACACTACTATTTACCTCTCTCCATTCTTAAAACTGACAATTTATTCCTACCTTTTGTTTCCTATCTTTTAACCAGTTATCAATCCATGAGAGAACTCTTATCCCATCACTGCTTATGTTGCTGAAGCAGCTTAAACTATGGAAGTGAAAATTGACACAGTGATTTGTGAAGCCTGAAAACAACCAGCAAACTCCAGGGCCTCTATTGTTCCTGCAGTTTTACTAGCTTTTTTAGGCTATGTCTACACTACTAGCACCACAGCAGCATAGCTACATAGGGACTGAAGGGTTTTTCCTTCGAGGTCATTAATGCACCTCTCAGAGGTGGGAATCAGTTTGATGGGAAAAAAAATCCTTCCCTCCACGTAGCCGTGCCTATACCGTGGGTGAAGTCAAGGAAACTACGGTGCTTAGGGCACGACACCGTTCACAGCCCTGGGCGCGGTAGCTCGGTCGCTGCGATTTCGAAGTGTAGAGCAGGCTTTTTAGTGACCGAGAGGCGCCAGTTCCCACCTCTGACACTCCCGGGCCGTGAGCAGCGGTGAAACGGCGAGGAGTCAATTCCGCAGAGGCGGGTGCTGCAGCGTGGACCCAAAGACAGACTCGCGAAGGACCGACCTAGCAGCCGGTGCATTAACGTGGGCGGGCCACTGCGATGGCAGCGCCCTTTCAGGAAACGGGGGAGGGGGACTCAATGGGCGCCGAGTCTGTGCGGATACCGGGGAGATGGGGGGAAGGGATGGGCGGCTAGAGTCCGCCCCGACCGCTCGTACCAAGGCAGCCCCTCGTCAGAGCCCGCGCCATCCCCCGCCCCCATCGTGCTCCACACGCAAAGTGACAGAGAGGCCCCGACAGGGGATAGCAGCCTCCGCGGGAAGTAGGAGTGGAAGGGAAGACAGTGAGATTCCCCCGCGGTCGGAACTTACCTCAGTCTCCCAGACGCCGCCATCTTACCGGAAGTACCTTTACTTCCGGTGAGACGCGGGGGGGGATTTCCTGCCGGAAGTGGAGTAACACCTCGTTGATGTTAATAATTTTAACGGTATTTATTTGGTGTTTAACCGAGTTAATAATAGCGAAAAAGAAATGCAGAAAATAACCCAACCCTCACCGACCCCCAAAGCAGGCGGGTGCTACGTCAGCAACATGGCGGCCACGGCGCCTCAAACGGCCGAAACGACAGCTCCCAGCGTCCAGTGCGACCTGGGCGGAGGAGGTGTTGCGCGCGAGCGGTTTCCCGAGGTGCTGTTGGGGAGGTCCGGGGACGCACTTGTAGCTCTAGGCGCCCTGCAGTGCCCCCACCACGCGAGGTCTATCACCGCCCCGGGCAGCAGCCCCCGCCGAGAGGCGCGCTGTTCCCGGCGTGGGGCTCAGGAGCCCGCTGCTCTCGAAGGCTGATCAGGTTTGACGCCACTCAAAGGCTGCAGGCCACGTGCCGACCTGGGCGTCACTGGCTCAGCATCAGGGAGGGGGAGTTTAAAAACTGACCCCATTTTTGGATTATAATGATCCGCCTCCTTAAAAGTAGTAAGTAGGAGTATTTTAAGAATCAAAGGAAGACACGTCCTAGGTAAATCTACCCTGGGTAGCCGTGGCCTGGGATTTACTTTGAACTTTGGATGAAGGGTTATTGAAAGTTAGGCTTTTCATGGAAAAACTAATTTCAACCTTAACTATGGAACAGCTACTGCTATGCCACAGCAAAGCATGCTGGTGATTCAGTCTGTGCTAGCGTTAGTCAGGTCACAAAATGCAAAAGTGGTGACTATATAGTCCAGTGGTTCCCAAACTTTAACAACCTGTGAACCCCTTTCACTAAAATGTCAAGTCTCGTGAACCCCCTCCTAAAAATGAATATTTCCAGGGATTTTCTCCTTTACCTGAGTATAAATTATAAAAGCAGCAATCTTGGCAATATCAAATTTGTTTTTATGACAATCTTATTACACACTTTATTAATTATTTATCATTACAGTATTTTTATTACATTATGAAAACAGCAACACTCTTCCAAGATCTCACTTTCGTAGCTTGTATCACTTTGAATAAGCCTGTTATAAGACAATGCTCCTATGTTTCATCAAGGAGTATCAGATGTGAAACAGCATGAAGATATTTAAGAAG
The DNA here is from genome assembly GCF_002925995.2 of Terrapene triunguis. Taxonomy (NCBI): domain Eukaryota; kingdom Metazoa; phylum Chordata; order Testudines; family Emydidae; genus Terrapene; species Terrapene triunguis. The sequence continues at coordinate 43,184,048 of NW_020664413.1, forward strand.
CCAACTCAAAGAGTTCCTCCTACACAAGCATTCAGGTCTTGAGCAGTCCAGGCAAACAACACACATTACAACAAAGCTTAAACTTGTTCTTCATAATTTTAAAAACAATACTAGCTGCCTATTTAATTTTAAAAACAGCAAAAAATATCCACCTCCCTTTCCATTTCTTATAAGGAGTCTTGAAGTTTAAATCTCCTCAGTGTGATAGATATGCTTGCTTTGATCTGCTTAGCTCTTGGAAGTCCAGGGGCTCCAGGCTGCTGGCCCCATGCTGCCCGGGGTCCCTAGGGACAGCTCTGTCTGCCATTAGGGAATTTTTTCCTGAGAACCCCCCTGTAACGTTTCACAAATCCCAGTTTAGGAATCACTGATATAGTCATACATAGTATGGTAAGAAAAGCAGCTGCCTCTCTAACATCCCCCAAAAGAAACCAATTCTGCTGACAATTCCTATGCTGCTTCCCAGGCCCAGGAGCAGAGTGGAAGGGAATCAGAAAAGATATTTGAAGGTATTTTAAAAATTTCCCTGCCATGTTTTTTTAAAGTTTAGTTTTATTTTATTGGTTCATTATAAATCACATATAAGTCTTTTGAGGTGGCTGACCTTCCGGGGGAGAATTGATGTTTAGGGCTTGTCTACCCCTGGAAGTTGATCAGAATAGCTATTGCTCATACATTACGCACATATCTATTCCAGAATAGCCCCAATAGCTTGCCATGTGGATACTTTATTCCAGAATCAAAGTAACTGATTATTCAGGAATAATTAGTGCACTTCCAAAGTGGAGGAATTATTCTGCAATAAAATCATTTTTATTTTGTAATAGCAAGCTATTGCAGAATAGCTTGTTCACAATAGCTCTTCTGATCACAATAGAATTACAAACAGCTGATTTTCTTTGTACATAGCGCAACTTGAAAATAAAAGATTTAACATAAAAACATATTATAAATGGACTTGTTGCTGCCTCCAGGCACTACAGCTAGACTGAGCCAGAAAATGTATGTGTGTATTGTGACGTGGGGAGGGAGGCCGGGATGTGGGATTAGTAGGAGATGAGGAGGGGAAAGGGATAAGAAGGGACATGGACGGGTGGTATGTAGTGATGTGCTCTTGGATCTCCTTGGAGGGTGGCTCTGGGGGAGGAAGAAGCACAGGAAGGGAAGCAAAAAGCAGACTGAGGAGGTGGTTGTGGTGGGATAAAGGTGAAGTAAGTAAATCATGCATGGACATGGTACATAGAGGAGAAAAAGGGCAGGGAACTGGGTGGGGCACAGAGGAGGGTGTAGAAGGGGGTGAAGGAGACTGAAGCAGGCATAAGAAGAAAAAAGAGGCGAGCATGAGAAAGACTAGAAGAGGTTCATGGATGAGGCTTTGCACAGTTTTCAGATACACAAGGGGAGGCATGGACAGACTCGACAGAGGTGTGCCGGGAACCAGGAAGAGGCAAAGTAAGAGCTACCAGGAACCAAAGGTGGCTTGGAAGGATGTAGATGACAGTGGGAGCATGGGAGTGAAGGTCTGGGCAGGCACAAAAGGAGAGAAGGAAAGGTGGAGATTTTATTGACGTTAAGGAATTTAAACACCATTTCTGAAGCTCATTACTCTGTCCCGTTTCAATGGTGCAAAGCAGTCACAACTGACTTCAATTAACTTAAGGGGAATCCTTTTGTGGCACACAGCTCTGTAGTTGAATGGTGTTTAAATGAAAGAGTCATTAGCTTCACCAAAATTAATGTAGACAAATATGTCTACCTAGACTCAGAATAAGATAAAATTAAAGCTATCTTACATACCTATATGGCTCCCATTAGCATAATATCTGTGCCTCTTAATCATTTAATGTATTCATCCTCACAACAACTCTGTAAAGTAGATGGGGGAATTGAGGCACAGAGATCATACAAAGTATGAAGGGGCGCAGGGAACTGAAACTGGGTCTTAGTCTCATACCCTATCCACTGGATCATATTACCTTATCTTCCTACCTCTGTTTGTAAAATTTAGAAACTTTTGTTGAATACAATAGCTAAAAAGTTCTCTTAGCACTCAACAACCACAAAGCTGATCTGCAAAACTCTAGCATACAAAGTCTGGCCTGGATAACACACTCAGAGGAGCCAAAACATATAATGGCAAAATACCAACTTTACCTGTTTCACAGTAATCTCTTCCCTGAAAGCTCAATCTTATTGATATTCTGTGTTGGTAATTTGTACTTTCAGTTGAACTCAGTCAGATGTACTTGTGACACCCTAGAGACTAACAAATTTATTAGAGCATAAGCTTTCGTGGGCTACAGCCCACTTCTTCGGATGCATATAGCCCACGAAAGCTTATGCTCTAATAAATTTGTTAGTCTCTAAGGCGCCACAAGTACTCCTGTTCTTTTTGCGGATACAGACTAACACGGCTGCTACTCTGAAACTTGTGACACCCTGTACCCCATGTTCACCACTTTTATATGGTTATGATATATTTTATACAAAGTATGCCTTTTATACAAAGTATCATTTGAAAACTCAATCTGCTGATTATTATACTGTTCAAATGTGTAAAAACATGGCATGTGAAATTATGATATTTTGCTGTATGATTGTTTCTGAAATATGTTGTAGTTCTGGGTAACACCCATGAGCCAATTCCTCAGAGACAAAGGCACACTGGCATGCCAGCAAAGTGCTAACAATCTATTACAGGGGAGTTGTAAACAAGAAATTTACAATTCATCTGAAAGACAGTTTAGAGCTCACAGAGGCAATGGAACTGCCTACCCACATGACGGACCCAGCAAGGATTTTTCCAGCACACAAGAGTTTGGGATATAAAAAGGGGAACAGGGGAGGGAGAAATGCCTCTAAACCACCTCACCTTTCCCTCTTATATCTCTGCTCATAACATCAATGAGTACCTGAAAAACAGTGAACTAAGGGGAGTGGTCCAGGCTGAAAGGAAATCCAGCCTGAGACCTGTAAACTGAGAATGTTTGCTTCAAATCTTTTTTATCTTAGTAAAGTTTAGTAATTGGCTTGCGGTTTTATCTCATTTCTTTTGTAACAAATCCTGACTTTTATGCCTTACCACTTAAAACCTCTCTTTAGTTAATAAACTTGTTATATTGTTTTATCTAAACCAGTGTGCTCGGTTGAAGTGTTTGGGAAACCTCCACTTGAGACAACAAGGCTGGTGCATAATTGTTGCCATTGGTGGAATGACGGACTATTAATGAGCTTGTACTGTCCAGGGCTACTGAACAGTACAAGGTGCACATTTCTAAGGACAAGGCTGGGACTGAGGGATATGCGGGTGTTGCCCTATAGGTGATGCATGGATGTCTGGGCATAGCATTAATGTATTCAGCTGGTAGTGACTTTACATGCTAGTGGCTGTGAGTGAGCAGAGCCTGGAGGCATTGCTGTTCGCTAGCAAAGCACACAGTGTAAGAGGCCTCCCAGGCTGTAGCGCTACAGGGACGCAGCAGGTCAGGTTGCACCCTGGGGAATGTCAGAGTACTTCAATTGCTGTAATTCAGAATGCCTGCAGAAGCACTAAATAAATGGGAATCACAACACCTATCCCACGGGAAAAGATGATGCATTTTGCTGATAAACTAATGTGCACGTTTACAGCAAGAATGTATTGCACTTTGTTTCCTGTGATGTATGTCATCTGATGTAGTCACCTTAGAAATACAGTATTTTAACATAATTACATACAAAATAACTAAGTATGGTCAAATATTTTCAGTACATGAGCCTCTCACCTCATGTACACCTCTTGGGTGTAGGTGTGTCTGTGTGAGCTGCTTGCTCTGGGTGGTCATTTTAGGTAGCTCCCCTGTGCCCCAGGATCATGGTGCCAGGCTACCTTGTTTATGCCTGAGGGGGCACTTGGGTGGTGAGTGTCCCAACCCAGCCTCTGTGAGGGAGGATGGGAGGCAGTAGCAGCAGCAGTCTGAAAATGTCTGTGCAGCAGCTGGCTCTGATGGAGGCAGGCCAGGATTCAGGATCCATTGCTGGACATGGATTCACAATCCATGGTTCCCAGAAGGTCTGTAGGGAAAGAGGCCTGGGGAAAAGCCAACAGCCCTATGAAACAGGCTTAGCAGCATAGGTTGAAGTTCCAGGGGAGAGGGCCAGGTTAGGTTTAGCATGTTGAACTAGAAAGACTGCCTCTCAGTGAGACTGATGGCTCTGACAGACCAGAATCTCAGCTCCAAGAAGAATCCATTCTTGGAAGAACTGGAGACATAGGCAGAAGAACAACATAGAAAAGAGGGATTTAGGCTACCCTGCATCTTCCTTAGCTGCTGTTGTCTTCTGTGGGTATGCAGAGTAGGGCACATATATCCAGTGCTATGTGCTATCCCTGCAGCAAGGATGCATTACCATGCACTGTTTCACTGCAGGGAGGGTGTTGTAGCAAATGCAGCACATCTATGTTACAGTGAAAGCTTATGGATCACCTTGGCTATGCTGCACAGCCTGTGGTCTTGCTGAGTCCAGAATCCCATTGTAACAAGTGGTATTATAAGGGTAAATATTGACGAGGACAAGGAAGTTATGGCCAGCAATCAGGATCAGTTGGTAAACTAACTCTATTCAAACAAAATGCATTTTAAGACAACCAAATGCAACATGATATATCTAGGAACAAGGAGTGCAGGCCATACCTCCAGAATGGGGGACAGTATCCGGGAGAGAAGTGACATGGAAAAAAATTAGGGTTCTTAGAGGACAGCTCAGCATGAGCTCCCAGTGCAATGCTGGGGCAAAAAGGGCCAATGCAATCCTTGGATGTATAAACATAGGAGTAGAGAGGTGATTTAAGCTCTGTTTATGGCATTGGAGAAATCAATACAGGTCTGTCTCATCTTACGCTGGGGTTACGTTCCACGGTCAGCGCGTAAAACGAAAACCGCGTATAGTCAAAATGACCCTTGAAAATCCCTTAAAATCACCCATAAAGTACAATTTTGTGTATACAACCCTGTACAGTACTATGTATTGTATACAACAATGTACAGTACAGTATATAATAGACTACATATGCAAAATATAATTTTACAGTATTTTTAATAACATAACAGAGAGACGGAAGAATGAAAGAATAAAAAATGAAAACAGTACAGTGCAGTACTGTAAACCTGAACAGTCACCGGTCATTCTGGATATTCTTGCTAGTCTTGTACTGTACACACTCCAATGATTAGTCTTCCTCTTCCCCTGACAACACTATTATTGAGTCGTCAGGGCTTGATGTCGATCCAGGAAACGATGGGCCAGGCTTGGGTGACGGAGAGCGAGTCGTAGACGAAGTGGTTGGCTCTGGTTCAGCTCGAGAAGTTGATTGTGTAGGCTCTGCTGCTGCTGGTTGTTTTTTCTTTAAAAACATGGTGATTGGCAACTGTCGCTGTTGTCTCTTGAGCTCCTCAAACATTTCTTGGTACGGTCTCAAATCATCCGTAATACTATGTGTGATTTTGCGGCTTCAGTCCATAGAAGGATCATATTGAGAAATTAAATCATTCAAGAGTTTCGCTGCTTGGAACACTTCAGAAAATTTATGAAGATTCCAAGTTGCTGGCTCTTCCTGTTCGTCATCATCTTCGACTTCTGTAGACGATTTTATCAGTTCCTCTAACTCTTCGTTAGTCAATGTTTCTCTGTGGCCCTCAATTAATTCCTCAATTTCTTCCTCGAGGATGTCGACGAAGCCATCACCACCCACTTGCCTGTCCACCTGAACAATGAGTTGCACTTCTTTGTCAATGGTCGGGAAACCCTTAAAATCATTCACACAGTCTTCCCATAGGTTTCGCCAACATGCATTGACTGTTTCAGGCTTGATTGCAGCCATTGCCTGTTTAATATAAGTGATGCAATCAGCAATCTGCATGTTTTTGAGGTTGAAGCGGTTCCTAAAACTGTTAAGCCAACCTTGGCTGGCTTTGAATTCCTTCTTATCAGAAGGCTGTCCCTCTTCGGCGGGAGGTTTGAACAGCGCATAGATGCTAAGAGCCTTTTCTTGCAACATGTTGCCATTGATAGGCACACATTTACGGTTCATGTCTTCCAGCCATAAGTTTAATGCCTTTTCAGTCTTCACTAAAGTCTTATCACGCACTTGGCTCGTCACCTTAGCAGTTACTGGAGCACTTGATGAAGAGATTTGGTTTCTATTTCCAGTTATGCCAGAAATGGCTTTGTGCAGACTCACTGATCTTCAGTTATCACATCTGTAAGATGTGGGGAGTAATATTTGCCTGTCTGCTAAGGTAGGGCCATGAGGCTTTGTTCAGTAATAAAGGTTATGAAGTGCCCAGAATTATTAACGAGTGAGAGAGATGGGACTAACAGACATGATCTCTACACCTAGACCAATGCATCTTTCCCTAGGCTAGAGGGTATTTGGATGGGCTTTTAAAAATTGCACCACAGAGTAACTACCCTAGGATGGCCATGTTAGCAGCTGAAAATAGGGCCTCTCTAACAGGGTCTCCCAAAATCCATCTGTCTTGCCCCCTGCCTCAGTTTCCCCACTGATGTAAGTCATAAGGCCTACTCCCTAGCCAGTTGCATCAGTTAAGTTCCCACCAGCATCAGTATTTCATTCCTTTTTTCCTAGGGATAGATTTATTGCACAAACACTGCTCATCATTAATCAAAACAGATAAACATTTCCTGCCAGCTGGCCCCACCTAAGGCCTCTGCTTCAGAGGGCTGTAATTACCACTGCTATCTACACAGTAGTATTCTTAACCAGGATTTTTAGCGGTCTGCTATGACTAGGGCCCTACCAAATTCACAGCCATGCAAAACGCGTCACGGACCATGAAATCTGCCCCTCCCCCAATGAAATCTGGTCTTTTGTGTACTTTTACCCTGGACTATACAGAATTCACAGAGGGAGGCCAGCGTTTCTCAAACTGGGGGTCTCAACCCAAAAGGTGGTTGTGGGGAGCTCACAAGGCTATTGTAGTGGGGTTGCATTGCCACCTTTACTTCTATGCTGCCGTCAGAGCTGGGCGGCTGGAGAGTGTTGGACCCTGGCTGGCCGCCCAGCTCTGAAGGTAGTGCTGCAGCCAGCAGCAGCGCAGAAGTAAAGATGGCAATTCCTGCAGCCAGGGGAGGTTCCTGGAGGTGGGTCTGACCCAGGAGTGGCCCCTATGGGGAAGAGGAAGTCCTGTCCCTCACCAGCCCAGCCAGGACCAGCAGCTGGAGCCCAGCGTATGGTAGGAGCCTTTGGCCAGGGCACCCCCAGCCCTGATTCTCCCCAGCTACAGGCCCAGCATCCTGGCACTTGGGGGTTAAAAGGGCCTTGGGCTGGCTGGGGTGGGTGCGGGCACCCAGCTCTGAAGGCAGCTCAGCCACCAGCAACAGTGCAGAAGTAAGGGTGGCAATACCACAACCCCCCTACAATAGCCTTGTAACCCCCTGCATAGCCCCCTTTTAGGTTGGGACTCCCCTGGTTATAACACTCTGAAATTTCAGATTTAAGTATCTGAAACTGTGAAATTTACACATTTTAAAATCCTATGATCATGAAATTGACCAAAATTGACTGTGAATTTGGTAGGGCCCTAGATCTGCCATATTCTTCCATATCCATCCCTTAACCCAGCACCTCCTGCCCCCAGGGCCGGCGCTTCCACTAGGCGACCCTAGGCGGTCGCCTAGGGCGACAGGATTTGGGGCGGCGGCATTTTGCCGTCCTCGGCGGAAATTCGGCGTCGGGGGGTCCTTCCGCTCCGGGTCTTCAGCGACAATTTGGTGGCGGGTCCTTCACTCGCTCTGGGACCCGCCGCCGAAGTGCCCCAAAGATGCAGAGCAGAAGGACACCCGCCGCCGAATGCTCAGAGGAGGAGCGCTGCCGCCTAGGGCGGCAAAAACCCTGGTGTCGCTCCTGCCTGCCCCATTCTTTCTTTGCCTTCAAATTGCCTTTATATCCCAGCAGGCTTGACTTTGAGTCACAGTCTTCTCTCATGTGACCTCAGGACTTATTCTCTTCACCTGGGAAGTTAGGCTAAGCCTGGAACAGGATGCTGCTTAAAGGCCTTCTTACCCTGCCCTAAGAGGTGTGCACTGCCCACTAATTCAGTAAAGGCCCTTCTCTAACTTAACAGAAACTGCGGATTATGTCCTCTTGTTTAGTAATATTTGTGTGGTAGAGAGAGTCATTATCTGGGATGGAGGATTGTGGGAAGGTGTTATTAAAATATTGGTGGCCTAAAAGGAGGTTGTGTCTTTGAAAAGTTTGGGAACCACTGCCCTAGCCATGCTGCCTCTTCAGTATCTACCTCACTCCTGAATTTGGTCCCCAGTTTTCTATGGGAATGTCACCTGCGTAATTGGGTGGAATCTGTCCCAAAGCCTAGAATTCCATTGGCTTTAAAACAATCTATTGAAAGAGGTCAGATGAAAAAATACATTACCTGGGAGAGGCCCCACAAGGACCTGCAAAAATGCTGAGAATTTGGTCTAATTTTCCCTCAAATTAAATCTGCAGTTAGAATGTGGGTGGGTGGAGGAGGTAGCATACATTTCTGTTGCTTAAATTAGGTCACTAGTTAAGCATGAATACAGCTAAGCAAATTTTCAGGACTTACGGTGATTATCATAATGCTAAATTTAACACACAACACATCATACTATAAATTCCTATTGAACATTAGGAGCCTTGTTAGGAGACCTGATGACTATTTAACAGGGCTTTTTTCAAACCTTACCAGTGGTGTAAATTGGTATAATGCAGGGCTGGGCAAACTGCAGCCCGGGGGCCACATCTGGCCCTTCAGATGTTTTCATCTGGCCCTCAAGCTCCTGCTGGGGAGTGGGGTCTGGGCTTGCCCGGCTCCATGCCACGGCTCTGCGTGGCTCCCAGAAGCAGCAGCATGTCCCCCCTCTGGCTCCTATGGGTAGGGGCAGTCAGGGGGCTTCGCACGCTGCCCCTGCCCCAGGTGCTGCCCCCGCAGCGCCCATTGGTCAGGAACCGCGGCCAATGGGAGCTGCAGGGGCGGCACCTGCAGACAGGGTAGCGTGTGGAGGCTCCTGGCTGCCCCTACACATAGGAGCCAGAGGGGGGACATGCTGCTGCTTCCGTGAGCTGCTTCAGGTAAGCACTGCCTGGAGCCAGCACTCCTGCCCCCCCTCCTGCGCCCCAACCCCCTGCCCTAGCCCTGATCCCCCTCCTGCCCTCTGAGCTCCTCGGTCCCAGTCCAGAGCACCCTCCTGCACCCCTAACCTCAGCCCCTCCCCAGAGCCCGCACCCCCAGCTGGAGCCCTCACCCACCCCCGCACTCCAACCCGCTGCCCCAGTTTGGAGCCCCTTACCACACCCTGAACTCCTAATTTCTGGTCCCACCCCAGAGCCCTCAGCCCCTCCTACACCCCAACCTCCAATTTCACGAGCTTTCATGGCCCGCCATACAATTTCCATACTCAGATGTGGCCCTTTGGCCAAAAAGTTTGCCCAGCCCGGAATAATGCTATTGAAGTAAATGGAGCTTCCTCAATTTACACTACAGAGAAGCTGGCTCACAGCATATAAAAGTTTAATGGGACCGTGAAAGATAATATCAAGCATGTTACTAACCACTTAGGTCAAAAAATAAAGAAACATGCTTTGTAAGGTCTTAAAATGCTTACATCTCATTTTAAAGTTTGTAGAATAATGAAAATAATAAACTATTGGAGGGCACAGTATATCAGGGTCAGAAAAGCATTAATTCAGCAAAGAGCCAGATGGTTTTTTGCTGGGACATCTGCAGTTCTGAGCTGCTTTATAGGAACCAGAGAGGTAAGACCTTTGTGACAGCTCAGCTGATTCTGCAGTCTGCTAGCACCAGTGTGTGTACGTGCATGTGCAGTGGCATGGGATTTGTGTTGGGGGAGGTTTAGGGGGCAAAATGGTAGGAGGAATGTTAGAAGAATTCTAACAATTTGTCCTTTTTAACGGAGGGAAGAAACAGATCTAACCCAGAATAATTTTGATGATCTTAGAATACTTTTGCATTATACTTATTCACAGCAAAACACGCCGTAATGACGATATTCATCTAACTAGCTCATTTGCATCGTTTCCCACAATAATTTAAATGTACTTGAATGTACTGTATTTACAGCACAATCCCACAATCACCACCCCAGGAGCTATATGCGGAGGGGTCTGCTGTGTGCAGATCTCCCTGTGACTCTCTTGTGGTAACATCTGCCCTTCCTTTCTATTGGAGTTCAAGGAGTGGAACAGGGCATCAGAGAGGGTGAACCATCTTCCAGAATCCATGGATTTCCACATGAAAATTCTGGCAGGAAGTAATACAGCTAGAGCTGTATTCTCTTCCAATTAGTCCACTCCGTGGCAGCTCTGCAGATGCAGCGAGACTCAAATCAATGATACTTTGTGTTTTTGGCCCTCTGGGGCACTGCAGTCGGATATATATTAGAGCAGCTGGCTGCCTCACCAGCTCAGGAAAGAACCAGTTCCACACCTAAGTCCATTTCAGGCATTGCCTTAAGGCATAATTTATTGTTCAAACATAAAAATTCATGAACAAACCAATTCCTTTGCCCAACATGGGCTGCAGTCCCCAGAGGCTCTCAGCGTGCACACCCCTTGCTGGGTCATATGACAGGCAGTAGTTCTTTGCCCTTTCCTGGCTCTTTTACTCTATCACAGCTGGTCATAGTGGGACACTCTTCCATAGATATTACGTATTTGCCTTTTAACTTGAACTAAATAAGGATAGTTTATACTGACACTACATGCTTTGCTCTTTTTATATGGAGAATAAAGAAATCTTGAGTACACTTATCTTCTATCCATGCCAAAAATCTAGGTGGTCTCATGTATATTTGTAAACAAATTTTAAACATGCTTTGAAAGGTCTTAAAATGTTTACATCTCATTTTAAAGTGGAACAATGAAAATAATAAACTACTGATTTTGTAAAGGAAGGGCATTTCAAAGCTGAAGGACAGTGGTGCAACAAAACAAGCACATTGAGAAAAACAACTTGACAGTAAAATGTATTACAGATTTTTGCAACACAACCAGTGAAAAAAATTATGGTAGGAAAAAAATGCTACATGACCAAAGTGTGGTAACTACCTCCTGAACTATGACAGGAAATATGCAATTTCTTTTGAAATGGACAGAAATAAAAATGCTGATGCTAAGAAAAGCAAAATGATAAAAGTAGTTATAGAACCAGGACAATGAATGTTCAAGTTGGTGAGAAAGTAGAGGTGCAGAGTTGTGGACTATAAAAATCAAATGTAATGATGCAAGTTTCTGAAATGACATAGTAAAAGATTATTGAAATGGTGCAGAAAAGCAAGTTAGAAAATACAAGATAGAGGTACTAAACCCACAGTGCAATCAAAGTGGTCAAGGGAGGAAAGTAAAAGGAGGGAGTTTCATAAGTAGCTCAACATATTTTTGAAGTGCAAAACAACTGAGGATGTTGAAATGAAAATGCTTTTTAAAATAGGGATTATAAAAAATGAAGGGCCCCAGTGAGTGCTCTTTAGGAAGAGAAAATTCCTACTGAAGTCCCTTTGAACATGAAGAATGGTGCAGTATGAAAGTAATTCTCTAATATTTATGGTTTTATGTTACATTTTATTTCTCATAATCAACAGCCTGTTTCTAATGGATCTTGTTACTTTCTATAAATAAATTATTCTTAAAAGCTTTTGAAATGTTTGAGTATTTTGTGATAAGCTGATCATTCTTGGTTACTGGAATATTTAACAATCTCTCATGATAATTTCAGTACATTCATTTTCTTCCTTCATTGATTCAGTAGATCTACAGTTTTGAGTCTTGGGCTTGAAGCATAACTAAGGCTGCTAGTCTGTCAGGGAGGTGACAGATTCCATGACTTTCTGGGACTTCTGCAACAGTGGTGCAGCTGATCCTAGGGCTGCCCAACTGTTTGACCATTACAGATAGATTAATCATACTATTTTAATACAATGTCCCAAAGCGTGGTACTAGAGACATAGAATGAGAGAGACATGGTTCCACCCGGCCTCAAAAATTCTACAAACTAAGGCCCAGAATCTGGCAATTCATTCTGTACAGGTGGATTCATGCTCCTGTGTGGAGCCCCATTGTCTTTAGTTGTGCTCTGTGCAGGAGCAAGAATCTGCATGTACAGTATGACTTTCGGGATTGGGGCCTTAAAAGACAAAATACATAACAAGAATGTGGGGAAGAGATGCAGCATAAAACAAGGTGGTTTGAAGGGTATGGTCCACACATATCTTGTTTGTGCCACAATTTTTGTCGTCATTTTTCTGTCTTCACTTATTTTTAGCATTTATATTATAATGTAGCCTCTGCCATATCCCATATACATAAACCCTCTACTGGGGTCTCTAGCAGTAACAAGAAACACATTCAATGTGTCTGTGGGTCCCCTTTTAAAATAAAAAAAATATTTAGCTCAACCGCCCATCTAAAACCTAATCCACTCCTAGGGTTCAGGAATTTACAATCTAAATACCCTGCTCACTTTTACAGGTGTTGCTTTCCCACTTGCAAAGCACTTGGGAGTATGAAAACACAAATCCCATTTATTTGGGAAACAGCTGAACAGCTATTCACATAATAAAATATGGCAGGCCAGCACAAGTGGGTGACCTATATATGGTCACCTTTTCCCATTAGTATTTCTCTCACAATCGCTGTTCTTTTTTCAGTGTGTGTTTTTTACTTTTTCCACACTCCTTTTTTTCCACACAGTCTCTTCTAAGCAAAACACATAGGGCCTGATTCTCTGTGTGGCTTATGAATAGGGGTGCAGTGTGTGCTGGGGGAACAACAGTGGTGTTAAGTCACCTGCAGGCTTGCACTACTCTAGGGGCCAGTGGTGGAGACTCTGCCGCTGTGTGGCACTGCCAGCTGAGAATATCAGGAGTGCAGCAGTACGCGGGGGAAAGGGCATGGTCAGTATGCCCACTACACCAGGGGCTGACAGAGGGGCTGGCATAGATCCTTTCTGATAGCATATCACCATGGGAACCTCCTTGCCCCACAGGTATTCTCCAGGGACCAGTTCAGCTATCTCTACAACCTTTATGCTGCCAAAGCATAACGTAAGACAGAATTGGGCTCTTATTTTCTTGACTAATATTTAAGCCACAATGTTTCAAGCATGCCTGAAATTAGACAAAATGACTTTGCCTGTCCTTAATGGACTTCTAACTTATTTCTACAGGGAACTGAACAGTGATCAGATGGTAACAACTATTAGTGACAGCTAACATGGCCTAGATTTGAAATAGTGGCCTACAACTGAAAGATTCTGCCTCATTATCAATTCTCTGAGTCAGCTAATCCTCGTTATACATCTGGGCCTGATTCTGACCTTGCTTACACTTGTTTTACCCCCACAGTGAATCCATTGACTTTAATGGAATTACTCTTGATTTACACTGGTGTAACTGAGGACAGAATCAGGTTGTGTCTTAATAAAAGGCACACTAAAAATGTATTGATTAAAAAACCTAGCTAAACTTATTAGTTGTCCTCAATAAGACTAGATGCAGCAGCTGTAATATGCCTAGTGCATTACATGCACAGCGCTGTCTCTGTGGTCTAGTAATGTTATATATTTTAACAAGTCTATTTTCTGTGTTCATTCAACTGGGAAAAAGTAGGTTTGATAGGACACACTAAGGTATATGAACTAATTTCTTCAGTAACTGCTTGCCTTGTTATATTCACCCTTCAAAGAAGAGATGTGTAGGGTGAAGTAAATAGCAGCAATGAAGATGACCTTTAGTTATTTCCCCCCTCACTTCAGTGAATGACCTTTGATTTTAGATGTAATGAAATACCATTTAATTATTCTTCAGTCATCATAGCAGCATGCCTCACATTGCAGTGCTGCCGAGGGAAATCTGTCCTACTGAGAGCACCTCACAGAACTGACTTGGGTCCCTGCTCAAGTCCAATTTAAAAAAAAACAAACTTCTATTGACATATTAGCTGACAACTATATAATTATAACTGGAAGTAGTTAAGTTGCATCAGTTGCGAGGGGATTTTGCCTAAACTCTGGCCTCTATTACAACCCAGGTTCCATAAAGTTTTCCTGCAGATTAGCAACCATGCAATTGCAGCCAATGGTATATTAAATCAGACATTTAAAAGGTTCTTCCAACTTTGATTTCTTGATTAAATAATTCAAGAAACAAAGATCTTATCAGAAAGTTGACTGATGAGAGATAACTCATTATCATGCTTCAGACATCATATTGCAGTGTAAGAAGCCCATTTACATTACTGATGCATATTTTTGGCCAAACTTTCAAACTGCACAAGCAAAAATGGAGGCCACATTTTAATCTGGTCCATAGTCATAAAAAGGTCCATATTTTGATTCACAGGCAAACAGCAAAAGAAAAATAAACATTTGCATAATGCTCCCTCTGAATCTACAACACTTCTACCAGGCATATTTCTTTCATTCATAAGAACTGGTAGCCAGCTGCAGCAGTGAGAGTAACTGACAAACCAAAACCACACAGGTTAACACTTGGGGCTGCTTACTGTCGACATCAGTTTTCCATCTTTATTTTTTTAACATTACCCAGGATTGTCCAGTAAGCAAGCTGAAGCTTGCCTCAAACTGAAAATATAATCCCCAAAGTGGAGGAATACTAGTTTGTTTGTTTTTCTTATATGCTAAAGAAAATATAAGCATTCCTGTTACATTGTGACCACACAGAGCTCTTGCACATATACAAAACTATAAACTAGACTGAAAATATATAATTAAAATTAGTTTCATGTTACAGATTACGCTATGTAAAAAGAAGCATTAAACAGATACTCTTGGGCTGCTTTACATTATTTATTAGAGCTGGGAGAATAATAAAAAATACACAAATATTTGTTCCAACTTTTGCACATGTTCCCTTTGGCCATGTTTGCTTTTCTTTGAATTCAAACTAGCTAATAACACAATTGTTCGCAGTGTAGGAATTGGAGGAAATTGCTAGGGTCACTTAAATGGTGTTCTTACTAAAAGATTTAAAGCAGTGAGTAGTTACATACACTTCACCCTCCATAATTAATATGCTCTGTGCTCCAGGGTTGGCTCCCCCCCTGTTATGGTCTCATCTTACACCTGCATCATTGTTTTAGAATACCTGGTATTCCATATTCCCTCTCTTCTTTTTTTTAAAGTCATTGTGTGGCATCAGGATCCTCAGGTTTTCACTAGACTGGGGAAGTAGTGTGGTCTAGATCAGAGATTCTTAAACTTTTCCGAAGGGTCAATCACGTTTTCACAGAGATAGTCTCCTTTGTGAATGCCTGGATCACATGCCTCCTTTTTGTGATCTTACAGCCTCCTCGCAGAAACTACAATATTTGCTTATATGGAAAAGTGAAAGTGTACATTGTTAAATGTCTTTCAGGTGATAAGTTTTTTTCCCCCTTCTTAAAAAAAAAAAGTAATCCCAACATTCTACCTTGGATCTTTATTCCATCTTTCCTTTCTTCTCTCTCTGCTCTGGATATACTTCTCTGCTACCTCAACCCTTTCTTTGCTTCTCATCATGCCCATTTAATTCTACTGTTCCCCTGGACTTAACTGCCTGGTTGCCTTTGTCTCTTCTCCCCTAGACTCCTGATCAGTTGCAGCCTCTGCAGGTGGCTCCAGTTTCCTCTCCTTTTACGTAACAGCAGCTACTAGGCGAGTCAACAAGGTTAGCTCCTCTTCCTTGTTTCTGGTTGCCTTTAGTTTGGTTAGAAAGAAGAGGATCAATAGACTAAGAAGAGTTGAAAAAATGGGAGGGTGACATTATGGGCAATTTCCTTGTGTTTCTTCTTTGTTTACATTTTGTCTTTTAAATAGGTTTATGCCAATTATTGTTTATCTGCACCTGGAAGCTTCTGTATGACTCATATGGGTTGTTCAGCCTGGGTGGTATGAAAAAGCTTTGAATTACTTACAGCTGAATCTCTTGTGGAGCACTGGTTGGGATAATTGCACACTACAGGGCAAAAACTCATTTAAAGCTCATAAGCTAGAGCACATTGGACTCCATGTCAGCAGGGAATGGTGTGCAGGTGTTGTAATATCAAAATATGTATTGATATTACCTGCTGATGGTCATATAAACTAGTATATGATGAAAGAAAAGATGTATGTTTGAATGAACCAAGTTTGGTAAGTTGTCCAGGAATCTTGCTTTAGATCTCCAAAGGAGGAAATGGTGCGAGAAAGATCAGGTTTATAGATAGATATAGGGTTGCCAGTTTTGGTTGGACATATTCCTGGAGATTTCATCACATAACAATCTTTAATTAATCTTTAATTCTTAGAGACTCCAGGACAATCCCAGAGGGATGGCAATCTTAAGTAGATAACTACGGCTGAGAAAAAGGATACACTTTGATGAAGTGGCCATAAAAGGAAAGGTGCTGATTGACTTTAAACAGTGACTGTAAAAATGGCTACAGAGAGAAACATGTTTATTGTGTTTCAATGACTCGAACTCAAGTTTTCTTAGTTTACAGGCTATAACATCATTATTTTATGGGCCAGCCCTACAAACTCAAGCCTGAAAGCCCAACAGTATTTGTCAAACTGTCTGAAGTGGCTCAGGAACGTGAGTACCAACCTCAGGAAAGACTGTTAAGAAGAAGCAGGGCACACACCCCAACATTGGTTGAGAGTTCTATCCTTAGATTTCACCAATCAAGTATCAACTGTGAACTCCTGAGGTACTACAACAACTCAATGACTCAACATGGAGTCACAGACAGTCCCCTTAGGTACTCCAACCCATCTTTCCACCTAGGCAAGCTTGCCTTTGTGACACATGGTCACTTACACCAAAAATCATAATAATATTCAGGTTACTCCCAGTCGCAAAGGACTGGTCACTTACCCCAGCTCAGTTGCACTCAGATCTCACACCAAAGAAAACGCTTGTCACCAATTCTATAATAAATTAACTAGGGAAAAGAAATAAGCTATTTCCAAGGTTAAAGCAGTAAACACATACACGAGTTACAGTTTTAGGTTCCAAAAGGTAATAGAGGCTGCTGTAATATGCAAGCTCTATATGTCCTCTAGGGCTAACTCGGGCTAAACAGCTGGGGATCCCTTGCTTATGCTGAGAAATCTTGACCTCCCAAAGTCCAAGCAGCATAGAGATATAGTTTCTTCCTGACAGGGATTTTAATTTCCTTTCCCCAGAGTTCAAGCTGATGGGATGAGCATCAATGCACATCTCCTTTTCATGGGTGTGGGGGGGCAATTAAAGTCTTTTGTCCTTTGATGTTCCACAATGGTTTGTCTGGTGTCTATGGGCTTTCTTTTGTTGGGCAGGAGATGCCACCTCTTATGGCAAATTAATATTTCACATTTGATAATGGTTCTCTCCTGACTGTGGGGGTTACAGTTTCAGAGCATACACTGTTACAGAGCAAACACTTAATATTACCTTATAATGTAGATATGATGTGAGATTAATGCATATAGCAACTTACAAGCATTTCATAAAGTTTAAACACTGAACAAATTTTAAAAAATCTAATACCTATTTTACCAACAGTAACGGACAGGTGAGCCAGACTGTTTTCCAGCTCTGCCTCTGTCAGTGTTCAGTTGAGCCCTAGGGGCCCTGGCATGAACTGGTACCTGGTCTGCCACCAGCACTACAGTATTATCTCTAGCTTGCCCATCATGACCAGTAATAAATATTCAAAATACAGTTAATTCTGCTGTTGATGCATACATCAGAATAGAATCTTGCTCATTCTATTATGGCTTTGCAGTGCTAACAGTAGTAAATAATATTCTTTATTTTTGTCACTGAAGCAAAGAGCTCTTATTCCAAAAACACACAGGCAGCAGATCTAGTGGATAAGATGCCATTTTATGTGGATGCTTTTCTGCCCATAACCAAATTTGACCTGCAGAATTCCTTTTCCTTAGTTTTAGTCAGATGTGTAACTGCAAGTGCTTAAGTGGGTGATTATCCTACCAACATGCAGTCCATTTTTAGTTATATACATTTTGACAATACAAGTGGTTATGTGTTTTACTAGATGCTCCATGAACCCACTGCAATACAACATTGGCTGCTGGCAGCCACAAATGCCTGTGAACTCCTCTAAGCTTTCACTCTCTGCTGTGCAAGTAATCTTTTTCCTGACACTCACTGTGTGAACAGGTGTCAAATAAAGAGGCATATGGCATCAACGCTGCAATGCCATCTCAGAAGAAGGGCTTCCTGCAGCTGAATTGCCCATGAAGTGTTATACAGCCTGTCTATTTCAATATACTGTAAGATAGTGAGCAGAGAGATGGGACATTTTTTGGCGGAAACAATCTTGAGAAAAAGAAAAGGAAACAATCATTCTTCATTGCTTCTAAAATAGATATTTATATTTCACATGGGACATACCTCTGAAAAATGAATGTCTGCTTTGAAAGCAACTGAATAACATGGACACGTAACATTCTCTGACAAGTTACAATACATCTCCAGCAGTCACTTTCTGTCTGATTGATGGAGGGTAGGGGGTTGGTTGGGGAAGGAGAGGCAGGGAAGGTAATTTTAATATTGATGGGTGACTCCTAAGGTATGTCTACATGGCAAAAAACCCACAACCCTGCAGCAGAGATTCTCAGACTCTGGGTCTACAGCCTGGGTTTTGTGCTATGGTGCTAAAAAATAGTCCTGTAGCTGTTTGGGCTTGGCCTGGCGCTCAGGGAAAAGGGTGGGTTTTAGAGCCCAAGCCAGAATGTCTGCATGGCTTAGATGGCTTTTTTTAGCACCACAGCATGAGCCACAGAAGCCCAAGTCTGTAGACTCAAGCTCTCAGACTTGCTGCCGTGTTTTGTTTCTGTGTAGACATACACGTAGGAATGAGAATCTAAAGATCTTTAACTCTGTGTCCTGCTGCTGTATTAATTTGTATTGTTACAAGATGGAAAGTTGCAGTGCATCAAAGAGATTATTTTCCATTGTGCGTCCAGAGAAGAATCACAACAGAAGTACAGAATACAGAACCAATAAGAAAAAATATACAAACTTGCTGATCACCCAGTAAGAGACAGAGTAATGTGTGACAGATATTGCAACCACATGCAGTATTAAGCTTATGAATCACTATGGGCCAGGGACTATATGCAACTCTGAGGGTTGCCACAGCTCCAACAACTAAAAACAGCGTGTTGAGGGATGATTAGGAGGTAAAGACCTCCAGAGAGGTACCACACCTGGTTCAGATGGGATTTTCCAGAGACCTGCAGACAAAGAAAAGGCTTCTGGTATTAAAAAGGCTGTGTATAAATGACACACTGGGCCTTCTTTTGATTCAGTGAACGGACAGGACTCTCTATCCAAGGCGGAGCTTGGAAGGGTTGGAAAGGTTTCGGCTTACTAGGGCTCCATAAGACTGATGGGTAGCCTCTGGGAAGCTTTTAGTATGCATATAGGAACTTTTTTTGTTTTTTGTTTTCTCTGTAAAGCTTTTACCCTAAAAATAACTGTATTTTGCTTTGTGAAGGCTGGCTGGTAACTGGTATACACTGTTGTAGCCCCTGGAGAAAGGTTAACCACAGGTGCCATGCCTTGGTCAGACCTGCTGGGGAAATCACAGTGAGGTGCAGAGGGACTGCAAGCCTAAACCTCTGGTCTGGAGGGAGAGACACCCAGGTCTCAGCCTGAGAGAGATAATGGCTGGGAACCTGAAACCTTAAGTGGGTGCCCTTGAGGTAAACTGGAGAGGGGGCAGCGGTCAAAGATTCAGTTAATCCTAAAACCGTGACATAATTATTTGTTTTTTAAACACAAAGTAGGATTAGATTCTTGTTTTATAGTAGACTCCAAATCTCATTTAAAACAATTTAAACCATAACACTGCCAACAAGTCCTAAGCTTCCCCCTCCCACTGCAGTCTGTTTGAATCCATGACAAGACCAACTTGGTGGTTCAGTCCTAGTTCTACTGTGGGTCAAGCCAGAGCACCTCCCAAATTTTGGGGAAATTCAGATTCTGATTCAAACTTTGCAGCTTGGCACCATCTCCAATTGAAAAGCATTTTAAGGAATAGTGTCTCATACAACAGTAACACCAAACAGTATTATAGCAGCAGTGCTGGGTCTAGGCTTCTGCAGATCCCAGGACTATGGAAGAAGTACAAATAATGGGGCCTGAATAAGTACAGGAGGCAATCTTTCTCATCTCATGAAGGGCTCCACTGTGTTAGGGCACTAGGTCCAATGAATGCTCCTCAAAAAAATCAGTGCTTTGACACACTATTTGATAGAGATAAGTAAATCATATATAAATTATCTGTCTCTGTGACAGGTGCTCTACTCACCACTAGGATGGTGCCTCCTCCTGGTCACTCTGGGGAATCGCTCGCCAGGTCAACTTCCCTTCCTCACAGTTGCACACCAGCTCTCTGCCTCTCTCTCTGGGTCTGCAGTATCTCTCTCGCTCCTTGAGCTGCAACCCCATCTTAATGATTTGGCCCTCCAGGCAAGTCACTGTACATGTTTTCCCCTTCCAAGGTACCAAAGTCTTCCTTCAGTAATCCTGGGCAGTCTTTTCATTCACTGCTGCATAGCATCACTTCCTTGGTGGCTGACAGAGGAACCCAGGCCCACCTTCTATTCTGGGTTCTGACTCAAGGACCTTCTAGTCAGCAGTCAAGGTCTGTTCCCTTTTAGACCTTACTGCCTTTCCCTGAGCCCTTTCCTCACCAAGTGGCACTATCCCGTCTCTGGGTTTGCTAGCCTCACAACTCCTTCCTCCCAGGGAGTAACTTTAGGCTACGGGTCTCTACAGCCCCCAAACACTTCTCCCAGCGAGTGACTGCAGATTTTCTCAGCAGCCCTTTCTGCTTCCAATGTCCTGGCTTTATAAACCCAACCCAGCTTGTTCCTGTTCAGTGGGGCTCCCTCCCTCAGTCACGGGCTTACTTAGCCATCTGATTCTTGTCAGATGTGGCCTGTCAGGTTAATTAACCCCCTTTCTCAATCTACATTAACCCCTTCAGGGCACGTGTGAGGTGAACACCCCATCACACTCTCTCTATATATAATGTGTCTATATTGGAAGGCACTTTTAAGACGCTAAATCCAGTTTACATGCTAGAGCTCTGTTCTTTAAAAAGCTGCTAAATATTAACAGGAAAGAGTATTGCATATCGCGGCTATGTTCGCTATATCCTTCTAAAAGTATCACTCACTAACCCTTTGTTTACGGGGTTAGCACTCACTCTGCAGTGTATTTGGTGGTTAGGTTTATTGTGTCATTATCTTGGTGGCATCCAGCTGGACAGATTTATGGCCTGGGGCCTAATTCTGCTCTCAGTTACAGCACAGATAAATCTGAAGTAATGTACTACCGATTCCACTCTGTCTAGCTGAGAACTTAGTCAACAGCACTGGATAAAATATCACCAAATATATTGAAAGCCAAAATCCTGTGAATGCAAAATTCTCATTTGTGAAATTTTAGTCAATGTTTTAAAAAATACACCATCACAATTGGAAACCATGATGGTGGCAAGAAAATGGAAATGAACTACCTTCTGTTACCTCCTATTATTTCCTCATTTATTTACATAAGTGAAATGCTCCCTGAGCTCACAAAGCCGGTGCACTAAATATAAAAGCAAATTTGCTCATCAGGTTATTTCCCTGAACTCAAGTAGATCTAGAGAAAAAACAAAACAACCCCCCCTCCGCACATTACTAGAAACTATTTCTTTAGCAGTATTGATGCACTTTATATGAAAAAAAGCCATGACACCAACTCAATCTAATGCAAGTTCTTATAGTTGATCTTGAGGATGAATATCTGAAATGTGTTAGTGGTTTGATCTCTCATTGTACATAGATTCACACTCATTTCACTTTACTCACCTTTGACTTCCATGGATCTACTCACATGTGCAAAGTTGAGCACAGAGCAGACAATGGAGTGACAGCACTTTCAACCAGTGAAACACAAGATAGAAGCATCATCAAAACACACACTGACTGAATGTAGTGAGACAAGAACACGTATCTAGCTGTAATTCAAATCTAGGTCATAGGATGAAATATTGCCATACAACACTAGCTAGTATCCTAATTTTATTCTGTTAAAAAACTTATGCTATAGCTTCTCCAAGTCTCTACGTTATTACTAGTGATTGCCCATGTGCAACCAGAAAGGTGTCTGCTTGAAACAGAATTTAATTACAACATATGGCTTTTTCGACAGGTCCATCAATTATTGTGAAAGGTGGCCTCTGGAATACTATAACCTGACCCACAACTCCACTAAAATGAATAAAGCAACAGTTACTTGCATGCTTTAAAAAATAAATACAAATGTGCATTGTAAGAAATTGCATGTTTGTTGTGGCTAGATGGTGTTTTAGGATGATTTCATATTCTTATGGGATTGTGTGTATTTGTGAGTTATCTGAGAGATTGACTCATCCATAGGAACAAAATTTTAAAGTAATCACAAGCTGGTATGCTGTACTCTCAATTGACAACTGACAGCTTGAGACATGCACAAGGATTAAGGACACTAAATATCATGAACTGCAAATGTGGTGCTTCAACGTCAGCATATGTTACACACACACGGTCTGTTTTCACCACAATAATAGACTCAGACCTAAAATACAAGAAGATCCAATTCATGGGTAATCAAAATTAGAGATCATATTTTCAGATCAGGCAAATTTAGAACAATGTTCTATGCACTGAAAACATTGAGATCAACAACAATTCAACCGAGACTAATAGTAATTAAACCAAATCTAGAAAATCTCCCATTATAATCTTGGAGACTTTCAGAAGGAGAGAAAGGATAACGTGGCTAGCACAAATTCAAATTCAACAATTCAATGCAACACACAATTACATGTACTCCCATTAGTGAGCTATGAGAAAAACAGTCTTACAGGCCATATTGTTTTCCCATGACAGTTTTTGTCTTTATGCTTGAAATGATACAAAGTAAAGAATCATCTGTATTGAACTAACTAGACTGGCTCCTCAGCTGTAAATTGGCATAGCTCCATTAACTGCTACTACAACTGAATAATAGGGGCTTCCCTCTCAGAAACACATTAGAAATAAACAATACTACTAAAAAAGCAACTATTGCAACACTAAATCAGTGTATTACCCTGGTAGCAAAAAGCTTAATACAAATCCCGCATACAGTTAATACAGGTCTGTCTCATCTTACGCTGGGGTTACGTTCCGCAGTCAGCGCCTAAAGCGAAAATCGTGTATAGTCAAAATTACATTGAGTGTAATGGCGGGCGGAATCGCCCGCACTACAGAAACAGTATTTAAAATTGTTATTTTTTCTCTTTTTTTGTTTTTTGTTTTTGCCGACCGTGTAAAGCTGAAATCGCGCATGTTAAATGTGCCTAAGATGTGACAGACCTGTATTGCTTCATTAATCAATCACATAATGACAGACTTAGGACTCTATTTCCTGATTGTGCATAGTTAGGAAGGAGAATGTATACACATACTAATGCCCATTAACGTTCATTGATAGACATAGTAGAAATAAGAGTTGTAGGCAGGACTCAAACAGCTGGTATGTGACCATATGCTATAATCGATGGCACATCCCTGAAGCTATTTTATTGTGTAGAGTTTCAGCTTTCATTTTGTAAAAAAGTCTCTAGTTGTTTTTGTAGTGAAGAAAATCTCAAAACTATGAACACAGTGTAACTGATGCAGAGATATCGCTATGATAAATGAATAACCTATTGTTCAGATTCTCTAAGTAAGGTGTTAACTCAGATGCCCAGGGATGATTAATTAAATGTCAACATTGTTTACTGTTTCATTCCCCATGCAAGAAAGGAGCAGGAGGATCTCAGATCTGCAGAATTTACTATGATTGGTACCTCAGTTTGGTACTATAAATAGGTGGCATTTGGAAGACACCACCACTTACTTTTTGTGCAAGGAACGAAGCCAAAGGAGCCTATCAGAGCCCCATGGCACACTGAAGCTCCACAAAGGGGGTCCAAGGAGCTCAATGAGCCCATATGATCATATTTTGAAAATTTGCACAATCTATGAGAGCAGCAGCTCATTTTAGTGACGTGGGTGGAATTGTGAAGAATGCCACCAACTTTTTTCCTCCAGTCGGATCCCTATTTGTATGTTTCAGTTAGCAGTGTCAGTGGCAAAACATCCATTTCATGTTTAAAAGGACAATACATCTTGTGATGTTGCACTCCATATATTTATAGAAATATGCTTATGAGCGTGAATATAATGCAACTGGAATATGCTTTATGCAAAAGGTCTCTTGTAAGGTATCATTGCAAAGCTTATAATCTACTGAGTGTGTTAAACCTATTTGTATGAATATATCATTCTTGTATTTGAAACTAGAAATATGAAGTATTACTCTGAAGTCCTATTGTAATTATGCAAAGTGTAGGCCATTAATGGTGGCTTGGAATCTTGATGGCTCCCATTTATTAGGACAATTGGTTGTGAATGTCTCTATTTACTTGCAAACCTTCCTGGGGACGTGCAGGCCAGCCCTGGAAGAATGAAGGCTGGGGTCTCACAGGACATGTGACCAGGTCATATGATACTGGAATCCATCTTAAACCTGGTGTTTTTCCATTTAGAAGGAAGGGTGGGGACCCAGAGAGAGACAAAAGATTCCCGCCTTGTGCCAAAGGTATAAAAGGGGGTGGAACAGAACAAAAGAGGCTGCCAGTAATGAGAAATCCCCTAGTTACCACCTGAGCTGGAACTAACAAGGACTGTAGCAGGGGAAAGGATTGGGCCTAGACTAGGAAGGCATCTAGTCTGTGAAAGAAGCTTATTGGAACATCTGAGGGTGAGATTTACCTGTATTCAGGTTCTTAATGTATTAGGCTTAGTCTTGTGTGTTTTGTTTTATTTTGCTTGGTGACTTACTTTGTTCTGCCTGTTACTACTTGAAACCACTTAAATCCTACTTTTTATACTTAATAAAATCACTTTTGTTTATTAGTAAACCCAAAGTAAGTGATTAATACCTGGGGGGAGCAAACAGCTGTGCATCTCTCTCTATCAGTGTTATAGATGGCAGACAATTTATGAGTTTACCATATATAAGCTTTATACAGAGTAAAACAGATTTATTTGGGGTTTGGATCCCACTGGGAGGTGGATGTCTGGGTGCTGGAGATAGATAACCTGCTCAGCAGTTTTTGGGTAAAACCTGCAGCTTTGAGAGTGTGGACCAGACCTGGGTCTGTGTTGCAGCAGACTAGCATGTCTGGCTCAATAAGACAGGGTTCTGGAGTCCCAAGCTGCCAGGGAAAACGGGCTCAGAGGTAATTCCAGCACGTCAGGTGACAGTTCCAAGGGGGTCTCTGTGACCGAACCCGTCACACATCTATCACACTGTCTGGAGTGGTTTATGACCATGAGTGCCAACCTCAGGGCAAACTGTTCAAGAAGTGGGGCCAAGACCCCAAGCTGGTTGTATGTTCTATAATTTGATTTCACCATCCAGTAACAAATATGAACTCCTGAAGCACGGTAAGTCTTACCATGGAGTCACAGACAGTCCCCTTGGGCGTTCCAGTCTACCTTGCCATCCAGGCAAGCTGGATTTACTGATATTGGTTGCCATACACCAGAAATCACAAAAGATTCAGGTTGCTTTCATTTCCAAGAGAGCAGTCACTTACCTCAGGTCAATTTGTGACTCAGATCTCACGCCAAACACAGTGCTTGTAGCCAATCCTTTAGTAATCTAACTAAAGATTTATTAACTAGGAAAAAGAAATGAGAGAGTTATTCACAGGTTAAAGCAGGCAAACATATATACACAAATGAGTTACAGTTTATGGTTCCAAAAGGTGACAGCGTTGCAGTCATCTGTCAGCATTGAATGTCTTTTAGGGCTAACCCAGGTTGACTCAGGGGATCTCTCGTTCTGTTTCATAGCTCCAGCCCTGGAGCTGGATTTTATTTTTGGTCAGCTCTCTTTGTTTCCTTCTTCCAGAATTCAAGCTAATGGAACGAGCCCTTTTACATGTAACGTCTTCCTGGGTGTGCAGGGACAATTAGCAAAGTCTTTGTAATGTGATGTCCCACATTGGCCCATTTAGTTTTCATAGTCCTTCCTGATGAGCAAGAGATAATACCTTTCATAGGGATTTTGCACTAGATAAAGATTTTTCTTGTTTGGCTAGTTACACAGTTCAGAACAAATATTTTCCAGCTATATAGCAAACAATTATTACCTTGTAGCATGGGATACAGACATTATAAGTAGGATTAATACATGTAGCAACTTACAAACATTTCGTAAAGTCTAAACATGTCGGAACTCCAACACCCATCTTAACTATACTAACAAACTGTTGAAACAAAGTGATTTCCTGCAATGAATTTGTCAGTTCTCATCTGAGGCCTAAAGCCTTGGCAAGAGCTGGCACTGGGTTTCCAGTGTCCCAACATCTAGTGGGGGAAATGTCCTTCATGTTGCAAAACTAATCACTACCCTTTTCATGTGGATGCCTCATGTTGTAACCCTTATTCTTCCTTGCCTATCCCCTTGCTATTCATCTACCCTACTTGCGTCACATCTCATAGATAAATTGTAAACTCTTTGTGATAGGGCCATGTCTATCTTTGACTTCTGTGAAGTCTTAGCATATCTTTGGGTACCAGAAATTACTTAGTGTAAAATACCAATTTGATCTGTTTTCTGATATCTGCAGTGACATTATGTCAGCTGCTTCTCAGAGTAGTCTAAGTCTGCACAGTTGCTGTTGAGAACAGTTTCTTATTACATAGCCTGAGATTTTCTCCCCCACCCCCCATTTCTTTTTTTAAACTTCAGGACATTGATCTTGTCCTGCCATCTTCTTGGTCTGTGAATAATTCCCTTCCTTCATTTACATTGTTCACTTGAAGTTATCTCTAGACTGAACATGTACTCCCTGTGCCTTCTTTTTCCAGGCAACATAAATCTAGTGTCTTCATTCTCTTTTTATGTTTCTCATCCTCCAATCCTGGTTCCATTTTGGTTCTCCATTGTATCTCTAAGCTTCAGGGACTGGAGCCACACAGAGTATTCCAGGTGAAGCCCTATCAGTGATATATAGAGTGACAGTATTACTTTCCTAATTTTACTTGCTCTATGTAATTCTAGAGAAACAGTAATTCTTTTTCACAAAGGCACCAGACTACATACTTATGATACAATCCAAGATTTTCACCCTAAAACCAAGGAAAATGAAGACTGGAGGAAAATGCTATATACCAGAATTAATCTGTATGAACTCTGGAGGTGAACTTAAGTATACAGTTGTTTGGGAGTTTTAGCTTATTTGGTTTTTTTATTTCCACGTAATGAAGTTTTTTCTTGCTGAACTTTTTAATGCATCTCTAAAAAGCCCCTTTGTAAAATCTTATTTTGTCATCTCTTAATTTTTAAGGTAAAAATTAACTTTTAGCAATGGCCATTAAAGTTGCAACACTTTACTTTATTCATATATATGTATGTACACACACACAAAATGAAGTTCCATCTGGTCTCTCAGTTGCAAAAAATATTCTCCAAGGCCTAGAAAATGCCCCTGAAATTTTGTTCTAAATTAAGTAACAACTGTTCCATAAAGTCCAGTGGGATTGGTACATGCTTCTGTAAACAGGGCTAGACCTGGCAATCTTTGCTGTTCTAAAAATTGGAAATATATACCTCTATCACAGTTGTTACTCACACTAGTAGCCAAAATTAGCTACCCCTAATCTTTTACGATATATTAATGACCATTCTCTCAATATGGTGCAGTCACTCAAATCTTTTACTGAATGAGACAGCACAAAGATTTCTAAACCAGTGTCATTGGAATTTTGAATATTGTTTAATAATGGTCCCGTCAATAACAGATCAATGGTATTAAACTGGAGGGAATTCAGAGAAGAGCAACTGAAATTCTTAAGGACTAGAAGGATTAATTTATGATAAAAGAATAGAAATACATTGCTAGGCCAAATGATTACGTGGATGGCAGTTTAAATATTTGTAAAGACTAGCTCTGTAACAATCACATAACTTAGCTTCCATCCATACGGACAAGAGCTAACATGGTCCATTTAAAAAAAAAAAAAAAAAAAAAGTAAGGCCTAGATCCTGTACCGAGACTTGTGTGAGTAGATCCCTGAACCTGCAGGGAGACCCATTGACTTCAGAGGGGCTTTGTACAGGTGCAGGGGACTGCTCACACAAAATCAGTTGCCAGATTCGGACCTAGATGCTTTAGTGTAGTGTATGTCACCAACTTTGGTGGGAGGGACTTATCATTACATGATTTACACTATGTTCAGTGATACTAAGAATGCTGGCAAACTCTTTGGTAATTATCTCTAACATCAAGAAACTGAAGCAAGTTATATCTTGTGGGGCTACAATCTTGCCAGATAAGACATAGGGAGCAGACTACCTGGCCTACTGTGGAGCTCAGAAACACTGCAGTTATTGGAAGGGAATATATAGGAATTGGTCAGTCTCCTCTCTTCTCAGTCTGTATAATTTAATTCTGTAGTTTGATTATAGCTAAAATTCAAGCACCTTTCCCTTAATGCTCTATTTGAGATTCAAGGCCTTGATTATGTTTTTGATCAGAGGTTATACAACTTTCGATTTCTGGGTAGGTTATTTTTTTTTTGTAAGCACTAATCCCTCAGGGTTTAAAACACAGCAAAACTGGAAGTTCAGCAATAAAAGGCAAGGTTTCTTTAAAAGCCCCTACAGTCGTAGGCACTGACTCCGTGGGTGCTCTGGGGCTGGCGCACCCCGGGGAAAAAAAATGGTGGGTGCTGAGCACCCACAAGCAACCCCCCTATCAGTTCTCCCCTTCCCCCAGCATCTCCTCCCCGCCAGCGGCCCCACTGATCAGCACCTCCCCTGTGCCTCCCACGTGCCACGATCAGCTGTTTTGCGGTGTGCAGGAGGCTCTGGGGAGGAGCGAGGATGCGGCACACTTGGGGGAGGCGGCAGAATGGGGCAGGGCAAGGGTGGGAAGAGGCGGGGTCTTGGGGGGGAGGAGTGAAGTGGGGGCATTGCCTGGGGCAGAGCTGGAGATTGAGCACCCCCGCCCGGCACATTGGAATGTCGACGCCCGTACCTATAGTACTCCACATTGCATATTACCATTCATAAAGCAGCCGTGCAATTAAGAGAAAGCCAGGAAATTAAATCAAGAAAACCAGTACTAAGTTCTAAAATTTAACCTAGCTTTACTAAAATGTTAGATTCCTCTACAACAGCCAGTCAGTATTCCAAGATGTTTGTTGGTTAGTGCCATCTTTTCCTTACTTGTTGAATTCCAGGAGAGTTTCAAATAACTGGACTACATTAGTCCAACAGTGAGGTCAGTATTATTTTCTTGTTGGTAGAATGTGTTTATTTTATGGAGGAACTCATCCCATTACAGGATCAGGTTACATGTTCAGTGTGGCAGTTGTAGAAAATATTAATAGATTCATGGATTCCTAAACCAGAAGAGATAATTGTGATCATCAAGTCTGACCTCCTGTAAAACACGAAGGGAAGGGAAAAGAAGGTGGTGGGTCAGGGGAAGCAACAGAGCTCACAATGAAGGGGAAAGGCAAATCTGGGATCAAGGCACACACAGCAAGGCCTTGGAATAAGAGACGTGTATAGTGCTCTACAAGTAAAGAGAGAAAGATATCCCTTTGAAAAGGGGAGACATGCCTACAGATAATGCCTGCATGTGTATTCTCAGGACAGGACCCTTTGGCCTTCGCAATATGTGTTTATTTTTAATTTGACAAAGAATTATGAATGAAAGAACACAGGTGAAAGAGTTAATAATTATTTTTGTGGGCAACAAGATTGGCTTCCTATAATTAATTCAGTGGACTGGGAATAATTTATTGCTAAAACTTTGTTTTATAGTTTATCATAAAATTAAAAAAAATTGTTATTGAAGTATCTTAAAGTCTCTGCATCGTGTAGTCCTTTTCATAGGAGACTTTCATCTTGGGTCAGCAATGAAGTGGATAAATCCCCTAAAGATTTTCTCTAGTTATTTTTGGAGGCTCAGAAATAATCAATTGGAACAGTCTACTGAAAAAAAATATGGCTTAAATCTTTCATCTGTTTTTCTACAATCAGATCCTTAGAATACTATTGTCAAATTTGGAGGTGATTCGTAAAGTGGAGTGAATTGCACATTTCAAGCTACGCCAATTTAGACTCTTACAAATACTTAAAGCGAGAAGACAAAGAGAGGATGTAGAGGAGAATCAAATTTCAGAAGCATGCAAGAGTATGTGAATTAAAACATTGCCCTCATTACATTAATTTACACATTCCAGCTCCAGAGTGTGTTTTATGCCAGATTAAACTTTTCTAGATCCATTTACAGAGGTGCAGTTTAACTCCACTTTACACATCACCACTAAATCTAGCCCTGTGTTTGAATTTCAAGGATTATGCATTCCACGTGTGTTCCATTTTAGATTACTACTAATGCTGTTTTAGACAGCTTTGGGTATTAGCAGTGAGCATTCTCCCATTTGATTATCACAAAAAAAATTTAAGCTTATTAGTTCTAACATGAGTGACAAGACTTTCAAGCAAAGATTAATTATTATTGATGGTACATGCAATTTGTAAAGGGCCCTAAAAGAGATGCAATTTGATCAAGCATATATCACTTGGATTTCATCTAAAACATTTTATTTTGCTTAGTCTGTGAGGCTTCTTACAAGTCTTTGTGAAACCATTCATGTTTAAATAACTTAGTTTTAGAACACTGTGCTAGAGAGGATATTAGACATCTTTTATTATTTCACTTGACCCATTAAACCCTACAATAACTAATGCCATAAACTCAGGGATTAAAAAGATGCTTAAAGATTGTGCTCTAGACATATCACTCTTTAAACATCATTTTGATAGATAAGTTTAATCAACCCAGGATCATTAATAGATATATAAAGATAAGCTTTGTTGTGAGATAGGCATAGTTTCTGAATCAGACTAACCATTATAGGTGTCAGTCAAAGAACATTAGTTGCACAAGGCCTCAATGATTTCATCCTGGTACCAAGATGTATGATATTTAGAGATGTACCAAAATCTCTGGATTTTCAGTTCACAGGGGTCCACGCAGCCTTTTGTCAAACAAATTATTAATGTAGGGTAACAAACTAATACTGGTTTTTAGAGTTATGACGGTTGTATTTCTAATTCACATGTACATACAGTATTTCTGTAAAGTAGTAATTGTCACAGTTACTGGGATAACTGCATCACTGACCCCTCCTGGTCCTGTTGAGTGCATCCTCTTTCAGGTCTCAGAGCTCTAGCCATCACCTGGCTTGGGGTGGAATTGCCTCAGCAGGTCTGAATTAGGCTCAGACCCCACAGTTCTGTTCCCTCCAGGGGAATGACAGTGGTAAATGGTGACCAATCAGCTTCCTTAATACAAAAATATCATTTCTTTAGAACAAAAGCATTTAAAAGAAAACATATTAAAATCATAAAGAAGACTATATATATGCATGCCTGCTTAGCAGGTACCTAACAAACTTCCACATGGGGACCACAGTGGAACTAACTCCCTATAGAGTCCTCCAGAAAACCTCTCTGCATGTCAGACTGTCTCCCTGTTAGAGCTCACGTCAACTCATAGCCCGTTTTTTTCATCACCCTTGCCCTCTTTGCAGGAATCAAGTTATTTTTAACTGTTTATAGACCTTTGTCTGGTAACTCCCAGCTTTGGCAAAATAAGGTTTGCAGCTTGTTGGAGACAGGATCCTTAAAAGCTAATAGCTTGTCCCATTGTCTTTCAAGTGTGTGCTTAGGTATTCTTCTCTGTGATGCCTTCATGCACAGATCTATTGATTTCAAGCATTATAGGCATATAATGAACATTCCATTACCCCCAATGGAAGTGAAAACAATGCAGTCATACAGGACATTCCAATAACTCAGTGTACCAGAACTTCCGCTCACATACAGGGTTCATAAAATTGTTACTTCTTAATATTCATAACATCATTACATATCAGCGCTACATCTGTCTTAGTAATATCATCTCAGAGTCTTTAGGTTTTGCAGGGACCAACCTGTGTGTATGCAGCTCTGTGAATTTCCTATGAAATTCCTCTGACTGTGTGAAACTCTTTCACCACATCCCAGGGTCTGAGAGGCTCTGAAGTCGCTGGTGCCCTCCAACATCCAGGTGCGGGAAGTAGAACCAAACCAGAACTTTCAAAGTTGGGAAGCAGAGGAAGATGGATAAGGAACACAATCTCTGCATCATGCTGCTGGCACCAGAGGTAGGA
Source organism: Terrapene triunguis (assembly GCF_002925995.2). Taxonomy (NCBI): domain Eukaryota; kingdom Metazoa; phylum Chordata; order Testudines; family Emydidae; genus Terrapene; species Terrapene triunguis. The sequence goes on from NW_020664413.1 coordinate 43,216,408, forward strand.
GTAGCTATGGGAAATAGGGGCTTGGGTAGTGCAGATTCTTTTCCTGGAGAAGATTACAAAAAAATGTAGAATATCTTGTTCCTTGCCTGGGTTTGACCACTGTGTGTGTGATCTTTTACACAGGATTTGAAGAAAATGAATGTGCATACAAGATACGATTTATTGTAAGTAGGTATGTAAGGCAGAAACACCTGACACAGGTTTCAAGGATCAATTACCATATGCATAAGCACTGACTCCATGGGTGGTCCAGAGCTAGAGCACCCACAGGAAAAAAATAGTGGGTTCTCAGCACCCACCAACCACCTGCTAATCAGCTGTTTGGCAGCAGGCGCTGGGGAGAGGGGGCAGAGCAGGGGTGGGAAGAGGCAGAGTGAGGGTAGGGCCTTAAGGGAAGGGGTGGAGCCCCCACCCAGAAAAATGAATGTCAGTTCCCGTGACCATATGGCAGAGTTTACTGCCGACAGAATAGCAAAGGCCAGCATTTAAAAAGTGACTAGTTATGGTGCCCAACTTGATACACCTTAAAGGATCCTGATTTTCGGAATGTGTCAGATACCCATCCTCTGAAAATCAGCCCCCTTCAAGCTGTCTCAAGTTGGGCACCCAAAAATCAAGGTATCCAAATCACTAGTCATTTCTAAATTTTGGCCAAGATGTCTAGCTTTGCACAAGGCTGCTATGAGTGCCATTCTTTGGACTGGTATGCAGGTGTTATACAAGACCTGGTGACTTGTGCATGCTGTCTGGAGCGGCTCACGACTGTGAGTGGCTACATCAGGGCAGACTTTCAGAAAACACAAAGTTAATATTTTTTAAATCAAACTAATAAGTTCTCAGGTAGCATTGTTTTCTTACTTTGCCAATCTGTAAATTTTGATTGTCCATCGAAATATTGTTTGTGGGTTCGTCTATTTATGTAGGGTGAAATAGACTTTTACCAACATTTACTGATTAAAAATCTAATCCTTCCAAGCCTAGATATAAAATTTTATTTGGATCAATTTTATCCAGAAGGAGTCACTATAGTGAACCCCTTTGGAAAAAAGTTTGTGATGTAACGACATGATACATTTGTTAATTATCTTTTCTTCACATTATAACAGATCTTAAAACTCATAGCTATTGAGTACTGCAGGCAAACAGTAGATGCCTTACTGAATTAATTCTGACTCTATATAATGTGATGTATATCTCTGCAGTGCTGTTTTAAAAAGAAAATAGCCATCAGTCTCACTAAGAGGAAATCATAGTTCTATTTTCCAAAGGGGCATGCTATAGTAACAGTAATGGCTGGTAGACCAGGTGCCAGCTCTTGCCAAGTCTGTAGGCATCAGCTGAGCACTGACAAATTCATAGATGGAAACCAGACCAGCTTACCTGTATGTTAGTATTGTTCAAGATGACCAGTATAAAGCTATTTAATACCTTTAATTGGCAATAAAAGGATAGATGTACTCTACAAACCATATTGAACTGATTTTTCCAAGATATATTGAATAAAAACATATGAAGGTAAATAAGAAAAAAAACCAAATAAGCTACCTACACTCTCTCCCAAACTAAACTTTATATGAAGTTCAGTGCCTGAGCACATAACAGGATTGTATTTCTTTACTGACTCATGCTTCTATGTATGCTTATAATTAGCTTGCACTTTAATCCCTCATAATGGCCCCCATTCAGGAAAGCAATTTAAGCACGTGTTTTCTTGAATTAGGACCAATATATCCTGGGTGAATTTAGGACTGTACAGAGCACCACAAAAACAGCCTATGCATCACTTAACACCCTCCTAAGTCTTCAAAATAGGCCCAAAGTGGTTATATAGGCCTTTTGCTGGGCCTTTCTAAAAGGGTAAATTTCACCCTCACTGTAGACATCATTTGGGGAATGACAGCTTGGATTTATTAAAGGCAATGTTAACTATGAAGGATACTCAGGGTAACAACTGTCTACTAAAGTTTATATGAATGGACCTCCCCATTGCAGAAATGCCACCCACCCGCATCAATAGGTTGGGAAACTTGATGGGGCTGGCTAGGGTGACCAGATAGCAAGTGTGAAAAATCGGGACGGGGGTGGGGGGTAATAGGAACCCATATAAAAAAAGCCCCAAATATCGGGACATCTGGTCACCCTAGGGCCGGCGATGAAAGGGGGATGGTCCCAGCAACAAGGGCGACAAAACACTTGCTAAGGGCCAATAGGTAGCTCCTCCCCCTGGGAGTCTCTGGCACCTATTGGCCAGCTAGGGGAGAGGAGTGCTGATGGGGAATGCTGACCACCCTCCTAAGATTTAACTCAGTGCAGGGGCCATGTGGAGCCTCTTGCAGTTTCATTCTAGCATCCCACTCCGTCCAGCTGAACTAGGAATGGAAACCCGGCCTGACAGATGCTGTGGGTCACCTGTTTAGGGGGTCAGGAAGGAATTTTTTTCCTCCCATGGGCCAATTGGCAGAGGACCAGGGAGTTTTGGGTTTTTTTGCCTTCCTTGCAGCATCTTCAAGCTACAGTAGGTTAAACAGGAACACGCTTACTACCTAACAGAGATACTGGGGATGGATTTTTCATCCATTTTCCAGCACAGTTGAGAGAATAAAATGAACAGTTCCCAGGAGTAGAAAATCTGGGATTTTGGTGATGGACTTTGGGCTCATGCGATAGGGTGAGATCCTGTGGCCTTCACAGGGTGAGGTCATGCCATGCCATGTGGCCCTTGGAAGCAGAGGTCCCCACCCTGCTGCACCCTCTGTCCCCCTCATGGTGGGGAGGTTGCTAGGACTCAGAGACAGCAGAGTCTGGGGGGGGGCAGACTGAGGAGACCCTACCCTGCATTATGGGTTATATGGTAAGGATTTCTGCAACCCTTGTGCTAGTTACAGGTATTATGGTAACCCCTGCACTGTAACCAATTAAATGCCTGATATAGGAGAGTATTGGTGATAGGCAGGTAGTGCCTCTTGTGTGTTAAAGTTTAATAAAAGTTGCAGCCTGTCACTTAATTCCATGCATGTATCTGTCCTCATTTGCCACTGTGTCCACATCAAGGTATTCCATGATGCAGAAGCATATTTGAATTTCTTATACAATATTCAATACAGTGGATTATATATGTTTAAAAATAGACTATAAATGTCATTTTTGTTCATAAAGGGACACATGCAGCATCATTTGTGGCACAAAAAACATTTTTCACACACAAGAGTGAGAAACTGCACATACACAAATAGTAATTTGCTTAAATATATTACCTCAAAATGTGTCAAGTTCAATATACTGGCTCATTTTATTTTAAATAGTTAAATAAGTAGCTAAGAATTTTTCTATATTAAAAAAAAAATCAGAACACCTGAAAGATATCAGTTATCTAGTAGTTGTGCCAGATTTTCTTATCTGATCAGTAAAGAAAACATTTCTTGCTTTTTAATGTACTCTCCAATTAAGTGATTTGTTTGAACTGAGGTATACACATCTCACAATTCTTTTCTATTTTGAGTTGAGCCCTTAGTGTTTTTGCAGGGGGGGGGGGGGAAAGCTGTTCATATACATGATGAGGATGATTTCCAAGTAAGCCTTTGGCAACATATCTGAATGAAGTGGGACCAGGGTAGAAATAAACTGGCTTCATGTTTCAAATCTCTATGGAGCTTAACAATGACTTCAACAGAGAAACTAGGTTAAGGGAAGGACAGCCTGTTTCCTCAATTGATAGACAGGCTTGAGAGCAAAAAACACAAACAAAAAATCCAATCATTCTAAGAATGAGTGCAGGCCTAGGAAAATAAAATTATTAATCCATAAGAACCTAATGCCTACAACTTTTACTTGTATGAGGAGCCCTCTGCAGGACTTGTGTGAGTTAAACCTTAAAGGAGGTTACCTCTTAAACAAATTAACCCATCTTAAAGCTGAATTGACATTATAAGCATCCACAGACTTAATGTTAAAAGCCAGTGTCATTTGATAAAAGTCAATAAAAACTCACCTGTTTTCTAACATGGGACTCTTATTTCCTTTTTTTAGCCTGAATTGTTCATAGGTTTCTTTATTTAGTGTGTGTTGGACCTTTTGTTTTTGAAGTTTTTGGGTCAGAAGAAGTTGTCTTGTTTGCTGGTATAAGATTTGGCTAGGACATGGTGCCTTTTTATTCAAAGTTATTTTTAGGTATTCAGACACCTCCAGGCATGGATGTCCTATAAATTCACATGTATTATTATTTCCTGCCAAATATCTATTATATAGTTACTATTCCAATTGTTAGCAATGATATAGATTTTCATTATCCATATCCCTAGCTGTAGCTATAATTAGCTGCTTGTTTTTGGAAGTATTCTCATGGGCTTCTTATAGTTCTGTATCACAGTTGCCCAGGTCACAGTTATGAATAATCTTAAACCTAGATACTTTGCTAATGTAGTAGTTTTGAACATGGAATACTTTTCATTGCTGCAGAACTTACTGAAACTGTTCCCTATTATTTAAATGTAATTCTCTGCAACACTGCTGTATCTCTAGTGTTGGTAACAGAGGTCATTACTTCTGACAACATAAGCACTTGATTTTTTAAAAGTGAAACACTGCCCCCCTGTGCTTCAGTATAAAAAGGGGAAGTTTAAGAAAGTTAATTTAAGCCTTTCACCCTCCAAAAATCAAGTCTATGAAGATATGATTCTGATAAACATTCTTGCTAGAGGGATTGGTTTAAACAGAACAGATGGAAATAGGCAGTCAGTTTCCACTGTTTTGCTGCCTTTGGGTGTCTTATAATGGGGATTTACATAAATATAATATAATTAATGGATGAATTTTACTAGTGTTTCTAAGCTTTTAGCAGATGACTTTGCTGGTAGTTTGAAAGAGAGGGAGATAGATGACTACCTGCCAAGTCTGCAATATACTTTTTTTGCAGTTGGAAATATCAGCAGGTTATTATTGTTTTTATTACTGCACAGGTTTTGTTGTTTGCCAATTGCCATTGTGAGTGTTGGTAGCAATCCAGTAGAGATCAGGAAGAAATGTTTATCAGAAAGTGTGCATTAAATGAGGAAAGGGAAAGAGCAAACAAGGAACAATGTTGGTTAAACATAGCTAACAAGACGAATTTAGAAACCCCATTGAAGTGGAGCGCTCTACTAAAAAAAAAAAAAAAACCCTACAGGAGAAATAGTGTAAAATAGAAATGAACAACGAAGTTGTGCTTTATATATTCCCTTGATTCCTGTCCCTGCTACTGGACAAACCCACAGGCTAGGAACTAGCAGAAAGCCAAAATGATGCTGAGGAGCATTCTGGGAGGACAACTATTCACAGTAAGAATATTAGAGAGACCAGAACAGTAGCTACGGGGCTGCTAAAAAACTGGACAGAAATTACAGGTGAACTGGAGGAAACAGGACAAGATCATACAGGTAAATTCTAGAAAGGAAACAGTATCAGACAAAGGAGTTAAATACAAAGATGTAGGAAAATGGTCAAAATGAAAACTGTATATGCAAACACATATACTTAACTTTACAGTAGCCCCATTGAAATCAATAAAACTTCTGATGGCAGTAAAGCATATGCATAAATAGTTTGCATGATGGGGATCTGAGTGTCTAAATACCAGTATGAGAAGCTTAAGAGCAAAAATTTGTTAACTGAAATGCCTGGCAATAGAATAGGATCTTGACACAATAGGCATTTCTGAAATACAGCAGTATGACAGAAATCAATGCAATACTAATGATACCTGGTTATAAATCAAACAGATAAGGAGATGGAGCTGAAGGAGTAGCACTTCACCTAAAGAGGTTCCCTAGAATACGAGATAAAATTTCTGAGTGGAAAGGACCCTGCATTAAATTTTGCCTGGATACATCTTAAACCAGTAAGTTTCTATTATCAGCTTCCTCATCAGGAAAGGGATAATGAGTGCATAACATTAAGGAAGATCAGGGTGGTAAGTGAGTCTAATAAAACAGTAATAATGGGAGGTTTCCAACCACCATCAGATAAACTGAGGAAATGGAATACAAGGACAAGGCATAGAAAAGCTATTTCTAAACACCTTAAAGAATCGCTTCTTGGAACAACTAATTCAACAGCTGACTAGGGGAGAGGGGATTCACAACTTTGCCTAAACAACACACAGGTGTTGGTTCATGACATAACTGTAGCTGACCCATTGAGGAATAGTGACTACTATATAAGTTGATCGTCCTCAGGGGGAGAATTCATAGCAAAAAACTAGCAATGAGACATTGCATTTTGGAAGGGATAGGGGGTTAAAAAATTAAGGAAACTAGTAAAAGAAATCCCTAAATTAAAATCCTCACATATCATGGAGACTACTTAAACATTTCTTAATGGCATCTTAGAGAAGATATGCCTAGGCCTAAACAAAAAAACAAATTAAAAAAGAAAAAGCAGGAAGACAAGAAAACAACCCCAAAACAGTATGGTTAAATGGCAAGATACATGAGACTTTGAAGTGACACGTATCCTTCAAAAAGTGGAAGTAATGAAATGTACAAAATGAGAGCTGGCCTTGTGCTGTAGAGAAAGTAAGTGTGCATGATAATGCCAAAGGTTTGCCTAATCAAAGCTTGTACCATATTTTCAAAAAGGATTTCTTCACTATCCCCTCAGAGGGTACCCAAAATTCAGTGGAAATTGAATGCATGCATCTGAAGAGAATTTTACTGTTAGTTTTCACCAAAAAACCCAAACCTGCTTTGTATCTGACATTAGCTGCACGGTTTATGTGGAAAAGTAGTTACTGGGTCTAGTTGCAGATGAGAGTGGTGTGTGTATTTAGTAATAAGAAGAAGCTGTTTGCAGATTACCTACAGTAAACATGCAAGACAGTTTGAACTGTAGATCTTCCTGGAAAGGATGAGCCGCAATCTAATCTGACCTTCTGAGAGGACAATCATTTTGTAGTTATTTGATGAGATGGGTACACAGTTAGCATTTTTTATGGTTCAGAACACTGAATTATTCAATACAGTGACACAAGAAGTTTATAAATACTGAGTATATTGTTTAGAACTGACCAAATTGATTTTTTTTAAGTTTGGCATCTGAACTGAAAAATCCAAAGATTTTTGGTTGCTCCAAAATGGAATTTTTTTGGTTATTTTCTCACAAAAAATCATGTTGGGTGTCACAAAGCGTTTGTTTGACATGGTGTAAAATTTGGTGGTTCCTCTACCCCTCCTCATTTTTGGAGTATTTTGCCTTTTAAAATATAAAAGGAGGTAAATTTCAAAATGAAATGTTTCAAAAATGAAAAGCTGAAATATTTATTTTAAAAAACTCTTGAAATGAAATGTTAAAACTTTTGAAAAAAAAAACAATACGTTGAAAAAGCCCCCCCCCCCTTGGCCAATACTACTTGCCAAATTTGACCCGAATTGTTAAGTTTCAGTTGACCCCACACTGCATTTGTCAGAAAATAACCTGTTATTTTCCCACCTCAGCTCTAGTATAGTATATCTATATGGAAGATATCAATGGCTGGAGACCCCATTACAGCTGATGAAGGCTAAATGGAAGAACAATTAAGTGTCCCTTTACCTAGATATCCCTGAAACAATAAAAAAATACTTCCCAAGGGGCTGACTGCAGGTCAAGGTTAGAGTAGAGTTAAACTGCATGGCCCAAGGGGTTTCCCTGGGACTGACTATGAAACACAGGGGAGTCAAAGTGCGAGCCTCTTCTGCACAGTCCCTTGTGGCCCTCCCGGTGTACTTTCAATCCCTCTTGGGTTCCTTCAATCAATTACCAGACTTAGGTTGGCTTAAGAACATGCACATCCTTTGTGGGGTCTGATTTATTATTTTTTCTACAAAGGATGACTGTTAGTTGCCCCAGCTCACCCTGCTCTGGGTCCCTGAAAAAGTGCTGGTCAGCTCATTGTCCTGGTTCAGGAGACCACCCTCCCCTTCCTGGAGCTGGGACTGTCACTCTCTCCCTTTGTAGCAAGAGCTTCAGCCCTTCTCCTTGGGGCTAGGTTATAATTTATCTCTCTGTTGGGTCTTAGCCAGCTTTTTCCTTAGCCAGCCCCTTTCCCCCCTCAATTAATCCTTAGGCTAGCCTGAAGACCCAGCAGGCAGCCTTCTCCTGTTGGTGTCTGCTCTGTGTTAACTCAGGGTTCTTCAGGGGCCTTCTTACTCCCTACAGCATCTGCAGACATCTACGTTGCTACGAGGGAGGAAGCAGCATTCTCCCAGCTCATTCCTAGTTGATTAAGGAGGGAAGAAGGGAGCCTTGCCCTGTCTTCTCTGCAAGGCTCCAGGCCCTTAAAACTAGAGTGACAGAAATATTTCCCAAGCACTGTTCATTCCTGGGACTGCTAACTCTCTCTCCACACCCCCCTGGGGTCCTTATATTGGACCTTGTAAACCCTCAAGGGGGCATGGCACATAGTGGGGTGGGCTGACTACTAGAGACTACTGCCTTTAAGGGCTAGACTACCCCGCCACAAGGGGCTAGGGATCGATTGGTTGTAGCTGTGTGTGTTTTTGTATGAGAGACCAGCAGAAAGCAGGAGAAGCAGTCATGAGCACGATCCTGGGAGGAAGCCAAAAGATATAACTCCTTTTGGGCACAGAACTCTCTGGAAAGGCAGACTTGGGGAACTGCTTGCTGTTGTTTGGGTTCAGGGAAGAGGACAGTGTGTACATTCTTGGCAAATAAATAGGATTGAAATAATTGACTCGTTTCAATTCATCAGTTTCTCCCCCTAACAGAAACAACTTGACATGGCCTTGACCACTGGCTAACCACTCAGGCCAAAAGGGGCAACACACACACACAAACAAGGTGCCTATCCCATGCGCTACATGCCTTCGTATTATTTTTAAATAATTGTCAAACAAAGACACCACTCCCTCATATACAGCAATAGCTAGTTACACCTTACAGCACAGAAAAAAATAACCACTCTCCTTAGAGACTGCCCCTCAATCGCCCCTTCACCTCACATAAAAAGATAACCTTTGACACACACCTTGAGGGTCAGCAAATACAGCTTCTTTCAGACCAAGAATGAGGAGATGGGGGTAGGACTGCCAAGTCTCACATCCAGCTGAGGTACTTCCTGGCAGTATATAAGCATTTGCCTGCTGTTGCAACTTCTGGCCACAGTAGGGTTGTGTGATAGAGGCTGCCTGCTCACCAGGTAGCCTCTTCACTCCTCTCAGGATTCCTCACCCACACAGCTACCACTCAAAATTCACCCAACCCAGTGTCCCAGGCACCTTCCAGCATCCAGCACACCTCCCTGAGACTCCCCAGCACGAACCTAGCTGAATTTTGTGTAGCTCCATGTCCTGCCATCTTCTGGGGAAGGGTGTGTTGACTAAAAGTTAGTTGTAGCTATGCAAATAAGTTTATTAAATAATTTGCATAGAATGTCACATGGGAGCAGCACAGACCTTTGCGGGTGACTTCCAAGGCCAAGGGGCCCTCACAAAGAATACCCTACTAGCAGATCCTTCTTTCTATACTGCAAGAGTTCCAGCTTAAGTGTCTCCAGTCATCTCAGCTGCAGCAGTATAGCTAGAGGGAGAAGCGATTCCTACACTATTTTCGGCTTTGGCTCTGCGACAAATTTTTATGATTCCATGCATGCCCCAGTTTCCCTCTGCTTTGCATTACTGTGCCCTGAACGTAAAGGGAAGCAATGAGATGTTGGCTAAGCAGCCTTTTGGAAAGCAGGGTAATTAACCAATTGACTAAAGACTATAACTGTGAATAGAGGATCCAAACAAACAATGTGAACCCCACTATCTGGGGTATTCACACCTAGTGACCAACAGCCAAGAATGAAGGAGATTTCCCCCCCATTTCTCTTCAGGAAAGCACAGCAAAGGTCCTAAGAAGAGAACAAAGGGGAAAGGTGTCAAGTGGCTGGGCTCGCAGAGGTACAGCACACATACACCTGGATAGGGTCGGCCTTAGGGAAAAAGGCACCCTGGGCAAACTTGGATTTTGGCATTCCTGACCCCCACTGCCTCCCCTGATTTCACAGCCATCCCTCTACCCATCCCCTGCTGGCCCCTGCTGCCTCCCCGGGCTCCCCACCCTCCCCATTGCCCCTGGGCTCCACTACCTTCCCCCTCACCCCTGATTGCCCCATGCTCCCTTCCACTGCTTTGCACCCCAGGCCTGCCCCATTCCTTGCCTCTTGACTGTAGTGCCCCCCCAACCATGGCACCCTGTGAGGTGCCCCACATCACCCACCCTCAAGGCCAGCCCTGCACCTGGAACCAAAGACAAAGGGACAGAGACAAAGAGAGCCAAGATGGCTCAAGGGACCCCTGACCTGGTGTTGGCCAGTCTGAACTCTGACAACCTTTGCCTCTCTATGCTAACCTAAGGCCTTTCAGATTCTGTATGCCAGGTGACAAATAAATTGTTACCTTGTTTGCAAATGCTCACTGGGAACATTGCACTCTAAAGACAAGTGCAAAGTACTACATTTAGGAAAGGGGGTGGGAATCAAATACATGACTACTAAATGAAGAATAATTGGCAGGGTGGTAGTACTGCTGAAAAGGATCTGGGGGTTATAGTTGTTGATTCATTCAATTTGTGATCAATGTGATGCAATTGCAAAAAAGGCCAATATTCTGGGGTATATTAACAGAAGTGTCATATGTAAAACTGTGGGTAATTGTTCCACTGTACTAGGCACTGCTGAGGCCTCAACTGGAATAGTGTGTCCAATGCTGGGTCCCACACTTTAGGAAAGATGGGACAAATTGGGGAGAGTTCCGAGCTGAGCAACAAAAATGATCTTGATTATCACTTCAAAAGTTTTTTTCTCTTACTTAATTGGCCTCTCAGAGTTGGTAAGACAACTCCCACCTGTTCATGCTCTCTGTATGTGTGTATATATATCTCCTCAATATATGTTTCACTCTATATGCATCCGAAGAAGTGGGTTGTAGCCCACGAAAGCTTATGCTCTAATAAATTTGTTAGTCTCTAAGGTGCCACAAGTACTCCTGTTCGTTTTTACAGATACAGACTAACACGGCTGCTACTCTGAAAAATGATATAAGGTTTAGAAAACCTGACCTATGAGGAAATGTTAAAAAAAATTGACATGGTTTAGTCTTGAGTAAAAAAGACTGAGAGAGGACTGGATAACAGTCTTCAACTTTATTAAGGGTTGTTATGAAGAGGATGGGGATCAATCATTCTCCATGTCCACTGAAGGTAGGGCAAGCAGTAATGGGCTTAATCTGCAGCAAGGGAGATTTCGGTTAGATATTAGGAAAAAACCTCTAACCATAAACTCAGCATTTCGCCCTTTGGCAGTGGGGCACTTGGAGTAAATCAGTCCTACTCCAGAAGTTTAATTCTTAACATTGGTTTATTTATAGTATTTACAGGGCAGGCCCTAGGATTGCCCTGAGAAGTTTCTTTAAACAAACAAAAATAATAACTCCTAACTCCGACTGGAATACTGTCTTTTCTTATGCTGGCTACCAATCACTAGCCACCCTTTCCAACCCACTCTGGGCCCAGCTACACTCCCAACTACAAAAATAAACACAAGATTTCCCTTGTAGAGAAAAAAAACAGATCTTTACCTCAGAAGACTTCCCCACTCCACTGTACACAACCCTTCCACAACTTCCTTGTCAACCCTCCTGACCTTCACTGGAAGAGGTTTTAAAGGTCACAGGCTGCCCTTAATTGGACTCAGGTATCCATAATTAACCTGAGGTAACCTCTTTCAGTTCATAGGAAAAAGGGCTTTAACCATTCCAAGACTGATATGTCCGACTTCAACCCCCACTCTTTTAGAACTGCCAGGCCTGACTTGGTCACCAAGGGTAGTTAAGCTCTGGAATAGGCTTCTAAGGGATGTTGTGGAATCCTCATCATTGGAGGTTTTTAAGAACAGGTTGGACAAACACCAGTCAGGGATGGTCTAAGTTTACTTGGTCCTGCCTCAGCACACGGGACTGGACTTGATGACCTCTCGAGGTCCCTTCCAACCCTACATTTTTATGATTCTGTGAAGGAGTAAAGACAGGTCTCCTACAGAAGTCTAGTTTGGCTGGATTCACAGGAGGGAGCTATGGCGAGAGACAGGGCTTGTGGGTGCCCTAAGTTCTGTTTCAGACACTTGGAAGCTACAGGCCTGACTGTGGAATTGTGTGGGTCCTTGAGGCCTGGCACACTAAAGGGGTCACTCCCCAGGGACTGATTACAAGCTGGGGCATAGACCAGACCCTGTGGATCCAAGACAGGGTCCAAACCAAGACTTTTAAGTTCCACCTGGACACTACCGCTAGCAATGCAGATTGAGAAGCTCCTGTGCGGTAGCCTCATAATGTGATATGATGCTGAACTCTGTGCCAGCTTCAGTTTCTAAATTAATTTAAGAAGTAAAGTAATTATGTTAGCACCTCCGATATTTACCTGTTGGATGTTTCTCTGTTCTTTGCTGCATGACTTGCATTGAGCTGTCACGGAAGTCAGTGGGAATTTTGTCTTAGAATTCAACAGGAACAAGAGCAAGTCCTTAGTCCTGAAAATTAGGATTCAGTGCAGGAGGCTGATGTACTCATGAAATGTGTCATCCAAATGGATAAATATTAATACAAAGGCAAAAAATTTCTTCCTGTTCTTTGAGAAAAGGTTCACATTAAATTAAAGATGGTCCAGAGCTGAAGTAACACACAGACATAATTGTCAGACAATTCCCTCGGATTAGGTAGAAAAGGACATGAAAAGAGAAAGAGCCATGAGACACTTAAATGACAGAGATTTACATTTTTTTTAAACGAGAGGCAAGAGAACACTAATAAAACAAAAGACCAAACTTCTTTTCCACCCAAGCCTCTCACCCCTAATATTTCATTAAGAAGTGTAAAAAAGTCATTTAAAATTGCAAATCCTAACCCAATTGACACATTTACTATAGAGTAGTTAAGTTATGGTGTACATCTTGAGTTGCACACCTTCATTCACACCTTTGTGGCAGAGATGTCCTTCAGAGTATGAACAGTATAACACAAGAGGAACTGAAGACTGAGCATATTAGGTACATCTTATGCTATGTCTATATTACAAATTGGGTATGTGATTCCCCTGCTCACATACATATACTCCCGCTAGCTCTCACTGAGTTAGCATGGATATATCTAGCAGTGTAAGCTGTGGTAGCCTGGGTAGCAGCAGTGTAGTCACAGCTGAGCCATACTGAGTACAAACCTGCCTGAAACCCGTGGCTACACTGCTATGTATACTCGCACTAGTTTGAAGAGAGCTTGTGTGAGTACGTATACACGAGCAGGGGAATCACACCCCTATCTCATAATGTAGAGATAGCTTTAGCTGAGCTATGAGGTGCCCTTAATTGTCAGTCCTTGGCTTATCTCAGAGGGCTATTGCTCTATAAGAATAAAAACATACATAACTCGTCTCCCATATATTTTAATCACAAACAAATCTATATATAGCACAAATACTCCTAATATACTATAATTGTAGTCATTTCCACTATGAAGGGCAGAATACAACTGTACATAAAGTTAAGAAATGGTCTCCAAGAGTAAACAATAAAAAAGAAAATCACAAGTAAAGAAGAAATCACAATAAGGAATGTACTTTCTTCATTTTGACAATGGCAATTTAGTTTTAATTATGAATATGAATATTACTTCCTACTATACTAGTAAGATTACTACAGTGCAACTCCAGTTTTCTAAACTGGAACTATCCAGAACTCTGGGTTAGCCAAAGATTGACGATGTTCCTCTGGGCTTGCACTGACCAAAGCTCCAGTCCATAATAGGAGTTCATAAGTACCAGAGGTCAGCTTAGGAGCACCATAAGAATTTAGCTTCAATCTTTCTCTGCCTACAATATATCTCTACTTTCTCTGTTTATGATATGCTTCCAGAATCTTTAAGTTACCTCAGGTCATCAGTAGCAGCTACACATTTGTAAAACCAGAGCAACGTGTGTTTGTGGACATTACAAATTCCATAGATTTGGTCTACAGAGCATGTCAGTTACTAGTCTCATTGATGTTAAAAGCTTCATTATCTTATCTTTTTTAGGTAGACAACAATGTTACTGTTGATTTAAGGGATTCTCTGACTCTTTTTGATGTTTCTTAGTTGGTTATTCACCTAGACCTTTATGTGGAAAAATAATTCTTCCTGATGTATCAGAAGCAGGGCTAACAGGATTTGTAATAAAATAGTTTATTTTATAATTCTGCTGTTGAACAGGTGTACGGGTGACAATCTCTTAAAGTTATTGTTGGATCCTCACATAAAGGTAAACAAAGTGTACCTGAATTACTCTGTTGAGCATTGCCTTCTGCTTTATGGAACTTAGTATCCATAATAGTTACAGATCTATCTGGTTCAGCCCCTTTACATGCATTAGGGATGGAAGAACGAGTTCTGTCAAAATAAGAACCTGCCAGAAACTTTGCACTGTCCTTTAATGAACCCCTTATAGTTATACAAGAGCTCTCTCTCTCTCACACATAGTAGCTTTGCTGTGAGTAGCTTGAGTATTGCACTTGAAGTAATTTAAAAGTAGGGCAACTGAGGTGCATAGAGCTGGATATTACATCAAGTATATACATGGGGGGGGGCTTTTATTTGCAATTAATTTAGTCACTGTAGTTTTATGACTGGATTATTATATATTCTTGAGCCATAAAACATTTAATCTATTTTTTAAAGTAGCTTATTACAGTTGTTACACAATTTTTAATCTTGTGCAAAACAATGGAATCATTAACATCTATGAAGACAAATATATAAGTAGTGTTGTAAAGGAGACAATATCACCTTCCATTAGGAAAGTAAAGTATGTCACACTCCATTATATCAATGCCTGGAGGTTTGTTCTTTTTAGTATTAACACAAATCAACATTACTTTTAAACACGAGAAACTTCAATTGGTAGGGTAACAAGGTTAGTATTTGCTGTGTTTGTAGAGTAAACGATTGATTCTGGCTGTTCTTGAGATTTCTTTCACTTATATACTTTAATCTGCATTTGCCCATTGGATACTGGTAATATCTGGAAGTGGTGAAACACAGCAAATCAGTTGGCAGGGCTCAGAACTAAATCCATGAGCCCTGACCCCTAGTCCCCTGATCTAACGACTTAACATATTTCATCATTGAAGTGAACATACATATTGTTGATCTATTGGTGGTGGTGGGGTGTTGGATGAATATACGAGTTGGGGAAATTTGATGGGAGGCCAGAAGCTAGGAATGAGCGTCAGGGAATGGATCGCTTGATGATTACCTGTTCTATTCTTTCAGTCTGGGGCATTGGCCACGGTTGGAAGACAGGATACTGGGTTAGATGAACCTTTGGTCTGACCCAGTATGGCTGTTCTTATATTCTTATGAGGTGGTTAGTTTTCTACTGTCAGGTGCTCTGTTCTGGCATCAGTTTTTTCCTCTCTTGATTTGGCTTTTGGATATCAGTAAAGCTGCCAAAGAAGAAAAAGTTGCTGGTGCAAGAGAGATAATAGATGGTTTTATAACTGGGGTGGAGTGAATTTTCTAAGCTCTGGGGGGAAAAGGTGACCTCTGTTCACAAGACTCCCTGCTCATTAACAGATGGTTGTAGTTTAAGGATTCCACTGTGCTGGGGAGAAGGAATCAAATTAGATGTTGTGTGAAGCTGTCATTACACTGTGTTTTTCTCTGTATAGTTCCAGCTTAAAGCAAGTCATTCCTTTCATATCAGTTCTTCAGATTACTGAATCTCATTTTTTTCACATCAAAGCCCTGTCAGCACTTTCATATTATAAAAAGAGGATGCAGAGCTAATATTATAATACATTCCCTTCAAACAGCATTGACTTGTAGTACATTTTATTTGCAGGGTATCTTTTTTCCTTAGATTTGCAAAGGGAGATATGCCAAATGAGAAACATCTAAAAAATCCCTGTCAAAACCAGAACAAAGTAACTCTGTTGGGATGAATTTTTAAAATGAGATTCTTCTAAACTACAACTTTCAATATATATTGCTCAGAAATGTGGACAATTTAGAGGGTGGCAAATGTGATAGCTAATTTGTCCATTGACTGAAAAGTGTGGATGAGCTATTTGTTATTGGTACCTGAAGAAATAACTTGAAAAATGGCTGCATTGCAGCAAATATTGAGCCAGCTTCCACTCCCATTGTAGTCAGGGCCGGCTCCAGGCACCAGCCCACCAAGCTTGTGCTTGGGGCGGCACCTGGAGGGGGGCGGCGCGGCGCTCCAGCCGCCGGGGAGAGCGGGGCCATGGCCAGGCTCGCCGCCCTCCCCCCGGCGCTCTGGCCGCCCTCCCCCCTGGCGCCCTCCCCCCGGCCGCCGGGGGGAGAGCGGAGCCCCCGCCGGGGCTCGCCGCCCTCCCCCCGGGGCGGCAAAAAAGCCAGAGCCGGCCCTGATTGTAGTGAACTTCAGTTGAATTCAGAAGGAGCAGAGTTGGACCTATTGTGTCAGTATTACTGCTGTAGCATGAAGGAAGAAAATATAAACAAATATACAAAGGAGAAGAAAGAAAGAACAGCAGAGAGAAGGAAATGCTTCATAACTGTGCTCTCTAGGGTGGTCTTACTCTAACTCCACCATCAGGTTAGGAAGGTGCACGTTTCATAGATAAGTGAGCAGTAGAGGTGTGCATATCTTGGTATACTGGCATCACAGATTGTAATTACTAGCTAGTTGGCCACCCTACTTTGTGAAGGAGGTTGTCACACAACTGACAAATGGTGGCAAAAGGAATGAAATTGTGTAAATCAGCAATGCGTGAATCTCAAAAAGGTTGGCAGGCTGCATTTGGATAAGCATCTGAGAAATCTCTGGGTGAGGCCATGTCATCCTTTTCTCATTGCAAGTATTCTCTGAGATGGAGTTTGGAGTACACCAAGTACTACTTTGCCTCCTTCCTCTGGTGGAAATAAGTAGATGCTGAGTTTCAGTAACCCTTCTGCTTGACCCCACTGTAGTCATGTTTTTCAAAATGAAAAGCATACTTTGATTTCCCTGGATTTTCCCTCCATTCTTTCATAAGCAAAAAAAGTTATTTCACTGATCTCAAAATGGTCTGGCATTTCAAGAACTTGCAATGCACAAGCTCTCAGGAAGCCCTTGAGCATTATGTAGTGTGAGAAGAGTGATTGCAGTATGGCCCAGAGCAAGGATTCTGGATACTGCATCTTAGCTGCTCCAGAGCAGGCTACCTGGCCTTTCCCGCTTGACGATGCCGGCGGTTAAGCTGGAGGTCAGACAGACTTACCAAGCCTTTCTTGAAATATATAAAAGGTTTAATCTTGAAATCCATGTGAATTAGACTAAGAGAAGAGTGCAGTAATTAGCTCTAAATATTGAAGTTCAGTTAGAGGGAGAGATGAATATTTGGGCAAATCTTATTTTCTCAGAACTGGATGAAAATAGAACGAACTGGTCTAACTCATGGAAGTCAGAGCTAAAGTGTATCTCAGTGAGACCCATCTCTGTCTCAGATGCTGTCAAAGGACTTTTATGCTAGAACTGCTTTCAGTCCTACAATGATCTTTCCTTATCACATGACCTTCTACTGCTTTACCTGCTGAATGTCTTTTGAACCTGTGCTGATCTGGGCTGGACAAGTAGCTCTCTGTGTCCTGGAACACAAATGAAGAGCACTTAAATTAAATGACTCTCCCTTACATTGGTGTAAATCTGGAGAAGCTCCTCTGAAATCAAGTTATTCTGGTGTAACAGAGATGAATTCGGCCCACGGGCCCAATTCAGTTATTGACAACATGCAAACTGCAATTGAAGTGAATCTTTGAGCATAAATTAGACGTCTGTGAGGGCACATAGTGGAGTGGTAGTCATTGGTGTATGCTTGGGTGGAGAGTGGCCCGATCTGTATGATATAGCCATACAGGTAAGGCACATCCAGAGAGGTTTTCAAGGGGAGTCAGTTGTTATGCAGCCGAGCAAGATTAGGAATAAAACACTTTTAGAAAAATCAAAAGATGCATGATTATTGTCCTGGTAGCCTCAGCAGTTGGCATCCCTGGATAGATGCTGCTATTGTGGGCTCACTGGGACTGTTGCCAAGTTGCTTTAAGAATTATAATAATTTTTACATTGTTGAATGTTTCTGTAATGACTGATGAGAGCTCCATGTTCTATTTTAGCATCCTGCAAACTTGTGCATTGAGCTGGGGCAGACTGTATGCTGCAACTTTAGCAAACTCAGGCAGTTTTTAGGTAAGAGCCCTTGGGAAGCAAATCTAAAACAGTTCAAGAGAATAGGCAGCATTTCAAGGAGACATTATTAAGGGCACAAGAGCAAACTATCCCACTGCACAGGAAGTATGGCAAGAAATGACATTGGCTTAACCAGGAGATCTTCAATGATCTGAAACTAAAAAAAAGAGTCCTACAAAAATGTGGAAATTAGGTCAAATTACAAAAGATGAATATAAACAAGCAAGTATGTAGGGACAAAATTAGGAAGGCCAGGGCACAAAATGATATTAAACTATCTAGAGACATGAAGGGTAACAAGAAAACATTCTACAAATACATTAGAAATCAGGAAGACCAAGGAAAGGTAGGCCTGTACTCAATGGGGGGAGGGCGAGAACAATAACAAGACAACATGGCAGAAGTGCTAAATGACTTTGTTTCAGTTTTCACCAAAAAGGTTAGTAACAGTTGTACATCTAACATAGTGACAGCCAGTGAAAACGAGGTAAGCTCTGAGGCTAAAATAAGGAAAGAACAAATTAAAAATTACTTTGACAAGTTGGATATCTTCAAGTCACCATGGCCTGATGAAATACATCCTACATACTCAAGGACTTAACTGAGGAGATATCTGAGCCATTACTAATTATCTTTGAAAACTCACGGAAAAAAGGGAATAACAACCACTCAGGGAATTATAGACCAGTCAGCTTAACTTTAGTACGCGGAAAGATAATGGAGCAAATAATCAAGCAATTTGCAAAAACCTAGATTATAAGGTGATAAGTAACAGTCAGCATGGATTTGTCAAGAACAAATCATGTCAAACCAACCTAATAGCTTTCTTCAACAGGGTAACAAGTCTTGTGGATAGGGGGGAAGTGGTAGATGTGGTATATCTTGACTTTACTAAGGCTTTTGATGCTGCCTCTCATGACCTTCTCATAAAACAAACCAGGGAAATACAGTCTAGATGGAACTACTATAAGGTGGGTGCATAGCTGGTTGGAAAACCGTTCAGAGAGAGTAGTTATCAGTAAGGCTGCGTGTTTGTCACAGAGGTCATGGATTCCATGACTTTCTGTGACCTCCATGACTTTTGCAGTGGCCAGCAGCAGCAGCAGCAGTTTGGGTGTGTGTGTGTGGGGGGGCTCAGGGCTAAGGGCAGGTGGTTGGGGTGTGGGGTGGTGCTTACCTCAGGGTGGGGGGCTCCACAGCTCCCTCTGGCATATCCCTGTAGCTTCTAGGCATGGGGGCTCTGTGCACTGCCAGCAGGCCCCACCCCCACAACTCCCATTGGCTGCGGAGACGGCGCTTGTGGCGGGAGCAGTGTGTGGAGAGCCGTTGGCTGCCCGCTCCCCACAGCATCAGCGGGGGTCCCGGGCCATGTGCTGCTGCCTGTCCACCCCCCACAGCACCAGCAGAGGTCCCGGGCCATGCGCCCAGAGCACCCACACACCCCCAGACTGCCCCCCAGACCACCCGTGCTCCCCCCCAATGCAGCTGCTGTACCAATGCAACTGCGATGCTGTTTGATCTCTTGTGTAGCCGCTCTATGCCAATGGGAGAGAGCTCTCTCATCAACATAATTAATCCACCCCCAATAAGCAGGGGTAGCTATGTCAGCGGGAGAAGTTCTCCCGCTGACATAGCGCTGTGTACACTACCACTTATGCCAGTGAAATGTATGTCGCTCAAGGGGGTGTTTTTTCACACTCCTGAGTGACATAAGTTTTGCCAACATAAGTGGTAGTGTAGACATCACCTAAGTCTGGAGAAGAGAAGACCCAGAGGGCACATAACAATTTACATGTATGTAAAAGGCTATTTCAAGGAAAATGACAAAAATTGTTCTTTATAATCTCTGAGGATAGGACAAGAAACAGTAGTCTTAAATTGAAGCAAGGGAGGTTTAGGTTGGACATTAAGAAAAACTTCCTAACTGTCAGGGTAGTTAAGCACTGGAACAAATTGTGTAGGGAGGTTTTGGAATCTCCATCATTGGACATTTTAAAGAACAGGTTAGCCAATTACCTGATCTAGTTATTACGTAGTCCTGCCTTGAATGCAAGGGACCGGACTAGATGACCTCTTCAGGTCTCTTCCAGTCCTACTCTTTTACAGTTCTGCCTGAAGGCAGTGCTATGCCGGACAACTAGAGGGCTATGGCAGTTTTTAGAAATCAGGGTTAGTGAGGTTAGACAAGCTTATGCTTGCTCACACGATCACTGCATGAGCTTACTTGTCAGAATGGGCAAACACCCTCCATCCACAAAAACTGCACCCCTTTTCCTATCTACCTTCCCTCTCCACCTCCCAACCTCAACTAATAGGCTATTAAGATCATAGAGTAATATATTGCACCAGTGTAAAAATTATATGCCCTTCCCCGAGGTGAATATTTTGCCCATATATAAATTACATCAACTTTTACACAGTGAATTGAGATCCAGGTCTCATATGTCTGCTGTTAATGGCCCATCTAGTTTGACCGTCTCTATTGTCCTCACTCAAGTATTCCATTAATTAACTAGATACTCCGGGGGATTTGAAGTGGCTTTTAACCCTTTCTGCAGGGAGCATCCTCCCCATCTCTCAATAGCATCTCATAATGAATCCACGAGTTTCAGAGTTTTGCCATATAGTCATAAGGTGGCTATTACTTTATATAAGAGGAAATAAAATTGAAATAGAAAATGGATTCTTATCCTTTCTCTCAGTGATTTTTTTCCTCTCCAAAAGGTGATGTAAATAAGAGCGAATCACAGCAATATTGATTATTTTTCAAAGGAAGATCTGTAGAGGACATCAAATTTAATCGGCAGACTATTCCTTCCATTATTCTGACTCAGTTTTTATTTCTATTTTTTAGTACTTTTTATTTATTTTTATGCTTGTTCATTTTGCCATGTTTGTTAACCAATATGTAGATTAGCAATCTTAAAAAAAAAAAAACAATAAATTACCTGAAAAAAGGCTTACTCTATAACAAATTTAGGGTAAAACCTGATTTGGGGCATCAAACATAAATACCAAAGAACATTTGGTGTGTTTGTTCATTTAAAATGAAACAAACAAAATGATTAACTCAATTATTTAAAAAAATTGAGCCAAATTCATCCCTTGAAGCCAATGGAATTACACCAAAGAAGAATTTAGCCCATTTTTGAGGTCAACAACCTTTTCTGTACTATATGAGTTTTGAAAAATCCAACAAATCAGAGAAAATTCCCAATTCTTTTTGCTCTCCTCGGAACATTAAAAACCCTTTTGAGAATTGTCTAGTCCTGCTACAAAACACATAAAAACTTATCACAAAGAGTTACTTGGACTGCACATCTTACAGATCTTTCAGCAGGTTGCTAGTAGCTGTGCATAATCACATCTCCAATCCTTAGCACAGGCTTAATCAATAATATTAACATTATTGCTTATGCATGGGGACTGGACTCGATGACCTCTCGAGGTCCCTTCCAGTCCTAGAATCTATGAATCTATGTTTGTTAGTGCTTAAATAAAAAAAAAGTTAAAGTTCTAAGGAGAAATCTGGCCATAGTTACTCCCGTACCTCCCACTTTCTATTAATCAGCAAGCCCTTCCAGAGTTGAGGGAGAAAGGTGCCAAACTAAAGACTATGTCTCAGCTGATGTTTTAGGCCCTGCTCAATCACATACTTAAGTGCCTTGCTTAAAGTTATGCACATGCTTCAGTACCTTGCTGAATGCAGGCCATAGAGCCAACAAGAATCACAGAAATGCTAACAGGTGCTAACATATGCTGGTCTTATTCCAGCCCAAATTATCTGAGACTCAATAAGGAGACACTGAGACACCATTAAGGAGAAGTAGCTCAAGTTTGGGCCACACTTCCAATTTTAAGCTGTTTTAAGTAACAAACAGGGGTTTGCAGATTCCTGATGCAATTACTAACCATAATACAATAGTATGGAACACGGTGTTAATTCAGTAGGTTCCATCACCGTTCCATGGATCTGCTATATTTGTATTTGAAATCAGTCAGTCAGGAGAACAGTTTTCCTTCACGAAGGTTAGTTGGGGAAGGGTAGGAGAGTAGTAGTTTAGTCTGAGCTACAAACCATGAACCTGTTATGGAGGATCATTAACATTGTCCTTTAAAAATTCACAGATTGGTGGAACGGGGAGGTCAAAGGGAAGCTCCTCCATGCTCCCAACCTTCCCTTCTCTCCCTATCTTCAACACTCCTTCCTTCCCATCTTTTCCCTTTTGTCCTTTTCCACCTCAGTTCACATGCATACTGCAGCCTTACCGAATGAAATAAAATGAGTTAGCAAACATCACAGTGAGGGCACACAAAACAAATAGATAAGAATATTATTTCATATGTTGACACTAGATACAAGTGGATATAAACAACAGGCAATTATTTATCTGAAAACACTGAACACGATCTCCAAAATGACACTCATGCAGGCCTATTTAGCACATAGGGCTGTCTAGGAGACAGATCAGAGATATAGGGGCAATTTTGTAAGTGGGTATATTGGATCTTTTTCTTATACCAGGACCCAAGGTAAACACTCACGCCATTGAACTGTAGTCCAGGAACTGCTAGATGTGCAGCATTAATTTTTCCTTGCTAGCCAGGGATACTAGATGAATCTGAAAAACATATCCATGAATCAAACTCCTATAAACATCATCCATCATCCCTTTCAGGTAAGGACATTAAGCATAAGTCAAAGAAAAACCAATACTCATGCTCTGGATTCCCCACATAGGAACTGTCACTTCTAGACTGGATCTTGCCAGCTTCATCCTAGACGTTATCACTCAATGACTGGCAGATTAGTTATTTATCAGAAGTTATCACTTACTGGCCAGAAGCCACCACATAAATAACTTATTTAAGGCCTGATCTTCCATTCTATTGAACTCAACAAGAAATAATGGAGCAAAACCCTTCACAGAATGGAACCCTTAAAGAGTTACATTATCTTATGCCAGCCAGTGAATGTAAGTTCTAAAACTGTTGCATCAATTGTTGAGTCAATAACCATTATAAACCTGAAATAACTTCAGTGAAGTTAATCAAATTATTTCATATTTACACTGGTATGTCAGAATAGAATTTCACCTATTGTTGTGTCCCAAGTTTCACCCTGGGATGCACTTCCTTAAATACAAGATATGACAAAAATATATAAAATACTTTCCTATTGTTATTTTTCCTATTCTTACTATTTAGATGGTAAGCTCTTTGGGGAAGGAGGTGTCTCCTGTGTTTTGTACATGTTAGCTCAGGTTTTGAAAGAGATGTAGATGTTGCTCTGCTCAGTGTTGCAATGCCTAACTAATTTAGGAGTCTAAATATAATTTTCAAAAGGGATTTAAGCACTTAGGTGCCAAAATGCATCCACCGTCAATGTAATTTTGGCATGTAAGTGCCCAAATCCCTTTTGAAAAGGGGATTTAGGCTCCTAAAATAGTTAGGCATTGCAACACCTAAGTCTCTCTAAAAATCTAGACCAGTGTGCCTAGCATAATGGGGCCACATTCTTTGTGGGTCATAATAAACAATGATTAATAATCATAATGTTTCCATGCAAGAAACTTCTGTAGTTGCCATAGGGATATTAAGTGATCGTGAATTGGGGGATAAGTGTCTATTAGGATGTGGTACATGCTATGACAAAGTTTGAGGATGCCTGTTTTATAGAATTAAAACCAGTGCCATTAAAAAAAAAACCACCTTGATGTTTGCTTTAGCTCAGTTGCCATGAGGAATAACTGAGAAGAGAATTTTGGCATTTTTTTGTTTTAAATGGAGATGTGTTTGCAATGTTAAAAAGATGACTCTATGCAGGGGCTAACAATAAAGAGTTCTTGTGTGATCTTTAATATTGACCTCCATTTGAGAAGAATAGCTTTAACATAGCTCCCCAATTTTAAATGGC
The DNA here is from genome assembly GCF_002925995.2 of Terrapene triunguis. Taxonomy (NCBI): domain Eukaryota; kingdom Metazoa; phylum Chordata; order Testudines; family Emydidae; genus Terrapene; species Terrapene triunguis. The sequence goes on from NW_020664413.1 coordinate 43,240,571, forward strand.
AGCACTGCATTTGTAGTGCTGACTTGTATTCAGTGTGTGTTTAGCTAGTTGCAGCAGGTTTGGTACCTCTCTGCTTTAGACACTAGCATTTGAATATTTTTTCTTCCTCAAGAGCTAAATTATTTATATAGTACCAAGCTTTTTTAACCTAGCTTATGACAGGCTGGGATTTCTCCAGTCTCAGTTGAAACTGTCTAAATAATTTATCAACTGTTCCTTCAAAGTACAATACATTCTGAAGCCTAAGAAATGTTAAATGAGATTCTTTGCCCTTCTTCTGTGAAATGGGTCACTGAGGTTAAGCTAGTATTTTCTTTGAACTTCTCAGACTCTTGTTTTCTCCCATGGTGTTTAATCCCTTTTTTCTTTCCTACTATGTCTTTTCATTTTTTTGACATTTTCTATTTATCAGGCTTTTCCTTTGTCTCCTTGTATCTCCTGCTAACTTTTCCCTTGTTGATGTCTTCCCACACGTTTTTTTATTAGCCACCAATGAGAAAGTTGTCCCTTTTTATGGCCCTCTACATACAGAAATCTTTGGTTTCTAGATCCAAAGTTGTACTGGCAGTATCAGAAATCCACATGAGGTCCCAAGAACTGGAAGTTGCAATTCAGTCTCTGATTTAACTGGAACACACGTGAACAAACAAACTAGTGATGGGCAAACCTTAGAAGTCTGGAGCTTTGGCATAGATTAGGCCAAAAACGTAGGAAATAATCAAAACTCTTGGTTCTCCAATGAACAAGCTAATAAACTTGCAAGCAAGGGCTTCCTTGTGGGATGTCTGATGCCTCCTTTTTATAGTCAGATCAGAAATACTTCAAGGATATACTGTTCCATTGTTTTGGGGTAATTATGGCTGGTCTTGAACAGATCTGAAGCGTGCACAAAAATAGAAAAATAGTAATACAATAACCTAGCTGAACTGTTCCAAACTTCACAACAGATATAATTCTTTGTGGGTTTTGGTAAATATTCAGGTGGGTTCATATTGTATTAAAATCAGCTCGCTCAGTTTTGTTTATATGGTGATCATGGCAAGGATCTTGGCATTTGACTCTCTAAGGGAAAATGTAATGAATGAATCTCACCAAATAGACTCTTATTTTGAAGCAGTGCTCATGGCTAAGCATTGTCTCCCTGATCCACTGATATTATGGGACCATGTTTCTAGCTATTCAGTCTTCTTACAATTACATGTAGCAGACAAGGGCTGGGAAAATACTAGGCAAGTTTATTCTTAAGTCTAAAACAACAGTATGATCTATGTATGTATATAATTGGGGCTGCACAGGTGTAACTGAGGGCAGAACCAGCCCCTATTATTTAGGAATGCAGAACATGGAAGATGTTTGCCTGACATCTCTGAAGCCACACACTGGTGAAAGTTCATTAGTATTCCCTTACTTTGTGTATGTCATTTGTTATAATTATAAAAGAAAAACAAAGATAAGTTAAGGAGGAAGAGAAGTGGCCTAACATGACCTCCCTCAAACACCATGACAGGATCAAAGAGACATTGTACAAATCAAACTGGGTTTATTTAGAGCAGGTGTCACAGAAGGGCTAGCTGCACCTCTGACCCCTTCTCTGGCCTCTCTTAGTGCCCCCCCCCCCAGGTATGAGGCTTCATGCCTTTATCTCCCTAGGGTGGAATCACATGAGTCTCCCACTGTTAGACTGTCTCTCACACTACAGTACCCTGTGGACCAACTGTTCTTACCCAGCAGGTCCAATTGGGTTCAGGTACCAGCAGCTTTTCCCCTCAGGACTTTGTGACTAGTAGTGAAAACAGTTATCCCAAACAGGCTTTTTAAAACAAAGTATTGTTTAACCCAAAATGTAGGAACAAAGCAAAGCATGATAAATAGGACTTCAAAACAATGAAAGAGCTACAAGTATGTCTATCTTACCTAAAGTTTACCATTGCCCTGGAAGCTTAGGAAGGCCTAACTTCTTCAGAACATCAAACAGATGTCTGTGTCCCCAACAGTTTCTCTCTGTCCTTGAGAGCCCATCTTGAATCTGGGCAAAGTTCTTTGTTTCAATTTTCCTGGCCTTGGATCCCTGACTCCTGCCACACTGGTTACAAGTCTGGGACCCCACCCCTGCCAGACCTTTGCCAGACTGATCAAGTGAACTCAGCAGGATGTTGGAGATGGCACTTCAAAGAAAATGACTTTGGTATTGTCCCGGAAATGTGGGGAGGTGGGTGGCTCTCTGAAGCCATTTTCCTCTTTCCTGTGTATACGCAGCCAACCTCTTTTTGATTTAACTCCTCATATTCATACAATAAACTCCACAGTCAGACAGAAAATATAGTATTAAGTTATTACAGTGCAGTTCCAAATCTATCACACAAGATCATTCATGACAGGAATATGGCTTACTTTGAAAATTTTGAGAGTTTGTTCCTGATGAACATTATCCAGAGCCAAAAAGATTAATTTCTCCATATCTAATAACCTTTTTTATAATGTGGGACGCTGGCATATCATTGTACTTCCCTACTTTCCTGTGCCTAATATGGAAGCTGAATGTAGCCATTTCTTCTCATAAGTGCTATTAACTCTGTTAGGCGACCTGGTAAATGGTTACTGGATATGTTACATAACAGTCAGATGAAAGGGAAACGTCTGGTCACAAAAGCTCGATGCTGTCCCCAATGATCCTCAGCAGGACAATTTAAAAGCTGCTTTTGGAATAATTTAAACTTTGACTTGAATGGAAAATGAGATAAAGTATCACTGGATATTGTGTTTCAGTGACCTCTAGCCAAAACTCAAAGGTGCATAGAAGGGAGGGTGCTATTCAATATCCTGCATAATGTGAGCTGTGCTCCTCATTTGCCTTGAACTCTTACCCTGCAAAGCATTTCTGTCTGGTTTTCCAGGGCACCAAGAAGTCCACCAGACATTTGCTTCTTCTCTAACAACATATTTGAGATGGAAAAGAAAACCTAGTGGGCCACAGAGTTTACACAGGAGGTGGAGAATGATGGTTGTAATAGATTCTGGGATGGCTGGGGGCTGTTTGCCAGGGACCCCGATGTCATTCCCTCATGGAAAAGTTTTAGCTAATTTAATAGAAGTGTTTACTACAGATTTTAATAGGATGGTTACAAAACTGATAGAATTTACTAGTGAAGTATATCAATCTTTTTGTAAAAGCCTAAGGAAAGCAGTCTGTCTGCTCCAGTACTCCATTTCAGACTTAGAATCAGCAGGACTCGAAGAGCCTGCTCCAAAGCCCATTGAAATCAAGGAGAGTATTTTTACTGACTTCACTAGGCATGGGCTCAAGCCCTAAATGAAGGCAGGACAACTATCACCACTACATAATACTTTGCAACACTTCCTCATTCTGGGCCTGATCTAAAATCCATTGAAGACAAAGGGAATGTTTCCATTGATTTCAAAGGGCTTTGGATCAAGTCATCTAACTGGGTCCTCTTCTCCCCCTTATTATAATCATCCTCACCGATGCTCTGTTTCCGTGCTCTAGTGCAAACCACTAGTCAGTGTGTTATGCGGTGACCTCTTTGCCTGGTCTATCGAGCATGCGAGTCTTACAGACTCCAACCTCAGAGCTGGGCTCTTTAGCTCAAGGTGTAGAGACTCACTCTCTGCTAGATGCTGTTGCGCCTGTCCACAACAGAGGATAACCATTTACAAACGTCAGATGAGAAGAGAATGACGGCACCAGAGTCTGACGATGAATTTCAAAGATAGCAGGATCTGCCAGTGTGGGCAGGGCTCAGATAGCTAACAGCCGGCATCATTTCTATGTTGCTGCTTCACACAGTGGCAGCCTGTAGTATACTAACTATAATAGGCTCTTCAGTCTAGCAGAGAAAGGTATAGCATGATCCAATGGCTGGAAGCTGAAGCTTGTCAAATTCAGACTGGAAATAAGGCATAAATTTTTAAAGGTGAAAGGAATTAACCATTGGAACAATTTACCAAGGGCCGTGGTGGATTTTCCATCACTGACAACTGTTAACTCAAGATTGGGGAAGTTCTATTGGCTGTGTTATACAGGAGGTCGGACTAGATTATCACAATGGTCCCTTCTGGCCTTGGAAGCAGCATTTTTCCAAATATTACTCTTAATGTCTGAAGTTTAAGAAGAGTTTAACTCAGATCTTCTTTTCCAAATTATATAAATAAAAATTACCAAAGACCATAATTTTCAAGCCTGGTACTTAAATTCACATGTATGCACTTAAAACTGGTCTGAATTTCAAAGGGGGAATATATGGTAAGTTGTCAGCACTTCTGAGGGGGAAAAAAAAACCAACCCCCCCCCCCCCCCCCAAATGTCCCCCCAAGAAACAGGCTACTTTGATTTGCCATCTTGGATATAAAATTAGGTGCCTTCGGTTAGTCTGTCATGCTTCCAAATTGCCTATATTTATTCAATCTTATACTATTAGATTACTTATTTGACATTCAAATCTAAACGCAATATAAATTACAACATTCCATAACTATGCTTAAACATAACTCCCAAGATCTTGGGCAATCCTCGCTTACAGACAGCTTCCCAACCTGAAGCAAATACTCACCAGCAACCGCACACCATACAACATAAACACTAACCCAGGAACCTATCCTTGCAACTAAGCCCGATGCCAACTCTGTCCACATATCTATTCAAGTGACACCATCATAGGACTTAATCACATCAGCCATGCCATCAGGGGCTCGTTCACCTGCACATCTACCAACGTGATATATGCCATCATGTGCCAGCCATGCCCCTCTGCCATGTACATTGGCCAAACCGGACAATCTCTACCTGAAAGAATAAATGGACACAAATCTGACATCAGGAATCATAACATTCAAAAACCAGTGGGAGAACACTTCAACCTCTCTAACCACTCAGTGACAGGCTTGAAGGTGGCAATTTTGAAACAAAAAAACTTCAAAAACAGACTCCAAAGAGACTGCTGAACTTGAATTAATATGCAAATTAGATACAATTAACTTAGGTTTAAACAGAGACTGGGAATGGTTGGGTCATTACACTAATTGAATCTATTTCCCCATGTTAAGTATCCTCACACCTTCTATGGGTCATCTTCATTATCACTTCAAAAGTTTTTTTCCTCCTGCTGATGATAGCTCATCTCAATTGATTGGCCTCTTACAGTTGGTATGGCTACTTCCACCTTTTCATGTTCTCTGTATGTATAAATATCTTCTTTCTGTGTGTTCCATTCTATGCATCCGATGAAGTGGGCTGTAGCCCACGAAAGCTTATGCTCAAATAAATTTGTTAGTCTCTAAGGTGCCACAAGTACTCCTGTTCTTTTTAAGAATTTCAGGTATTTTTCAAATCACATTCTATCTCTAAATCTTTAAGGTTTAGGTTTCCCTAAATGTTTTCTTAATTCATACTTTTGGGATTGTTATTTTGGATTTATTATATATTTAATACAAGAATCAGTCACACACGGTATTATCCTTAACTTGGAATGTTACAGCACTGGTAGTGTCTCTACCTTAATACCATATAAACATTCCAATATTTAAAAGCGTATTATATGGAATTCTTATTTATAGGATATATGCAACAACCTTATTTTTATGTATAAATACCAAATCATGCAAATCCTTATTTTATTTAGTAAATAAGTCTATGTAAATTTCACAATCGTCTCTTGAACACATAGGATATTGTTTCATTTCTCATATTTGATGTATGCATAGAATAATCATATCCCAAACCTTCTAGATGGGTGAATCACTAGTAAACTACTCCCATTCCTCCCGCCAACCCCAAAATACTATTTTCTACATTATTTTGTTGTTTCTGGAAATAAGAAGTGTACACTCATTGTTCAGAATTTTCACTAGATGGTGCTCTAAGTATAGAAACATTTCTCATACCAAACCCTTTTTTGCTGTTATTCTTTAAAATTTGCAAAAATTATTACCAGTTCAAGTGTATAGGAAAGGTTTGATAATTCTTACAGTGTGCCAGCAGCTACATCTGATCAGATTATGTCTGTTCTCACAAGCTAAGCAGTGATCATTCAGTTTGGGTGGTGTGATAGGAAGTCGCTTTTGGAACGGGTGGGCGAACTCTTTGGCCTGAGGGCCACATCTGGGTATGGCAATTGTATGGCAGGCCATGAATGCCCAGTGCAGGAGGGGGACTCTATGGGGTGTAGAATAGGGGGGCTCTATAAGGGATGTTACCGAGGTGCAGGAGGGGGGACTCATGGGGTGTGGTGCAGGGGGGCTCTACAGCAGTGCTACCAGGGACACCTAGGGGCCCTGCCCACAGTGACACCATGGTGGCCGTACCAGGCACTACCCTGGGCAGAGGCACCCTAGCTGGGATGGGTGCGGCCCCTTGGTGATTTTGAGGCTCTTGGGGGGGTGGAGCCGTAGGAGACTGGGAGGGGATTGGGCGCGTTGCCGCGTGGGGAGTCTGCCACGTAGGGGTGGGGTTCCGATCCCAGAAACAGTGCGGTGCAGTCGTGCCCGCGCAGCGTGGCTCTGCGTGTCGGAAGATGGTGCTCATCAACGGAATTGAGAGTCAGGGGCTGAGGAGCGCCGGGTGGGCAGAGCGTGGCAAGCACCCGACCTCACTCCCCGGCGGGAGCTTGAGGGCCAGATAAAAACGTCTGACGGGCCAGAAGCGGCCCACGGGCCATAGTTTGCCCACCCCTGTTTTGGAAGAACTGTAAAACTGATATCCTGACCCCTTGTAATTAAAGATACATGGCACTTTTTGTACTCAAAGATCTTAGCTACAGCACTCTGGCCAAATTCTAACTGGGCAAAATTATATCCTCTGCAGTTTCAGTTAATACAATATCCACTACTTGCCCCAAACTGTTGCACAACAGTGTTGCTGCTAAGTGCCAATAGCTGCAGTGTTGCACTACAGTGGGATTAGTAATTTCCATCCATCCATGCACACTATTTTTATATATGAAAATAAAATCACTCTCACCCTGTCCTCCCACATCTATTTATAGTTACACACACACTGTGGAATACTCTATAGAAGTTATTATCACAGTACATTTATAAAGATCTTTAAGTGCACACTGTTGCTTTACAAAAGATGTAAGACAAAATTGTATGCTACAAAATTGTGCCCGGAGTATTTCCTGTGGATGATGTGCAATTGTCAGGTTTTCATAATTTGGCCCCATAATTTGGCCATAAATACCCAAGAGCAGTTCTCTTCATTGAGAATAATTTCCCTGCCAAATTTCTACTTTCTACTCACAGCACTAGAATTTTCATGTTATTCATTTTAAATAATGAGGAGAATGTTTTTTTAAACTCTTCTCATAGAAAGAAGGCTGAATTGTTTTTGCTCAAATTTAAAATAAAATCATAGGACTGGAGGGGACCTCGAGAGGTCATCTAGTCCAGTCCCCTGCACTCATGGCAGGACTAAGTATTATCTAGACGATCCCTGACAGGTGTGTGTCTAACCTGCTCTTAAAAATCTCCAATGATGGAGATTCCATAACCTCCCTAGGCAATTTATTCCAGTGCTTTACCACCCTGACAGGAAGTTTTTCCTAATGTCCAACCTAAACCTCCCTTGCTGCAATTTAAGCCCAATCACTAAGAATTCAGTTGCAAAGGTGATCATTACAAGCAAATGAAAACAGGGTTAAAAAAAAAAGGGCTCATATAGCCTTAAATGTAGCCACTGCTAAAGTTTCCTCAGTAAAATAGTATGTTGATCAACATAATTGAAATATTTGATTGTTAACGTTTAGAAAAGAGAAAAACAGGCAAAGAAAAAAATCAATAGTGTTAACTTTCTAATTTGAGGGCATCTTCTATTTACAGAATTGGGAAACTTGACAGCAACAAGTTCTTTCATGTCTATAAACGGTAAGGTTTGTAAAATGTAGTAAATTAAAAGACTGATGCTTGTAACATTTTAATAGCTGCCTTTATTTTCATTGTCCCAGACTGTTAATGTAGTTCACCCTTGCACTTGTCTCATTCTAATAAAGGAATTTCATCCGGTAATGATGGTGTGACATGTTTGATGGGGGCAGACTTGATCACCCTGCTCTGTCAGAGCACTGAATAAATGTTCTTTTAATCAATCATTCACATACTGATTTTCTATATAGGCCATTACAGATACAGGAAATCTATTTAGTAAACTAACTGGTTTCTTATCCTCATTAATAAATGAAAGTCTATTTACTTATATTGATGCATAACCTCAATCTCTTTTTACCTTTTATGCTTTCCATTTTGATTGACCTCATCTTACATACTGAAATGACTTTTACCAGTTCTGTCATTAGAGAGGCATACTGTGTATTTACAACGATGTTCCTTTTCTGTGCTGAGATGTCATTTCCCCCACCACAACTTATTTTCAGCACTATCTTCTCTGTGTAATGTACATACCAGATCTGTCATATGTTAAAAACAACAACAATACATTTAAGGAATGATGCCTGACATTCTTTTGTTGCCTTTGGTGTAGCAGGAAGTTCTTTACTTAGATATCAGAGGGGTAGTTGTGTTGTTTTTGTGGATACAGACTAACGAGGAGTCCGCTGGCACCTTAAAGACTAGTAGATTTATTTGGGCATAAGCTTTTGTGGGTAAAAAACCACACTTCTTCAGATGTATGGAGTGAAAATTACAGATACAGGCATAAATATACTGGCACATGAAGAGAAGGGAGTTACCTTACAAGTGGAGAACTAGTGTTGACAGGGCCAATTCAGTCAGGGTGGATGTGGTCCACTCCCAATAACTGATGAGGAGGAGTCAATACCAAGAGCAGGAAAATTGCTTTTGTAGTGAGTCAACCACTCTCAGTCCCTATTCAAGCCAGAATAGCAAGGGGTAAACTGGATCCCCCTGGGTAACTACTGGTATTTCAACATCACCAGTGGTAATCTGCCAGTCAGGAAACTCCCTGCTTGCAGCTTTCTGAACAATCCTGTGTTCTTAAAGATACCTGCCTCATGCACCTTCCCAAACGTGTCAACACTGATGTTGGTGAAGTGTCCTCAATGATCCACCAACACTTGCATCACAATCGAGAAAGTAGCCTTTTTGTTGAGACACTCTGGGACACAGACAGCAGGTGCCAAAATAGGAATATGCGTGCAGTCTATCACTCCACTGCAGTTTGGGAACCCCACTGCAGCAAATCCATCCATTATGTCCTACATGTTGCCATGAGGCACAGTCCTGTGTAGTAGGAGACGATTAATGGCCCTGCATGGTTGCATGACAACAGCCCCCACACTGGATTTGCCAACTCCAAAATTTTTTCCACTGACCAGTAGCAATCTGGAATTGCAAGTTTGCACAGTGCGATTATTACTTGCTTCTCCACTGTCAGAACAAAAGCAGAGTCTGGAAATGCTGTCTGGCATAAATGGAAGTTCTCACCCTGTTTAAGCCATATGTATTAGTTAGATTCTATTAGAATTTGAAGGTTAAATAGCTGATAAAAAGCCTAATCCTACAGGTAAAGAGCATCCTTAACTCCCACTAAAGACAAGAAGAGTCAGAACCCTCAAAGTCCCATAGACTTCAGATCCAGGCCTATTAAAAGAATGGCTACTCAGGTGGATAATGGATTGTATGAAAAGGAAGGGACTGCAAAGCATCTCATTGCTGCTGAATGAGCAGAGGTGACAAACTAAAAATCATTATAACCTTGAGAAAATGATGTAATGTACGTATCAGTAGCATATTTTATTTCAGAAAACCCATTATTGTATTTTGGTTTTATACTAGTTTACTAGGAAAATCATATTGGGATGTGGCATCTCAGTTGTAAGGGAATCCTAGGATAAGAGAAAATGAGGCAACCATACACAACTTTATGAACAATTAAGATATAATTATTATAATAAGCAACAATGCATCAGCATCAACTCTGAGCAATAAGTATGCTGCTAGCATATCATTTCCCAAAGAAAATATGAATTTAATGAAATATTCACTTATAAATTACTCATTATGCATGGGACATACCTGACCCCAGTCCTGCGAAGATGTGTGCACATGTTTAACTTTATGCTCTGGGAGCAGTCCCACACTGGTCTTTGCAGGATCAGTGGAAATTTGTTCTGAGTTGTTAGTAGAAGATGTTAATTTTTATTGCACTCAGAGGTACTCTTGAGAAAGTACTGTTTGAAATTAGTCCTGAACAGAAAATATTTTCTTAAGTCTGCACCATGCAAGTATTGATAACACAGAGTGCTCTACAATTCCTTGCAGATTTGGGCCCTTGGAACAGAAAACTTACTTCTACACGAGGATGAAAAGTTAGAGGTATTCTTTTGTTCCCTAGAAGACTTCCATATTTTAGACAAAAGTAGTTTGACCAGAGGAGAATTTACATTGATGAGCTGTAATATGCATTCAAAACACATTATTTCTTTTATTGCCAGCATTTGGAAAGCAACAACTTTATCAAGAGTGTGAACAAAATTGGGTGGTGGCCTATCAATTTTTGCATATAAAAATTAAGGTGCCTGTGAGGTTTTGGAAAATTCATGAATTTGGTCAAAGGTGAAATTTTGTCTTTACTTTCAGTAAAGAGTTTCCATGGTGGAATTATGCCTGGAGATAAAGTGAGAGATTTTGACAAATTTCCCTCAAGTTATTGTCAGTGTGCAAAAATGTTTTTTTATTGCAAAGTGACGAGGAAAGAACATTTCCCTCCTCATTTCTCCCCCACCCCTTACACACACACACACCCCTGATGTGCAGCATTGCACAATTGGCTTAATGTATTAAGAGTCCAATCCTGCAGACATGAGCAACTCTAGTCACATGAGTAGTTTTTGTGGACTTTACTTGCAAGACTAAAGTTACTTATTGTGTGTAAATGTTTGCAGGATCGGGACCTATGGAGACTAATCTTCCTCTGACATACCAGATGCCAGTTTTCTGAGGCAAGATAAAGACTTAATTAGTGACCTGCATCAGTGTGGCACATCTATGTTTGGCTGAAAACAATGGCCTTGGGCCGCACAGGAGAGCGAACAACAAGAAGCAAACATGCAGATTAGACGGCGTTTCCCCCCAAACCTGCAAAGTGCAATTTTTGTGCCTAGCTCTCATTCCAGGAGAACACTTCCAAAACTTAATTTTAAACGTGGTGGTTGGTCCAGCAGAAGGCTGCATAGCGTGCAGGCTGTGGGTAGTTGGGTGGGAGTCACAAGTCTAAAATGACTGCCTGTTATTTGAAAGAACCTTAGATTTCTATCTGCTTCCATTTTTTAACCTAGGTGCTTCTATGGCCCTCATCACTGTGGCATCTCAGCACTACCCACATTAATAGAAAGGACAACAGCAAACAAAACACTCTGCCCTATCTGCCTGCAGAATTATCTTGAATGTCCCACCTTCCCCCATTCTCCTTCTCACTGAAGATATGCTACAGCATGCTAGAAACCATTCTTGGTAATGGAAAAACCTGCAAGACAAACACAACGTACTTTTCAGGAATCAAATGTATACTGCCATTTCTCACAAATGAAGGAATTACTGGCCATGATGACTATTCTCCACAAGATGGCAGTAGCTTGTGTGGAAAAATCTTTCCAGTCAAATATATTCCTGGAGTCTTTGTGGATGTAGCTTAATTTAACTCTCCCTCTCTCTGCATTTAGTGCGTGCAAAAGGTGCTCCATGCTCAGCTGTCGGACCTGGAGACTGAAGCCCACATACCAGGTACAGCACGGACAGCAGCAGTGCAAGTTTCCCCTCAATGCCTCTCAATATAGGTCTCAGCTTTAATCTGGGACAAGCAATTTGGAGCAGAGACTAGTTCAGTAGCTGTACCTATCCAGTCCATGGCAAATGGCAGCACTAGTTGTCATTGTGGTGGGGTTGGCTCTGTCCAGTTAGTTATCAATGTTCTTTTAAAAGTCAGGCCTGAATGAGCTATTTCTAGTAAGATAAGAAAACATCAGCAGGGGAGGTGGCCTGTTAGCATGGTATTATGGTATGTGTTAGGTGGCATGGGTATTTGCAAGGAGGACGCAGTACCCTATAAGCCACCAAACCTCTTGAGCCGTGAAGAATATTGCTCGGAAACTCTGACATGAACTTCTTAGAGTCTCCTGGTTTCTCTGCCTCTCGCACTCCTCAAAGCAGATAGTCCAGCCTTTCCAGTCACCCTGGAGTGATTAATGTTCACAACAGCTGCATGTGGCCCAAGTAGCTTGAAAGAGGTGCTGTGGTACTTCATGAAGCATGCAGTAGGAATGGTGCTCTCAGAACCATGTGCAGAAGTATATCAGTGTTTCAAATATTCTTTGAAACTTGGATGCATTATTAAAATACTGGACTATCTTTGGATACTGAATATGATTAGTTGTGGGATCATAACCTAATATTACAAGAACCAGAAATAAAGAATATATATTTATGTCGCTTGCATATTTTGGTAAACCAGGACTGACAGTGAGAGAAAGCTCAACCTACCCTGCTCCTCAGATTGGGGGTACTGATTAAAGAGAGATATTTAGGCAGCCTGTAGGACTCTGGAAAACTTGTTCATCTTGTCTTTGTGTGTCTACATGCAGACACATAAAAACAGTCTCCAGAGACACACATTTTCATGGAACAGAACTCAGACTTTCAGAATTTTACTGTGTGTGGCTCAAGATTAGAGTGGAAAAATCAGGATTCCAGGTGGGAAAATCCTGAGCTCTTTTTTCAGGTCTGTTAGTGGATTTACAACAAGTCACTTAAGTCTTTTATATCCATTTTATAGATGGACAAACTAGGACATAAAGAGGTTATCTGTCTTCTATAGGTGAATATAGAAATGTAAAAAGCACCTTAAAAACAGGAAGTTGAAATGCTGAAGGGATAACAAAAAACAAAAACAATTCAAGCCACCATAGATGCACCAATACAAAAGTGAATTAAGAAATGCCCAGGGAATCATGTGGACTGTTAAGAGTAAATTAAGGAGTGTTCAAAAGTCAAAGGACAGAGTAGTCTCCAAAAAGGATAAAGAAAGAAATGCAATACTCCCTTGAGGATTTAGGATAAAGGATCTCTCAGTCCTAGATAACAGCACAGAGCAGGTTAGGGAACCATCTGTGGCAATATAGAAGCAACGACACTTCAAAAGAACCAAGAACTTGAAAAAGTTGAAAAATGCAGTTAGCAACAGAGTTGGATCTGAAGAGGAAAAAACCTAGAGTTAGCACAGCTGGATGTGAACTTTGATGTTGAATTAAACAAGGTTTAAGAAGAATGAGCCTTTAAAAGAAATGGTCATTGGAGATTCTATAGGATCAATCAAGGGGTTAGGGAGGGAAGAATCTCTTCTACTCTCTTGCGACCAAGAGCCACTGGTTAGCAATCTTCTCTGATAGAAGCTAAGCCAGCTACTCATGCTGAACTTGTGCAGAGCCTTGCAGGTTTGAGGGCTTATTTACCTTGGGATTTTACACAGGCAGCTGAGCAACGAGGACAATATTTGGCAGTCAGTACACAGGAGACAATTCTGAGACAGTGCTCTTAACCTCTTTGCAAGGTCTCCCAACCAGGCAGCACTTTCCAGGGTCCAGTCCAAGGGTGAATGATAAGGAACAATTTGTTTGAGCTAGAAGAATATATATCTATTACTTTGTATCAATCTCTGTATGACACCAACCCCCTGCATAGGGTCTGAAAACTATTCTTCCCTGTTTTCAGAAGCATGATGTGTGTGTTATAGAAAAGGAACCAACAGCCCTTCAAGCTAAAAATTGCTGAGAAAGTTGAGAGTTTGTACTTTGGAACCAGGAAAGGAAAGAGGAAGAGAATGTTGGTATGTTGAATGAAGGTGTGATGGTGTGCTCTACTTACCACTAGTCTGGCGCCTCCTCCTGGCTGCTCTGGAGATTAGCTCATCAAGTCAACTCCCCTTCCCGCAATTGCACGCTGTCACTCTACCTCTCTCTGTGGTCTGCAGCCCCTCCTTTGCTCCAGGAGCCACAGTGTCCTCTTCATGTCTTGGCCCTCCAGCCAGGTCACTCAGCATTTTCCCCTTCTGGGGTATATCAAAGTCTTTCCTTTGGAAATCCTCGGCAGGCCCATTCACTGCCTCAGGTGCCACTCCTTCAGTGGCTGATAGGAGAACCCAGGCCTGCCCTCTACTCTGGGTTCCACTCCAGGGACCCTCAACCCAGCAGTTCCTGGCTTGCCTCTCTCTGTCCTCACTGCTTGCTTGCTTGCTTGCTAGCCGCCGCCACCACCACCCACCGCCCTTCTCTGGGGGTGCCAGCTCCAAACCCTCCTCCCTCTTCCTAAGGAATGACTGCTTCCCCAGTCTGTTGCTAGCTTCCTGGGCCCCACCTCTTTCTTCCCAGCTGAGCCTGCTTGCAATCAATCCCTGCTCCTTGGCTCTTCCTCCAGGTGTAGTGGGTGGAGTTAATAGGCCCACCTGGCCACCTTAACCCCTTTCGGTCCTGTGTAGGGTGAACACCCTATCACAGAAGGAGAGAAGGCTGCACTAAGGCCCTTTCTACACCAAAGCCGACATCTAAGCTAGCAACAGTGGTTTTAGGAAATGCTTAAGAAGTGTGGTTCTGTTTATGACAGTGTGGTGTGATTACTCTACAGACAAAGACTAAGCAGGCCCATTTCAAACTGTGTTCCGAGGGAAGGTGTGGGTGGGAAAGAGCAGGGAAGAGAAGAAGGGGCCTGCTGAGGAGCCCCTTGTCATTCATGAGAGGAGAGGAAAGTTCATTGCCCACATACCCCATTGTCAGACATAAGTGAAGGGGTGGGATAGAAGGGAAGAGACCCCTCCTAACCATGGACCCTATCCTCTTCCATACCCCAAGTCCTCATGGGAAAATGGGTCCTAGGTTGGGACCATTTCTTTATTTTTGCATGGAAGACAGAGGGCCCCCAGCAAGTCTCTATGGGAAGTGGAGGGGGATCCCAGAAAAGTGACTCATGGGGTCTTGTATTCCCCTTCTTGTACTCAGTTGAAGATGGTGTCTCTGGGCAAGGATACCTCCTTGAAGGAAGGGGTGAATCTCCCAACAGGTCTGGTTGTTCTCCCCCTAAGGAGATAGATCTTCATGTAGCATAAGATGGGATTATGAAAGAACCTAAGGGCAGTTAAGGACCCAGCTTCCACTGGAAGTGAATGAGATCTGAACACCTAACACCTCCTCCTCCTCAATATCCCATCCATGGTTGTTCCTGTCCACGTGGATACCTTTCAGCTACAGCAGATTGCTACTGCTTATTCAGTGGTTTACACAGGGAGTACATGACACCTGTGCACTGTAGTCAACAAGACCTTTCAGCTGATTTCTGAAGTAAATTCAAGAAGTTGGTTTTAAGCTACAAAGCCCTTAATGGGTTGGGTCCATCCATCTTAGCAACAGCCTCTCCTCCCGGCTTTGTCTATATTAGCAATTTTCAAGAAGTTTCCCACTGTTGCTCTAGCAGTGGTGGCACATTGGTGTAGACAAACTCAGGCATTTTTTTTAAAGATGGTGGCATGGACTAGTTGCCCAAGTATGTACCCAGGGACCTGGGGAAAGCAGGGAGCCTTGTCCTCAGCCATCTAGCCCATGCCACTGTCTGTGCTATCATGGCGTCACTGCCTTTTTAGCAAACTAGCTTGATTAAAGCTAGCATGGATAGGCCTACATTTGCTACAATCACACCTCCAATTGCAGTGTAGATATACCTTGTGTCACAGCAGACAGACTTAGATGATATGGTGGCAAAACCCTCTGAGGCCATTCTACATGACAGCTCTCACGGTTGGAGCTGCATGAGGACTAATGCAAAGGTTGGAGATTTTCCCAAAATTTCCAGTGTAGATGCCTCTTCAGTGGTCCGCTGAGGAATTTGAGCCATTAGTGCTCTGGAGTTTAAATGGATCAAGGTATTTTCATTGAGGAGCCAGTCCCTCTACTGCGTATCCATGATCCCTGTCACATGTCCACATTACCCTTTTTTTCCTAAAGTTTCCCACCATTGCCATTACTGGTGCAGCCAACTTTTGGGGCATTAATGGAGACTGGATACAGATGTTTGAACCATTATCTTGTCCATCCTGAAGTATGCCAAACTCCACAGTGGTTCAAATGCCTGCAGACACTGATGCAGCATCTATACTCATGCTCCACAACTTTGCTCCGGGGTAGTCAAATATTAAAGGCATGGGCCAACATACAAGCAGAGGTAAGAAATCTTACTCTGTTAAAAATACCTTCACAAAAGTATATTACCGAAGTATCCATTGAAAAGGAAAACAAAACCCAAATTAGATTCATGGTGAAATGCAAAAACCTGACCCTTCCCATCTAAGGCCCCAGCAAAGAGAACTGCATAGGGAGACTTTCAATGGGACTCCACTTGGTCCACCTGCATGGCTCTCTTTGCAGGATCAAAGCCTAAGAATTAAGATATTAGCATGAGCTACATTTAAGCAACAAAATTGTAGTGGGAATAACTGAAGCATTATAAAAAGAATTAATGATTCAGAAGTTAAAAATCTTAACTGGAATTTAACCAGAAGTGGTAAATTTGTTATTAACATGCCAACTTGTTCATAGAGGATCAAGCATGGTAATACTGATTTAAAACCATACATTGAAAGCAATAGAAAATGGAATAATTATTAAAAGTAATGACTGGGAGCCCAGTATGTGGCAAACTCAAACTAAGTAGAAAATTAGCTCCATTAAAGCAATACAGCAAATTTAACTTCTAGTCTGGAATAAATACACTAGGGCTAGAGACATAAGCAACAGAGATTTCTGATGACTAAACAAATGTTATTTTGTTTGGATTGTTCATGATTAACATCAATCAAATCTACCTATGTTCATTTTTAATCCTCTCTAAAGAGAGTGTACATTGATCAGGTTTCTATAATTTCACTGACTGAAACCATTCAGCATAACATTTAGCAAGGTCAAATCACTCCTGCTACTATTTAAAGGTTACTTTACTCCAAACAAAGCTAGTCAATGTAATGACATCAGCAGGCCAAGATTATGTAATATTCAGGATGGTAGGTTTTATAGCAAAAACCCCATCTCTTATTGAATTAAGAAATTAATCAGTCATTTTAATAGATTCCAGTTGAGAAGCCTATATGACACTGAGATATACTCTGCTAAGATAAGGCTGTCTTCTCACATTTCATCATTTTACTGCCCACTTGACTGCTTGGCAGCTAAGAGACTGTCAGGTTAATCCTAATTTCTAAAGCAGTATCAACGACTATTTCTTTCCCTGGAAATGATACAGAAGGCCCCTGTGTGATTTATGATGCCACACTATCCCCCCTCCATTTTGCATATCATGAACCTTAAAAAAGTCTCGGCTACAGTAAAACCTCCCCCCCCCCCCTTCTAAGTAACCAGCAAACCTAAAATAGTGAAAGAAATCCTTTAACTAATGGAGGTGGGGGGTAGTTAGGATTAACAAAGATATATGGCTGAATTACCTTTAATCCTTTTACCTATTTGTTGGGTACAGGCAAGGGGTCCTTTTATACTGAGCAGGCAAATAAGAGAAGTTAGATATAAAGACCTATTACATCACTGGTTCTATCTCTCTTCCAGTGTAAAACAAGGCCTCAAGATAGGGACATACCAGATATCAAACAGGTGCTAGATTTGCTAGAGACAAAATGTGGTTTATGTTTACTAGGAATTGGGAGAATAAAAGTGATTCATGAATATTTTCACACATTAAGAGTGAGTTCAGATAACTGTCATTTGAGGGGTAACATTCTTAGCCTTTTTTCAGTATTTTAACAGCTCCCAGGTATCTGAAAACATTCATGAAGCCCAAAAGCTTCACTAATTTCTGCACAAATGATCACCGGACCTAACATTTGTACAGGGAGTAATTTATTCACTGTTCATCCTTCTTTCGTTTAACCGTTTTGCTCATACAGAGCTAAGTTGTGCCTTGCCACAACAAGCCCAGTGAATGGGACAGCTCACTGTTATGTTGCTCCAGGAGCAGCCCAGGAAGTAAATGCACCAGCCTACACCTGAAACAGTATATGTGCCCTAGTGTGCCAGTGCATCTGAACTGCCCAGTTTGTAGGGGGGTGAGCAGAGCCAAGGCTCCACCCCCTTCCTGCCCTCACTCCTCCCTGCTCACCTGCATGCACGAGAGGGGGAGCAGTAACTCTGTGGTGCTTGCTTCCACCACCCTACTCATGCTGCTACCCATGATGCCTTGTGCCCCTCCCCCCCCATTCCTCTGAGACGGAGCCAATCTCAGGCTCTCTTTTAATTAGGGAGCAAAAACAATACCAAATTGTTATTTAAAAGGGGGGTTTCCCACAGCAAAATGTGAAATTCTGAAGCCTTAATCTAACAGTAATGGGACACCCCAGGGTATGAAGTGTCATGTGATGGCTGAAGGCACTCTATACAGCAGAGATCTATGCCAAGAGCCTATTAAGGCACACCCTGTTGTAGTTATTCTGGCTATATTGCTGTCTGATGGTGGCATGAGAGGAGCTGATCAGTATGATTCTGGGGGGCTTATTAAAGACAATTGAGCTTCAAGAAAATCGTGCTCCTGAAGGAGTCTCCATACATTATGTAACAGATGGGGGGGGGGGATCCTTCATTTTGCATGTTTATTTCATTATTACAAGGAGGTGGGTGAGTCTTGAAAATCACCAGAAATTAGATGTGTAATGTATGGACAGCATGATTTCAGCTGGTCATTCATTTTGGATTATGACAAGAAATTTCTCCTGTTACCTATCACGAAATCCCATTGTGCAATACATCTTCAGCCGTGTGAATATTCTTCTGTTGCTGACTTCTTACTATCCAGGCGCAGGGCCTGATCCTACAAGGGGCTTAGCGCACTCAGCTGCCATTAAAGTCAGTGAGAAGCTAAGTGCCCTCACTTTACAGGAAGAACCCAACACCTCACAGGATCTGGCCCTTAGGTCCCAATCCTGCAATCATATGCATGCTTGCAATTTTTTTAAATTACCTACACTCATCCTTTGACACTCAGTTTCTCTCTGTACTCTTACGTTCCTTGATTTCTTTAATCAAGCAGTTATTGACTGGACCTGTTTCAAAACCCAGCTGATAAGAAATGAGTCAGTCCCCCTGTCCAGGGTCTAATAACTAGAGCTGGTCCAAAAATATTTTTTTTACATGTGGGAATTTTGAGAGCATTTTCATTGTCTTTTTTTTTAAGCTGACCAATTTTTCACTTTCTGAAACCTTCCATGGATTTCTTTAATATTTTTTTCCTTCCTAATTTTAAAATCATATTTTTAAAACAAATCTTCAATTTTGTTAAAAATAATCCCACCACATAACTAAATTGGCCAATCAAACAATGAAAAAACCAAACCAATATGCTAGTAGACAAAAATGTAGAAAAACAAAGTAGTTTCACAAAAATTTTGATTTTGAAAAAAGGCCATTGTCTGATGAATACTTTTCCATTCAGAAAGTGTCCATAATTTCCACTTTTTCCATTTATTCTGTGTTTTCCATTTATTCTTTATTCTACACTGCCTGCATTCTAGTGACTAAAATCTCTTTTTATGTAGTGTAAGGCTGTCACAAAGACAGAAAAACACACTTGTAATCTCAAGGTTACATTGCCTTTTCTACTCCCTTATTGACCTATTTTTATTCTAGTCTTCATAGTTTTCACCGTCTTAATTCAGCACGTTAGCATTATTCCAATCATTCTCCCTGGTAATTCCTCTAGGCCCTCTGCTTGAACTTACTTTCTATACTTGCTTAACTCTTAAGTAATGAGCACCTACATTTTAGGAGTTTAGCGCCCTGTGATTCTCTTTATTTCATGCCTATGTTGCAAGCTATCCCTTCTAGGGAGATGCCTTCCAGTTTGAGAGAAATGGGAGTCTATTCTTTCCCATCTTATTTCATTGTCAGGTTGCCTACTACTGAAAACAGAACTATGACAGTGCACAGTTTTGAACCCAGCCATGAAAATGGCTTTATCATAATCTTTACCAATGCTGCATTACATGGTACTGGACTTGCTTCTGGGCTACAGAGTCATCTCTCCATTTGTAATTCTGATTTGTGACCAAATTATTTTGGAATACTGTACTTCACGCCCAATACTAGGAAAAATAGAATGGTGCATTAGAGGCTTACCTGTAAAGGTGAATCTACAGTATCCAATTTTCTTGCAGTATTACTTATTTAGTATAGCATATAAATAATAGGATTCCTTTATAATATGTACTGAGTATATCACTTCCTTCCCTACTCTACACATCTTCTCATTACTATGATCAATTTTCCTACTTCTTCCTACTGATTAGAATTTAATCCTAGTAAGTCACTAGGCTTGTGGTACGTGAATAACATGCACAAATACACATGCCACTGTAGATTACCATAACTGCCTTTACTTTCCCTCTGAGCTAATCCTTATAACATCCCTGCATGACTGTGGAAAGCTGAAAATGGAGCAGAAATGCCATATCTTCCCTGGGGGAGGGGAAGAGGAAGCAGAAAAGATACATGGCAGGTTACAGCAACCCCCATGCTGTCTCTGCAGCAGTGCAATATTTGAGAATGAGTTGAGGGAATGGCAGTGGCAAACTGCCTAGAACCAATAGACCATGACCCCACAAGGGATAGGGAACAGTCTTACAGCCGATGCACTATAGTGGTACCTGTGGCCAGTCTATGCATGTGCTTCTTATATCTGGGGGTCTGGTGGAAGAGTGGGGAAGGGAGAGAATTCTTTTCTCCACCTCCGACCAGTCACACAGTTCCCTTTGCAAAGCTCTTCCTCAGACTTGGTTCAGGAGGAACAGGATTTAACCTGCTACAATCATAAGAGTCAATACTTCAGATAACAGTGTGTACGTCTTCTTTTGGCTGTATTTGCACGGGTGTGTCCCTTCACTTTAAAATTGCACATTACCTGGCTGGGATCATACATCAGCGATATGTATGCTGAATAGGTCATTTAAATCCCATTCCTTCCATACAAGGGACAGGATTTGACCCAATATAGCTATTAAACAGAGTAATGACATATGAAAAATTAGACAAAAAGATTTCACGCCTTAGTTAGGCTTTAATTATCTTGAAAGTGACACAAAGTAATATTGGATACTCTACACTGGAAATATATGGGGCAACATAAATTGGAACCCTGCAGTTACCGTTCAGTCAAGTAAAATATACAGATGTGTGGAGCATTGTGCAGTGCAAACAATGGTAATCTACTGTATGGCTTGCCAACCCAACCCTCTGCCCCACCCATCACACCACCTTTGAAAACAGAGTTTTATAGGCTCTGCAATAGGAGAGTGTACTTATTACAGTTCACAAAACAGTGGCAGGTATGGAACAGGATAAATTTGAATTAAGGCACCAGTAACTCATTTAAGATGGTATATACAGACACACCTTGCTCACCTTATTTCTATGTAAATCACAAGATGTAGCTTAACACCTTTACATTTGAATTCAGATGTTTCTTTAGAACATTTGATTTTGTGCTTTGCATGGTACTAGTTATAGATCATGTACCATTTCTATCTAACAACTTGGATTTGCAAACATCCTTCCCAGGGAACTTGTGATTAGGCTAGCTTGGATTCCAATAAGGTGAAATCACTATATGAAGATGAGGAAAGCCCTTTACATCTATTTGCATGATAGACTCAGTGTCAGATATTGCTGATCAGCTGTAAAGCAAAATGGCCCAGACATGTCCTCCGGAGGAGGAGAAGAATCTAAGTGGTGATTATAACAAGGAAGAGGCAGAAAGTTAGTTTAGGTCCTTTGGCAGACAGAATCAAATGTGATTTTTTGGTGTAGTGTACATAGCACCTACATACCAGGGTGATAGGTACATTAAAAATGCAAACAGATTGATACATTAGCCTGACAATTGTAGTCTTGCTATCACGCTTTCCACATTCTTTCTCTTCATTTCAATTAAACCCTTTTCATTCCCCCTCTCCTCATCGTTTCACTATTTTAACTGAGTCATATCAGTAACTGTGTGATGCTTCAGTGTTACACGGTGTAGTTCCAGGGTAGGCAACCTATGGCATGTGTGCCAAAGGCGGCACGCGAGCTGATTTTCAGTGGCACTCACACTGCCCGGGTCCTGACCACCAGTCCAGGGGGCTCTGCATTTTAATTTAATTTTAAATGAAGCTTAAACATTTTAAAAAGCTTATTTACTTTACAGACAACAATAGTTTAGTTATATATTATAGACTTATAGAAAGAGACCTTCTAACAACATGAAAATGTATTACTGGCACGCGAAACCTTAAATCAGAGTGAATAAATGAAGACTCGGCACACCACTTCTGAAAGGTTGCCGACCCCTGGTGTAGTTAATTCTATTATCTGCTTATACTCAAAATGTAATAAAATGTTATTCCAAATATAAAAACTACTGTGAGGTAAAAATGTCATGCAGGTTAGCCAATTACTGGCAAAACATTTATTGACTACAATAACTGACAGGTTGGGGAATATGACAATTTATGGATTCCTTTTTGTTTTATGATTAGCGTTTATGATTGTAACCTTCTGTGTGGATTAGAACTTCCATTTTGTAGCAGAAAGACTACGTATGGGCAGCTAACACTGTGTAGTACTACCCTGGTGGACAACTCTTTTTGGTCCTATAAAAAATACAGACGAGCAAGATGATTTTAAGGTTAGAGTTTTAGGGGATTACCTAGTCTTGCTAGTTTTTGAAACATAAACCTTTTGGCTCAGGCCCAGCTGTAGTTATTTCCGTGTTCTGGGACAGATTTAAACCAGTGACCTGTGACCTGGCTAAAGGCTTCATAACCCACTAACCCTCCCTTGAGACACTCAGTCTCTATATATGCACTGTATTAGAATGAAGAGTTTCCCCTTAAATTGTGATCTGGGACACCTGTTCTTTTAAAAGGAATTCATTCTAAAATAATTAATGGCAGTTTATATTGCTGTCATGTATCTGTAGTTTTCTCCTCACTCTGGCTATAAATATCATGCAATTCACTCATTCTATCTTCACAGTCCTACCCTGGTAATTGTAATTCATGGCCAAGGTATCTGTCAACACATTGCTCTTTTTGCTAGTTGATGGTTCGTAGAACAATAGAAGCTATATACCAAACAGCACCTGTCTTTTTAATAATTCAAGATATTAAATAAAAAGCAGTAAAGTTGAGAATATACCTACTGCCTTATTCTCTTTAACTCCCCCATCCCTCCCACACACATTTCATGAGGGAAGCCAGATGTTAAGAGGTACTGATTTGTCATCACCAGAGAAAATTAAATTGCAACCAGGAACATTTTTGTCTTTGCACCTTACTGTTTCTCTACAATGTATTCTAATATTAGCCAAGACAGCTTAAATGCACTATGCCCTAATTACACAGGATAGCCAAGACAGCTGTGCATATAAAAGCAAATATATTTATAGTGCTAGTACATTTTTGAATAGTTCCAACAAAGTCCACATTTCCTAACATGCAATAGATTTATGTACATTTTTTATATAATCTGAATTTGTTTTTTTGAGTCCTTGTGTTATTACATTTTCTATTATCTGCATATATTTCTATTGTTTTGCTCTGTTCTTGTTTTACTTTTAACATAGATGGCCCAAGATTCAAAACTGAGACCCAGATACTGAACACCGCAAACTTTGGATTTCAAATATCTCCTCAAAGTTGGGGCTATTCAGAGCCAAAAGTTTTCTTTCAGTCCCAGGTATCTTCTTCTGTATTAGAACATAAAAACATAAGAATGGCCATACTGGGTCAGAGCAAAGGTCCATCTAGCCCAGTATCCAGTAGCCAGTGCCAGGTGCCCCAGAGGGAATGAACAGAACAGCTAATCATCAAGTGATGCATCCCTTGTTGCCCATTCCCAGCTTCTGGTAAGCAGAAGCGAGGGATACTATCCCTGCCCATCCTGGCTAATAGCCATTGATGGACCTATCCTCTATGAATTTATTTAGTTCTTTTTTGAACACTGTTATAGTCTTGGCCTTCACAACATCCTCTGGCAAGGAGTTCCACAGGTTGATCGTGCATTGTGTGAAAAAATACTTCCTTTTGTTTGTTTTAAACCTGCTGCCTATTAATTTCATTTGGTGACCCCCCCTAGCTCCTGCGTTATGAGAGGGAGTAAATAACACTTCCTTGATTACTTTCTCCACACCAGTCATGATTTTATAGACCTCTATCATATCCCCCTTTAGTCATCTCTTTCCCAAGCTGAAAAGTCCCAGTCTTATTAATCTCTCCTCATATGGAAGCTGTTCCATACCCCTAATCATTTTTGTTGCCATTTTCTGAACCTTTTCTAATTCCAATATATATTTTTTTGAGATGGGGTGATCACATCTGCACACAGTATTCAAGATGTGGGCGTACCATGGATTTATATAGAGGCAATATGATATTTATTGTCTTATTATCTATCCCTTAATGATTCCTGATGTTCTGTTCGCTTTCTTGACTCCCGCTGCACATTGAGTGGATGTTTTCAGAGAACTATCCACAATGACTCCAAGATCTCTCTCTTGAGTGGTAACAGCTAATTTGGACCCCATCATTTTATATGTAGAGTTGGGATGATGTTTTCCATTGTGCATTACTTTGCATTTATCAACATTGAATTTCATCTGCCATTTTCCTGCCCAGTCACCCAGTTTTGTGAGATCCCTTTGCAATTCTTCGCAATCTGCTTTGAACTTAACTACCTTGTAATGTTATATCATCTTAACACTTTGCCACCTCACTTTTTACCATTTCCCAGATCATTTATGAATATGTTGACTAGGATTGGCCACCACTGTTTACCTTTCTCCAGTCCGAGAGCTGGCCATGTATTTCTACCCTTTGTTTCCTATCTTTTAACCAGTTACCGATCCATGCGAGGACCTTCCCTCTTATCCCATGACTGCTTACTTTGCTTAAGAGCCTTTGGTGAGGGACCTTGTCAAAGGCTTTCTGAAAGTCCAAGTACACTATATCCATTGGATCCCCCTTGTCCACATGCTTGTTGACCTCCTCCAAAAAATTCTAGTAGATTGGTGAGATATGATTTCCCTTTACAAAAAACATTGTGGATTCTTCCCCAACAAATGATGTTCATCTGTTTGTGTGATAATTCTGTTTTACTATAGTTTTAACCAGTTTGTGCAGTACTGAAGTCAGGCTTACCGGCCTGTAATTGCTGGGGTCAACTCTGGTGCCCTTTTAAAAAATTTGGCATCACCTTAGCTATCCTCCGGTCATTTGATACAGAAGCTGATTTAAGTGGTAGGTTACAGACTACAGTTAGTAGTGCTGCAATTTCACATTTGAGTTCATTCAGAACTCTTGGGTGAATACCATCTGGTCCCGGTGACTTATTACTGTTTAGTTTATTAATTTATTCCAAAACCTTCTCTAATGACACCTCAATCTGGGACAGTTCCTCAGATTTGTCACCTAAAAAGAATGGCTCAGATTTGGGAATCTCCCTCACATCCTCAACCATGAAAACCGATGCAAAGAATTCATTTAGTTTCTCTGCAATGCCCTTATTGTCCTCGAGTGCTCCTTTAGCATCTCGATCATCCAGAGGCCCCACTGGTTATTTAGCAGGCTTCCTACTTCTGATGTACTTAAAACATTTTTTTGCTATTACTTTTTGAATCTTTGGCCAGCTGTTCTTCAGATTCCTTTTTGGCCTTCCTAATAATTACACTTCATTTGCCAGAGTTTATGCTCCTTTATATTTTCCTCACTAGGATTTAACTTCCACTTTTTAAAGGATGTCTTTTTGCCTCTTACTGCTTCTTTTAATTTGTTGTGTAGCTACGGTGGCACTTTTTTGGTTCTCTTACTATGTTTTTTAATTTGGGGTATACATTTAAGTTGAGCCTCTATTATGGTGTCTTTAAAAAGTTTCCATGCAGCTTGCAGGGATTTTACTTTTGGTGCTGTACCTGTTAATTTCTGTTTAACTAAACTCTTCATTTTTGTGCAGTTCCCCTTTCTGAAATTAAATGCTACTGTGTTGGGCCGCTGTGGAGTTTTTCCCGCCACAGGGATGCTAAATTTAATTATATTATGGTCACTATTACCAAGCGGTCCAGCTATATTCACCTCTTGGACCTGATCCTGTGCTCCGCTTAGGACTAAATCAAGAATTGCCTCTCCTCTTGTCAGTTCCAGGACTAGCTGCTCCAAGAAGCAGTCATTTAAGGTGTCAAGAAACTTTATCTCTGCATCCCGTCCTGAGGTGATATGTACCTAGTCAGTATGGGGATAGTTGAATTCCCCATTATTATTTAACCCCCATTATTATCGAGTTTTTTATTTTAATAGCCTCTCTAATCTTCTTGAGTATTTCACAGTCACTATCACCATCCTGGTCAGGTGGTCGGTAATATATCCCTATTGATATATTCTTATTATTCAAGCATGGAATTACTATCCGTAGAGATTCTCTGGTACAGTTTAGTTCATTTAAGATTTTTACTTCATTTGATTCTACGCTTTCTTTCAAATATAGTGCCACTCCCCGAGCAGCACAACCTGTTCTGTCCTTCTGATATATTTTGTACCCTGGTATTACTGTGTCCCATTGATTATCCTCATTTCACCAAGTTTGTGTGATGCCTATTATATCAATGTCCTCATTTAATATGAGGCACTCTAGTTCACCCATCTTATTATTTAGACTTCTAGCATTGGTATATAAGCACTTTAAAAACTTGTCACTTTTTAGCTACCTCCCATTACATGATGTAATTGAATGAGACTTTTTTTCATTTGATAGTTTCTCATCAGATCCTACCTGTATTTTATCATCTTCCATACTTTCCTACTTATTAGGACATAGAAAATCTCCATTAGTAGATCCTCCCCTAAGGGATGTCTCTGTCCGAACCACGTGCTCCTCCACACCTGTCGGCTTTCCCCCAACCATATTACTATGGATCTCGTTACCATTGTTTGAGTACCTCACAATCTCTAATATATTTAGCCACACTACATCCCTGTGAGGTAGGGAACTGCTATTACCTCCATTTTACAGATGGGGAAATGAGAGGCCAAGTGAGCCACCCAGCATCACACAGGGAGTCTGTGGTGAAGTTGGGAATTGAATGTGGGTCTCTGAAGTCCCAGGCTAGTACCCTGACCACTGGACAATCCTTCCCTTGCTACTTTTGAGGCTCTACTCCATTTCTCTTTTTCAGTGACCGTACTTTTGAGTAATCAATTATTAGATTAGTCTTACTGGGAGACACTATGAAATATCAGCCCTTACTATGGAGCTTTACCTCTACCCTAAGAAACCGGTAGAAAGTCACTAGCTGCATTTCACAGATCATATGCCCATTGGCAGCTCAGGCAGCTGAGTCTGACCAGCACTTTTAGGTCACCCATGAGTTTTGCTATCAAAACTGAAAGCAGCAAGTATTCCCTTTAATTGATTTTCCCTTACTATTTGAGGCATGTTATATCAGGTTAGGTACTATATGTTGCTGCCTATCACAAACCAACAGCTTTGATAACTGAAAAATGACAATTTAAAATCAATGAATAATATAGCAAAGACCCAGATGATAATCTTACATTTATATAGCCTATTTCAGCCTGAAGGCTCTCAGAATACTCCACCACCATACACAGAGAGATTTACTGAATCTGTCCAGATCTGGGGTGAAGGGTAACAATCAAGCAGCATGCTGCCTATCAGTGGGTGATGTGAAAGTATTGTCCAAATCTTGTGAAATGGTCCTATAAAGTTTAATAGAAAATGGTATCCTTATGATCGGGTTTTAAAAGAGCTATTCTATATAATTAACAGGGAATTTTATCCCTGCCATAGAATTCTATAATCTGGTTCAAAAAGTGCATAGAATTTGAACAGAGAATGATACCCTTTCCATAATTTTTTCTTAAATTCTTACATAATTCTGCAGCAGAGCTACAACTGTGTTCAATTATATTGGCTTTTAGATATAGAATCTTATTAAATGTTATAGAACCTTATTGGCTCCCATCCCTATTAAATTCTATAGGACTTTTCCATAAAGGAAGCACACCAGAGCAAACCCTCACTCTTCTGAGAAGTGCCCTGGGACCTTCACTGTCCCAAGAACAAACAGGACATTGGTTTACCATCTACAAAGTACCAGATTTATCTGCCTTAGCAAGATGAAGTTCAATTGAGCATGCCAAGAAAGGAAACTATGGCTGCATGGAGATTAGGGGCCAAAGTCATTTATGGCATAAGCAGTTATAATTCCATTTATGTTCACTAATAGGAAAATCTGAACTCGGAACTTAACGTTAAGAAGATATTTTTTAAAGAATTGTTTCTAAAAATCATTGGGCTCTATTCTACCTAAATATTTATAGAGTGCTTATAACTGGATTCTAAACACCTGTTCCCTAAAACTTATATTTCCAAAAGAGGCTACTGATTTTGGGTGGCCAATCTGAGACATATTGGGCCCAATTTTTAGAGTTGCTGAGCACCTCAAATTCCAACTGACTTCAGCTGAAGCTGTAGATGCTCAGCACCTCTGTAAATCAAGCCTCTTAAATTGAGCACCTAAATATTGTGGCATGTTACAAAACAATCAGTGGTCTCTTGAAAATTTTGTCTCAAGAGTTCTTCTACTGAGATAAAAGGTTACCAACTCTAGGTTCATAAAGTCACTTAAGCATTTTTGAAAGTTTTACCCACCACCATCTTACATTTAGCAGGGCCACCTTCATACTTCTAATGCCACTCTCTGCTTCTCTTAAGACTAGAGTTGGGCCAAAATAAAATCCCAATACCTGAACACCAGGAAAGGTCAGTTCTGGGTATGAAGTTTGAAAAGCCTTATTGCACTGATATTACCAACAACAGTCCCATGCCTCCTGGATTTGAATGATGTAGTGTATATGTCAGAGTTAGACTGCAAACTCCTTGTATTTGGCTTGTTTTGTCAAGTACCATGTATAGTTATGGCTCTATGAATTAATAATAATGTGGCATCAGATAGCTATGTGGCATCATTGGGATGCCACATCACAAAAACCATTTTAGAGTGCAAAACAACCGAAATTGAAGTCTGAAAGGCCTACAAGTGTTAAAAGAATTTTATCCTACTGCTGAATATTAAAAAAAGATTAATTGCTTTACAGTGCATATATTATGAAGCTGTCACTTACAGAAACAAAGAGGGGACAAAACTTCCTTGCTACTCCTAACATAGCCTATTAACCAGCATTGTATTCAGGTCTTGCCGACCCTCTCCGGCTTTGTTCCCTGAGTCACTATGAGCATATGGAAAAAATAGCCAGTTTTTATACAAAACACAAATGTTTGCTCAAACTGAGCCCAAAACTTGTTACAGTCTAACATCATCATTGTGTTGCCAAGTAAAAATTTAATCTGGAAACTGATAAGTGAGAAATAGGGAGTTGTTTCTTTAGATATACCACTTCTAATAGGAAAATGAGATCCACTGTAGAAGTGTCAGCCTGATTCCACTTTGACGGTATCTAAGTGTCCTCAGAAATCAAGCAGCCCATCTACTGAAATAAGACTTAGGAAACTGGCCTGCCTCTGAAGGGAGTTTGCAGAACTCCAGGATCACTAGCACTGCTGTGGGGTTACAGAATAGCACAAATCAGACTCTAGACAACAGAGAAAGAAGCCTAGAAAAGCTACTTTTTAGTGCTCTTTGGGGGTTACCATAGACTATTATAAAACATTGTAGGTTATGAAGCTCCAATGGCATCAAATAGGAAGGCTAAGGAACTTCTGTGGGCAGACAGAGGGAGTGGGCTTACTTTGTATATTGATGGCACAATGGAAGACAGCAGTTGGATATTGTAAGGAACGCTGGTGTACACCGGAACCAAAACCCCACATCTGAACATCTCCCAGAACTATCAGATGTTCAGAATGCTTCTTCTCTTCATTTAAATTAAACCCTTTTCATTTCCCCTCTCCTCATCCTTTCAGTATTCAGAAGCCTGGTCTGGAACTGAGCTTTGTGACTTGTGCACTTCTGCAAATTAAGAACAAACTAACACCCCCTTCTCCTCCCCCACCCCGCATAATGGTCAGGGCATAGATGAGTCAAAGGCAAGAGACAGGACTAGTTACCAAGCCAACTCAGGAGATAGGTATCAAGGTCAAGACAAGCCAGGGTTGAAGGCAGGGAGTCAGGCATAAGACAAGGCAAAAGATAAATTCTGTAGCAGTGGCAAGCCAGAGTCTACATTGCTGCTCAGACAGCTCCCTAGGCTAACTTCTTTGTTTAAATAGTTGATGTGGACCAATCAGTTGGCTGCAGGGTTCTGTTGCTCTGGCCTCTTTTAGGCGGAACTTCCTGTCGTGCCTAACCCTCCAGTAAAATTATTGCGTGCTGCTTCATCTGGTTCTCCAGTGGTGTCATTAGTCACCTATGATCCCACAGCCTGGGGTTCTGGACCCCTGGAGCATTACCCCAAAGAAAGCAAACAAAACACCACTACCACCAAGCTAAGTCAAACCTTGTGTAATAGATAATTATTCATGTGGCAGAGTCAAGATATACATTTTTGATTTACTGTACTCACAGAAATCTAAAATATAGCAACATGAATTTCTTCTCACTTCCTACTCCTACTCTCATATGGTGGAAAACATATTTTAAAGATGTGAAATACATTTGTTAAGCTCTTGACTGACAACACATTTGCAGGTAAAGATTTCTATTTAATACTATTGATCCTACCAATGTTTTCTGATAAACCATCACTCCAGCAGAACCAGGAGGGTGTGGATAGGAAATGGCAGAGCCTGGTGCTCTATTTGTGGGAAGGGTTATTTCTTCTCAGTCAGACCTTCAGAAAGATTCCTTTGCCCCCTGGCCTTTACCTCTGGAAAGCCTGCTGCCTTCTTTCCTGCTGAGCAGTTCAGGCGAGGGCTTTGGTGAGGGTTTGCTGGTGCCTTTCTTCCTTGCCCTCCAATTAATACAGGATTATGAAGGTGCTCCCATCCTCTCTCTCCAGCTACAAAGTGCTCCTCATTACTCCACAGCATCAGCCCCAGTTCTTTTGTTGGCTCCAACAGCCTTCCTATAGGCTCTTCTCTCCTGACTCTCACTGTTAGACTCAGCGGCCAACTTCCCCCAGAACATCTCTCAGAGCATGTGCTGGGGAATAAAGTAATCTCCCAAAGATGGCCTTGAGCTCCAAATCCTTGCACCTATGGCAGGAAACTGAAGTCATTCCTCTAGCTAGCCCTATCCAGCCAACCTGTGGATGGAGGCTATACATTCCAACAGAAGTGTGGATTGACTTGATGAGTTGCTTTAAAACTATTCTGGATTTAGGTGGATAACAGTCAATATTACAGAAAAACCAATAGATCTGTCCTGTCACAACCATCCAGCTTCTCCAGCATAGGCCAGGGCTGAGTTGATCTGGAGAATGAAGCCTCTTTTAGGAACTGACATAACCAAGATCAGAGTTTTTAACATAGCTGATTATTTTAGAATGCTAGCTCCTACTTTCAGGCTGAGTCCTGGTCTCATTGACATTAATGGGAATTTTGTCATTGACTTCAATGAGATCAGTATTTAGCCCTTGTAGAAGCATGTAAATAAAACAACAACAATACAATAAGGCCAACTTAAATTTCCATTTGTAACCTATCAGCCTTAGTACATTGGCCATTTAATAGACCAAGAAAGAAAATAAAAAATATTAGATTTCAGCTGCCAATGAATATTCCCATACAAGTGAGTGTGAATCTTTCAGATATCATGGTTAAGAACCAATTGATTCCCTTGGATGCAAACACATAACTCCAATTCACTTCAAGGGAGCCTGATTGTCTGCATTATTATTACTATTTATCTGGGGGCAGAATCAGGCACAGACCTTACCTCTGCATTTGTGATTATACTGATGAGATCTTGCTAAAAAGCTGCCTAGTGGGGAAATGCATAAAAGCTTGGAAGCCCTGTCTACTGTACAAGCTCATTTTGTAACCAGATGGCGATATGTTCATTTTACACCTTAGTTACGACAGCCATGACCATGTCCCACAGCAGCTTTTCCACCACACAGCTATCCGTACTGTTCCAGAGAACAGTCACACAGACCAGCACCAAAAGCTCTGGGACATATGATTGGCTGACATAGTTAAGGAGTTCCATCTGCACAGCAAGAAAACTCAGGCGTTATGACCCAGTTAAAAGACAACCATGTACCAGTCTAAGCTGTTGGTAAAGGTCAGACTCAATTAGCTGCCACTAACCAGGCATTAACCATATTGTATATGACAACAAACTTGTGGTGGGAGCCAACTACATCCCTAACTGCTTACAAAGGTAGAAGGTAGCAAGCATAGTAGACAGGGCCTTAGTTTGAGTAACATTTAAAAATCAATGCAGGAGAAAAAATACCAAAGCTCTTAGATGTGCTGCTTACATATGGCTCCTGAAGTCTTTGCTTTGATTAATATTGTTTAACAAAAATCAGTAGAACAACAACCACTACTGAATTGGATATATACATTAAAATATAGTAGAGAATAGCAGCTTGCAATTTCATTTCAAACCTAACAGGCAAATGGGAATAAATGTTTGGGTATCTCCAGGTGAGCCATGTGGGGTTTGTTTGCCAGCATTTGACTCTCTGGTGACCAGCTCTTTGCTATTACATGCAAGATTCAGTAACAAAACAGATGATACGCTAGGGCATTGCTTCATGAGGAATAACAGATGAGTAGCTAAAGCCTCTCCATCTCACAGCTTTATATTGGGTGATCAGAATCTCAATCACAAGCATGCTATGACAAAATACTCTGGGTGAAGAATGAATTAAGATGGTATGTGGGTTTTATCAATAAAAGTAATGGTAAGAGATATATTTCTTACAATTCTTTAAGCAGAAGAAAGCTCACACGAGTGATACATTTTGCTTATAAAGCAGTGTGAAGTGGGATAAATCACACTGTCAATTTAATGGTTCTGCTTTTGCTGCATCTGTATTATCAGCAAGATTATTCTTGGTAGTCAAGCGAAATGATAGAAATATATATAGTACATCCACACTAATTTTTTTTCCCTGCGAGGGTCCTTAGCCACACAGGCTAGCACAGGTTAGAAAACAAATTACTTGCTTTATTATATACTCTTATATTTATGACACATTATAGGATTCTATCATCTAGATGTATTTGAACAAGATTTTCATATTTGAAAAACACGTTCATGTCAAGAAGTTAACAAGTGAAATAACATCAGTATAGCTAGAATATTAGGACAGCCTAAAAGTAGATGTTTCACTTAAGTTATGTGAGGGAAATAGCTTAAATTATTCAGCACATAAATTGATGTCACATGGTCACTGTGTTGTACATACCACAATCTGAATTAATGTAATAAGTATTAATTATTTAATAATCAAGGGTCAAATAAAATTACTGTAAACATAAGTCAAACCCACCAAGACAGCATCGCTCTCTCTCTCCTATTTACACAGCAGATCTTGATGCCAAACTAGAACTGAGCAAACAATTCATAACAAATACTCTATTTGCATCTATATCCATTTTTTAAGTGAGATCACAATTGCCTCAAATCTATTTCTTCAAAACTATTCACTGAAAATTAGCACAAATTTAATTTACTCTGTGCACTGCTATTTAATACTTGATATTCAAAAATGAACTGTGTAATTAGGGTTTGACTACACAAAAATTGTACCACTTCAACTATATTGATTATAATTAAAATGGCACAGCCCCCTCTAGTGTAGGCGCAGTAATACTGGTATAAAAATGCTTATACAGGCATAGTTTATTCCCATAAGTTATGTGCCCGAACCAAAATAGTTAAAAATCAATATAAAACTACATGTGTAGAACAGGCCTCTGGATATGTCTACACTGCATTCAGAGCTGTGACTGCAGCATACATAGATACACAAGCTACCTTTGATAAAGCCAGTTCAAATAACAATTGCACTGAAGACACAACAGCATAGGCTAGCCTCCTACATACATATCCAGTCACTTGGGAGGTCTTATACAGCCTCTGCTGATGTGGATTCATTGCTATTGCTATTGGAGCTAGCTAGATCAAAGCTAGCTTAGGTATATCTGTGTGTGATGCAGTCACGCCACTGATTGCAGTATAGACATACCCTTAATTGTGATTGGTGACATAAGTCACAGGCTATTGTTTGTTCCTTCAGCGGATCCTGGTTTCTGTGAAGTCAGCCAGCTCTGCAACAGAGTGAACTTTCCTATCTACTTTATTAGATAAGAAAGGTAACTATTAATAAGTGTAGGCCCTAGTTCGCCTTTTATGATTTTGTTTTGTATTGTAACCATTTGTTTCCATCTCTCTCACTTGTTTCTAGTAGAATCTCTATTCTCTCTTAAATAAACTCTTGTTTCTTTACACATGCAGTGTGTTACACAGGAGTGGTGGTTTAAGGCAAAGTTGGTAAACTGGTCCTTTGGAGTCAGCGGATTGCTGAGAGTAACTAGCATCAGGGACTGGATATCACAGGGGGAGGATTTAAGGAGATTAGGATGCTGAGCTGCACCTCTTGTTAACTTGAAAGGCAAAGACATGGCTTAAATAGCCTGGAGGAGGGTGCTTGAGTAGCCGAAAGGCTGGTTGTGTTAGGTAGCTAGCAACCAGTTAACACAAGCAAGATTCCTTCCCTCCCTCTGGAGGCAGTGGGTAGCAACATGATTCACAGTCCTGCGTAATCTGATGTCACCACAGGACCTTATTCAGGTTTCTAGTGTAAATGATCATGGAAAACAAATATAATATTTGCTTTCCATGCATAGCAGAGCATGCAAACTCCGCATTCATGGTAGTAAACATTGATGTAAACAGGAAAATGAACAAAAGTGGGTGCAAATATGGCTAAAGCACATTCAGATTTAAATTCTAACAAATAGTTGCAGGATTTTCTGTTTTGTTTATTTGTTTGTTTGGCATTACTTTCCTAGCTCTAATGCTTACGTTCTTTTTTTGCTATGTGCTTGGAACTCCCATAGGACATCAGCGATTCTCCACATGGATCAGAAAGGAGAATTTTGTCCTAAATTATGTATGATATAGAGATTTTAATACTGAATTGCCTCCCTTCACAAACGATAGCTTCCAACTCAATCAATGTGACAACTATGCAAAGCTCTACAGCTTCATAAAAAGTCATTTTAACATCAAACATTTCTGAGTCAGACTCTGGTGTTGTAAGTAAATTGGTGCAAGTTTGTACCAATTTATACCAGCAGAGAATCTGCCTTTGGTGGATTCATGCCAACATAGTAGAAATAGTGACTTTTGATCTTATTATACAGGCCCATCCTGGCTAGCATAAAAAACAAACCTGAATTTGAGATCCCACAGGTTTACACTAAAAAAGCCATATAAGCTGAATAAAAGAGAACTCTTCAGGGAGTCTCACACAGGCATCAAACTGTGGCAATGGAGCTCAGTTTTATCCCGTGCACAGCAACTAAGTGTTTGTGGAGGATTTCTTGGCCGTTTGCTTTATAGTCCCCTCATCTTCCTTCTTAAGTGTTTGTTTGCAGCTGTTCCAAATTGTAAGCGACATCTACTCTGTGTAGCAAACTGTGCAGAATTTCAGTTTTTGACACTATGATATTACTGACAGTGGTAGTTGCTATCACACATTTGATGTTTCACTGCTTCAGCACCACCAAGCCTACAAAAAACTTGACAATGTCTAGATTGCCAGGGGGTTGAGATCACAGCCTATAATGCTGACGAATATTATCTCATTGTTTCCTTTTACCCCCCTCACAGGTCTGTCTGTATCAATCTGTTGTCACTTTACACCTGGGGGAATTCTGCGCCAAAAAATTAAAAATTCTGCACACAATATTTTAAAAGTTTTAATTTAATTAAAATATTTTAAAATAACAATATAATCACACCGGTTTCAATTATTTTGGTAATTTATTTCAAAATACCTGTCAGCAAATATGTCTGTAACAATACAGACAACAAAAAAGATTCCCTCAAAAGTAGAAAGTTAAAAAAAACCCTATAACAACCCAGTTCCTGGTTCTCAGTTATGCTTTTGTTGGGTGCCTCAGCCTGGATGTGTCACACGTGCCAGCTGGGCACATCTTGGAGGAAAACTCTGTTCCTCGGATTTCAGACCCCCAGAACCCCTCCCTGCCAGAACTCAGCCACAGGGCACTTCCCCCCCCCCCACCCACTTGCACTCTCTACTCCCCAGAGCCCAGGGATCCAGAGGGAAAAACAGCCTGACGATGGGTCCCAGGATTGTACAGCATTTCCTGCACACCACCTACTTCCTTCAGGACATGCTGGGAACTGCAATTGCCCAAAACCCTCAGCTCTTCCCACTCCCTGCCATTCCCCCTCAGCAGCATCCTGTATTTGCAAGCTGGAGAGCCATGCTCTGCTCAGTCCAGCAGCCCCTAGTGGTAGCCAGCAGCTGTTCAGCACCAATTCTGCACAGAACATTAATTCTGCGCAAATTCTGCATTGCGCAGTGGTGCAGAATTCCCCAAGACTATCTCTTGTCTTATGCTTAGATTGAAAACTCTGGGATAGGGAGCATCTGTTCTATGTTTGTACAGCACCTAGCACAATGAGGTCTTGGTCCATCACTGGGGCTCCCATGTGCTATGAAAATACATATAAGAAAATAAATAATATTGCCTTGCCCTTTTACTTTTCATAAAGTATCAAACCCTTGAGACTTAATCCCAGCAATTTAGCTTTTTAAAAAAAAAAAAAAAACAGACACCAAAAGGAATAAAAGCCAAAGCCAAGATGAGATAAAAAATGCTCCTGAATAGCAAACCTATATTACTATCAGAGATGAAGAGGCAGAGTTAGAGCAAGAACAGTGAAAATTGTTTAAATAAAATATTTTATCTCCTCATATTGTTTTATTGATTTAGTTTTCTGCATTTACCTTTGGACTCCCAAAATCTGAAATATTTGATAATTATTAGAAATTTAGCAACAGAATGCAAAATTAATTGGACTGTTAATATATATGTATTATAGCATAGTGTGGAAATAAAATACATACATACTATCATTGTAAGAATGCTGAAGATGAAAACATTTTTATAGCTTTTGTTTTACATTTACCAGTAATATCTGTGTCATTTGAGTTTGCATCATTCTGGCCAGCACATGAAATACTTGATGGAATATGATGAGACTTTTGTAGCTCAGCATGGCCCTTTCAAAGGCAGTTTATCTCTGGGCTTACAAAAATCCCAGAACATTAAGAAATTCTAGGTAAAGCAAGCAAGGTTTTAAAAAATAAACATAGAGGATTTTTTTATGTCAGGTACTGCTAAACAGTGGAAAAATGAGATGTTTTACTGCTATGGACACTACAATTACCCACTGCTACTTGATATTTCCTTGCTCCCCAGGCATAGTACTGAGTGCTTAATTTGTAATGAAAGAGGTGCCAGGACTGAAGCAAATTTTTTACTTTCATAATGGATGCAGCAAGCCCAGAGGTGCCAGGGCTATGAACTGCCAAGTCTAGAGGTGCTGGGGCTCAGCCCTGGCAAGCCCTGGAACAAATTAAGCACTGATAGTGCTTAACTGGGGTCTAGTACTTAACTAGAGGTTGTTGTCCAAATGCATCCTACTTTTACCAAACGTCTCTGGCCTTCCGTCTCTTTGAAGTTCAAGTAGTTCCACCCTCAGTCGGATTTATATGCTGTATGCTTCCAGACCTCACAAAAAACTAAGAGGAAGCAGAGAAAGACCCCAGATGAAATATTCATGAAGTTTCATAACATACATTATCATTTTATGATTCCTTTACTTGGTCTAACACCAATGCTTTCTAGCACTCTACTAAATCAGCCAGCAAACTTTATAAATCACTAGCAAAAGTATATGAAATGTCACTTAGAATCATAGAAGATTAGGATTGGAAGAGACTTCAGGAGGTCATCTGGTCCAACCCTCTGCTCAAAGCAGGACCAACCCCAACTAAATCATCCCAGCCAGGGCTTTGTCAAACCAGGTCTTAAAAACCTCTAAGGATGGAGATTCCACCACCTCCCTCGGTAGCCCATTCCAGTGCTTCACCACCCTCCTAGTGAAATAGTTTTTCCTAAAATCCAACCTAGACCTCCCACACTGCAACTTGAGACCATTGCTTCTTGTTCTGTCACCTGCCACCACTGAGAACAGCCTAGCTCCATCCTCTTTGGAACCCCCCTTTAGGTAGTTGAAAGCTGCTATCAAATCCCCCCTCATTCTTCTCTTCTGCAGACTAAATAAGCCTAGTTCCCTCAGCCTCCCTTCGTAAGTCATGTGCCTTAGCCCCCTCATCATTTTCATTGCCCTCTGCTGGATTCTATCCAATTTGTCCACATCCTTTTTGTAGCGGGGGGCCCCAAACTGGACACAATACTCCAGATGTGGCCTCACCAGTGCCCAATAGAGGGGAATAATCACTTCCCTCGATTTGCTGGCAATGCTCTTACTAATGCAGCCCAGTATGCCGTTAACCTTCTTGGCACCAAGGGCATACTGTTGACTCATATCCAGCTTCTCATCCACTGTAATCCCCAGGTCCTATTCTGCAGAACTGCCGCTTAGCCAATCGGTCCCCAGACTGTAGCAGTGCATGGGATTCTTCCGTCCTAAGTGCAGGACTCTACACTTGTCCTTGTTGAACCTCATCAGATTTATTTTGGCCCAATCCTCCAATTTGTTCAGGTCACTTTGGACCCTCTCCCTACCCTCCAGGGTATCTATCTCTCCCCCCAGCTTAGTGTCATCTGCAAACTTGCTGAGGCTGCAATCCATCCCATCATCCAGATCATTAATGAAGATGTTGAACAAAACCAGCCCCAGGACCAACCCCTGGGGCACTCCGCTTGATACCAGCTGTCAACTAGACATCGAGCTGTTGATCACTACCTGTTGAGCCCGACAATCTAGCCAGCTTTCTATTCACCTTATAGTCCATTCATCCAATCCATATGTTTTTAACTTGCTGGCGAGAATACTGTGGGAAACCATATCAAAAGCTTTGCTAAAGTCAAGATATATCACATCCACCACTTTCCCCATATCCACAGAGCCAGTTATCTCATCATAGAAGGCAATCAGGTTGGTCAGGCATGACTTGCCCTTGGTGAATCCATGTTGACAGTTCCTTATCACCTTCCTCTTTGCCAAGTGCTTCAGAATGGATTCCTTGAGGACCTACTCCATGATTTTTCCAGGGACTGAGATGAGACTGACAGGTCTGTAGTTCCCCGGATACTCCTTCTTCCTTTTTTAAAAGATGGGCACTATATTTGCCTTTTTCCAATCGTCCGGGACCTCCCTCGCTCACCACAAGTTTTCAAAGATAATGTCCAATGGCTCTGAAATCACATCAGCCAGCTCCCGCAGCACCCTCTGGTGCATTAGATCTGGACCCATGGACTTGTGCATGTCCAGCTTTTCTAAATAGTTCTTAACCTGTTCTTTCACCACTGAGGGCTGCTCACCTCCTCCCCACTCTGCTGCCCAGTGCAGCAGTCTGGGAGCTGACCTTGTCTGTGAAGACCGCTTTTTCCACATCATCTGTCACTAGGTTGCCTCCCCCATTCACTAAGGGTCCCACATTTTCCTTGACCTTATTCTTGTTGCTAACATACCTGTAGAAACCATTTTTGTTACCCTTCACATCCCTTACTAGCTGCAACTCCAATTGTGCTTTGGCTTTCCTGATTACAGCCCTGCATGCTCAAGCAATATT
Organism: Terrapene triunguis; assembly: GCF_002925995.2. Taxonomy (NCBI): domain Eukaryota; kingdom Metazoa; phylum Chordata; order Testudines; family Emydidae; genus Terrapene; species Terrapene triunguis. Next base: position 43,280,358 of record NW_020664413.1, read on the forward strand.
TTTATACTCCTCCCTAGTCATCTGTCCAAGTTTCCACTTTTTGTAAGCTTCCTTTTTGTGTTTAAGCTCACTAAAGATTTCTCTGTTAAGCCAAGCTGGTTGCCTGCCATATTTGCTATTCTTTCTGCACATCGGGATGGTTTGTTCCTGTGCCCTCAATAAGGCTTCTTTAAAATACAGCCAGCTCTCCTGGATTCCTTTCCCCCTCATATTAGCCTCCCAGGGGACCCTGCCCATCAGTTACCTGAGGAAGTCAAAGTCTTCTTTTCTGAAGTCCAGGGTCCGTATTCTGCTCCTCTTCTTTCTTTCTTTTGTCAGTATCCTGAACTCAACTATCAGGGGTGGCTCTAGCTTTTTTGCCACCCCAGCACGGCAGGCAGGCAGGCTGCCTTGGGCGGCATGCCTGCGGGAGGTCTCCAGTCCCATGGATTTGGCGGCTTGCCTGCGGGAGGTACCCGCTGCCGAATTGCCGCCGAATCTGCGGGACCGGCGGACCTCCCGCAGGCATGCCCCCGAAGGCTGCCGCCCTCACAGGGACTGGCAGGGCGCCCCCTGCGGCTTGCCACCCCAGGCTTGGCACACTGGTGCCTGGAGCCGCCGCTGTCGACTATCTCATGATCACTACTGCCCAGGTTGCCACCCACTTCCCCTACCAATTCTTCCCTGTTTGAGAGCAGCAGGTCAAGAGGAGAATGGCCCCTCATTGGTTCCTCCAGCAGTCGCACCAGAAAGTTGTCCCCAACACTCTCCAAAAACTTCCTGGATTGTCTGTGCACTGCTGTATACCAGATGTCAGGGTTACAGCAGTACTTGTTAATGTACTGTCTTTACTCCCAAACTGCATGAGCACAGGGCAAGAATCATATTACATATATGACTATGCTTACCACCAATCGTCAACATATTGATTTTTTCCACAGTCAGCTCCTATTGTATTAGGTCTTTATTTTTTCCCGGGGGAGTTTCTGCCAGTAGGTAAGCAAGGAAACGAGCCCATCCCTCTTTATGAAGATCATAGGTGAACATATAACATATGAGATCACAAAAGTCTTACATAAAATCTATAGAATATTTGTTTTCACACTGATAAAAATGAGCACATCATGTGCCACTAGCAACATTGTACTGTACTTTATTCAGAAAATAATTCAGGTACACACAGACTCAGTCAATAAAGTAAAAATGCTCTTAACTGTTCAAAATAGTGTGCTGCTAACAGTGAATAATTGTGGAAGACTCCCCCCTGTTCAGCTGCAATATTACAAGGCTGCTGGAACTTGGCTGAGGAGCTAGTCCATTGTCTGAAATTAGACACCTTTTGAAGTAGAGGAAAATAGAAGTGACTCTGGAAGTTTTCAGAAAAGAGATACTCCGTGTAGGAATCAAATCCATCTATTCCTGAGTGGGAATCAGGACATGGATCCATCAAAGTTCCCTCACTTAATGTTTCAGGGTCTCAGACATCCTCCCAGCTGTCCCACAGTGGGCTTTCCCTTCCTCTGTCTGCAGGTGAACAGCAACTCCCATACATACTTTTACCATTGATTTTCTGCCCATCCTGGACAAACTTGCTTTACATTCTATCACCAAGGGCCAGCCAGGCTGCACCTCATCTTTCGCCCCTCTCTGGCCAACTAGTCAGCAAGTCAAATGGCATTTAAACTTTTTTGCCAGTGGCAGTTCACTGCCAATTGTCTCCTAAAACGGACTTCCACTATGAAGTGTAACTTCTTTTCAGCCATTACACATTTAATTAATTTTTTGATCGACTCTTCCCTTGTTGCACCCTAGCCAAACAATATAACTCACAGAAAAGAAAAACAAAAAAAATGAGGGATCTAATCTGAAATAAAAATATCTTCTTAATTTATTGGCTGAAATTGCTTATGACAATTCCATTGATTTCAGAGGGAGCTGCATGTGCAGCATGGCTGGCTACAGAGTCATAGCCACCACAAAATTTCTATTCTTTCATTGAAATTGATACTCTGTGTCCAATACTGGGTCCTTGTGCCTCTAAAATGTTGGAGTCTTACACAGCTACATGACCTGTCCAGGCTGTGAATCCATGGAGGCATAGGCATATTATGAGGAGGCAACTCCCTACCCACTCAAGAGTGGTTATATATACCCTGATCCAGCACAGCACTTATGCTTACTTTTTCAAAGTCAAAGGGCTACTCACATGCTTAAAGTTAACCACATGTTTAAGTGCTTTGCTGGACTGGGGCCACAGGATCTGATCCAATGCCTATTAAGCCAATGGAAGACTCCTAAACATATTGGATCTGTCCCAAAGCAGTTGCACTGCCAGTCCTAACACACCCTGCCTGGGCACTGGAAGATTATATCTGAACAGGAAGTCAGCATTGGAACTGTGTATTTTAAAATGTTTGTGCAGGAACATACAGGAGCTTTGAAGTGGAGTTTCATAAGACATATGTAACTGTCCAGGAGCTCTGGACTAAATCATTTAAGAGCTAAAATATAATCTCAAATTCAGGTAAGTACAAGCACATTACACCTTGGGGAAGATGTTTATTGTGTTTCTGATGATACACTGGCCTTCTTGTTGCTAAAAGGCAAAATAAAATCTTTTCATATTAATTAAAGTTTCACAGTTCTTTGTATTATTCAGTAGTGTGTAGCAAATCACAGACTGACCGTCAAGAAGATGTACTAGTACAACTTTCATTTCAGAGAACTTGGTTGTATCCAGCATATAATCTTACTATAGGTGAAAAAAATTGGAGTTAAATCTTGGTCTCATTGAAGTCAATGGCAAAACTCCTACTGACTTAGATGATATCAGGATTTCACCCTTGGTGCTTAAGGCCCAGCGTACAGATGATTAAAAAAAAAAATCTAATATTTGTTTAAGAAAGGCTCATATCCAAAATACTAGTGTACCAAAGACACAAAGATCTTACATTCCCTCAGTAGGGGCAGGTCTAATGACAATGCTACTGTACAGGCTCTTTTGGGAAAGCTTACAGTCTGCTGAACCTGTAATATATAGATGCCATTATCTACTGCCAACCCCTGAGCCCTAGAAGTTCAATTCTTCACCCATGAAGGACATTTCTTAGATTAAAGCTACTTTTCAGAACACACTGAAACGATAGCGTTAGTATAAAGCACAAAAAAATGTTGCTGACTTCAGAACATTATGATGTAGGCTGTATATCAATAAATGCTTTCTGCCACACAGATTAAGGAAATGGGCCTAAGACTAGTCAAAACTTTCATTCAAAACTTCTTTAAAAAAAAATAAAATAAACAACAACCCCAATCGATAGGTTTTCGATTAGGCACATTTTTCTTAGAAATGTCAGTTTTCCTCAGAAATGTTTAATTTTTCCATCAGAACACTTAAGTTTTCAGTTTGAGGGTGGGTTTTTTGGTCCCCAAACCCCCAAAATTTTCTGAGGGGAAAACCCATTTTCCAACCAGTTCTAAGTAGGCATTTAAATTTATTCAATCAAAGCCATACTTCTAATATAATTCACCTTTTTGGGTAGCATCCACCTGAATGGTCCTAGACTTTTTAACAATATGACTGTTATGCTGCAATAGATCCAAACATAGCACTTCATTACAGAAAACGGTATAATCTGCAGCTGCCACTGTAGAATACTGCAGTTTGGTTTTGTTTGATAAAAGCAGGATAAAACCCAACAGGAGAGTTAGCAGAACAGAGTGTTCAACTGAAGTGTCTCTAAAAGTATTTCACAAATTGTAAAGCTATCTTGGCTCTTTTACACTACACAGAACCAACGACATGACTCTATAGCCACTCATAGTTTGCTCTCTTGGTCTGATACTAGCTGGCTATATTTTCAGCCACAGGAATTGTTGTTAATGCAATATGGATGCCACAGTTGTTTGTTGTTTTTTCCTTCAGTAAATGTCAACTTTACAACATTTTGTAAGCTTGTCATTCTTTATGGCTATATAAATTCAATTTCTACTGTCTCAACAAAACCTGAAGAATACAGCTTTTTAGTTCAAGGTGGTTTATGTAAACAGTTCCATTTATTACTGAAGTGATTTTAGGTTCAGTTCTGTAGCTTGTCAGTTATTCAAATCAGCAAGTGGAGTCTATTCACCAAGAGTCAGAGCCTCAATTGACATAAATTGTCATAGCTCCATGGACTTCGATTGAGCTACAACAATTTACTCAAAAGTTGAGAAGGGTCTGACTCCAGAGACCTAATTAAATAGCATACAAATTCCCTGATATTTCACATTTGAAATCCCAATGATGCTAAAAATGGTTTTGGTTTCCAAATAATTACTTTTCATTGCTATATTTTGTTGCAAAAATCATTTTGTTTTGGAGGTTTTCCTTTTATCATTTGTGAAAGCATCAATAATATACAGCAAGGAATAATTACCAAGTTTGCTGATAAGCAGCTTAAAAACCCCACATAAAAAACCAACAACCCAAAAAGAAAACCCCCCCCCCCCCCCCACACACACAATATTTTTCTTGTTTACAAAAGCATTTTTAAAAATGTATCCTTATTGGCTTCTTCTTCACAGAACATCTTACAGATTCCAGGCAGTTAAATCTGATATGTGTATATAACTTCACAATAACATTGTGGTATGCAGATTTCTATTGTAACAGTGAAATCATTTTTATGTGGAAAAACAGTAAGGCAACTAATATTATTTATTTAGTAGTCTTTATTCCAAGTAATGTCTCCCTCTGTATTGCAAGAGAAGGCTTTATAGTAGCCATTTTTTAAATGATTATGATTTCTGGCCTTCTGTTGTAAATAAGAAAATAGAAAAATAAGTGGAGGAAGCCAGATCAGCTGCAGACTTTGTCCCCATTCCTAATAATAACAAAGATTCCTGTGCACTAGCAAAATCAAAAGCATGAAAGGCCTTTTCCATTTAAAATCAATGGGAGCCAGCGTAATACTGACATAAAGGTGAGGGTCTCTTAATACTGAGAAGAACTATCTGGGGAATTCATATCCCATTTGGAGGACTAAGTAGTAGGTTGCTGTTAAATATGACACTCCTGTATTAGAAATACCTGCGATGACAGCTCCAGACCCTAGTGGAGCCATATCCTCTCTCCAAAGGATATAGTACGAGGTAAAATATTGCTTTTGGGGTTTTTTGTCAACACCAGAACATATCAAACTGGCACAAAGCGGGGTCATCATTATTTCCTTTAGTAAACTAGGGGTTAGATTATTATGAGCTCAGTTACAGTCATTGTAAATCTCAAGTAACTGCATTGATTTAAGTGGAGTTACTTCATTTTTTACATTTTATAACCGAGATTAGAATCAACTAGGTGTATAAACTAGTGTTATCATCAGGTTTCTATTAACATGTACATAAGCAAGTGGATTATAAGATTCCATTGTTTAGATGTTCTCTCTCTATTTACACATATTTACAGAGCAGAGGTGCAAAGGAATTCTTATTTTCTTGCATGGGCACATTCACAATCTAGCCCCTAATGTATTATTTTCATAGAAGTGTTAACTTCTCAGAAAGGGCCATCCCAGTCCTAGAGGGTCTTACAGAGAAGATTAAAACTCACTATAACAGTGACAGTAAATGCATTTTACACTTGGGCTTTAACAGCTGTGTACCATGAAAACTGCCATTAAAAGGCTAGTCCAGAAAGGGATAGTTCAGTGGCTCCATTAGGGCAACTTTCAGGTCATTTTACACCACTGTGATAGCACTAAGTAACCTTTAGAAGAGCTGAGAATCTGTCCCACAGTTTGAGCCTCTGCTTAGCAAACATCTTGAATATTTAAGCTTATACGAGAACATTAATTTCCTGGCTTCAAATTCAGAAGTCTAGGTACCCTCCAAATCTGCAGTGCTCATAAACCCATTTCCTTCAAAGTATCAAAATAAAAGCTATGCAAAATATGCAGCACTGGGTTGAGACTGCAATCAAAGCAGATACTTGGACAATTTTGAGACATTAATGGTAACCGCTGAATATCATTGACCAAAGTGCAGCTGTAGCCTAGATGAAAAGCCTTTGATATATAAATTCTATTTTACTCTATGTACAATAGGGTGAAATTCACCCTTGTGCAGAGGGTCAGTACAGAGACTATGCATTAGACCACCCTATTAAGTGAGACTTAAGTGGTGCATAATTCTTGTACTGGCCTTCTGCATGCGGTGGATTTCACGCTTTAATGAACAGAAGAGGTTTTAGGACAGACTATATGGCAGAATATCCTAGCATACAGCAGTTCTGTGGTTTTATACCAGTCATCCAGCCCTAAGAATTCTAATAATTAGGAATAATTGTTACTTATCTAAGACTCTGTGCATATTTTGTTCAGTTTTTGCTTTGATCACTTTTCTATAGGAAAAATTGCCCTGGAGTCAGCATAATGTAGGATAACCAATATACTTCCAGGATAAAAGTATGTATATCTTATGAAGAAACCCTAATGAGGTTGAGCCAGTATTTAGAGAAAGTAACAGAGTTTCCTAAGGGGAAGTATTCAAAATTATGATAAAGAGGAATGAAACCACCGTTCATGCTAGAAAGGGGATCAGAATGCAGGATGTAATGTGATGGCCCACTTCTGCTCCCACCCAAGTCACTGATTGAGGACTGGGCCCACATAATTGAAATTGAGCACCAGTTTGGAATTCAAGCACAGCTATTTCATTCAAGCAGTGACACTTATGGACTAGGTTGGAGAAGTAGACCTGTTGAAGCAATTAGTATTACTGTATTCTCTCTTTGAGTCAACTGGCTGTTATAGAGAAAGAAGGATACAATTGCAAAGCAAAGAGGTGGTAAACTTAAGGGGAACAGGCTTGTTGAGTCAAGTAGCCTTTTCTTGTTCTGTTTTTTTATGGCCTGATCTGTACTACACCAACATTTGATTCATTGTCTTGAGTGATTATTTTGCTTGGGAATTTAGGACTCAACCTTGCAAGGCATTGTGCACTTTGGCAACAATCCAGGTCTGCTCATATGCTTTGCTCGATTGGGTCCTGAGTGCACAGTACCTTGAGTCAATAACAAAGTCCTCCACTACTTTATATCCAGGCTAGTTCCAGCCAGCTGATGTGTAAAAATCTTATTGCCATTCCAGTGAACAAAAGGACCATCCTAGAGAATTAAATCTATTAATATAGTGTTAAACTAAAGCTGTTTCTCTTCTTCCTTTATACTTACAGTAACAGATTATAGCAGATTATATTGCATAGCTTTTATAATATAAAATATAATATAAACCTGTCCCCCACTGTGATTGTATAACATCTCTATGGCAACTACAGCTATTGCTTATAATACAATACTGTCCTTGGGGGACTGAGACAAAGTTCAGTCTATGTAATTTAAGGTGTTTGATCTTGGCTAACAGCTCTGTGGTGATGGTCAGTGTCTTATGCATGCTAGATGCGTACACATAATGAATCAGTTTTGTTTAAGTAGTAAGAAATCAAAAGAAATACTTCTAAAAAAGCCCAATAGAACTATGAAGGGACACACAAATCCAGTCTTTAAAAAGAATCAGGAATTTGTTGTGAATTTGTTTGCCCAGCTGCTCAGATTTTTTTTAAAGTCTATAAATGCTACTTTAACACAAGTTTCTTGACCTAAAATGAAAATGTAAATCAAAACTCAGCATTACCATTAGGAAATGAAAGCAAAGGAAACTAGCAGAGCAAAGGGAGAAAAATTAATACTGAAGCTTGGGGAAGTAGATCAAATGATGTATAGCAAACATCTTTTAGGAGTTCTTCTAAATTCCCAGTGCTCACCTCCATTGACTAAATGGCTAAAAGGCAAAGAGGCTCCTTGTACAAGCCCTGTAAGCGTGATAACACCTTGAAACTAGCTTCCTTATTCTCTGCAGAATGTATGTGTTAAAAAATAAAAACTGCTGCTTGTGAGATGAAAAATCCAGTACACGAAGAGTGGGGGGAAATCCCCAACCACCAGAGTCTGATCATTGTGAAACTTGGCCTGTATTAAAAAATAACTCCGCTGAAACCTGGATGAAAAAAATCACGTTAACCAGGACAGTGAATGGACTCTGAAAATGTTGAGGAAAATACCATACGCAGAAGACAGTGTAAGACTGAAAGCAAGATACTGAACCTTAAATAGGTACCACGGCCTGACAACTCAGCAGCTGAGTCATGGGATAACCTAGCAACTCAGAAAACTCAGCTCATCAGTAGAAGTGAAACTGTCAAGCCCAGGGGTTCAAAATGTTTTAATGGCACTGCCCAAATGTTATTAGAGATGATCTTTACTGGGATGGCATTTGAGCCATGAGACAAAGTGGAACACCTGTCCCGATTGTGATTGTATAACATCTCTATGGCAACCACAGCTATTCCTTACTTTGAAAAGTAATTTTAGGAAGATATTAGTGTACTTTTAATTTACTTTAATTCAATTAGGCAGAGAGAAGAAATAAGGAAGAGAATCAGCATTAGCAATATGCCAATATTAGATCCAAATTTTCGTGTTAACATAAATATGTCAAATTTTGGTTGGAGGGAAATTGAAGGTTTTGACTGTTGGACATTGGGCAGATAGGGTTTTGGCTCCTGGAGCTCTGCAGATGAAATTATGGTTGTGGGAGGCAGTCTGGCATTGGGGGACAGGCTTGTTAGCTGGATGTTTCTTCTAAAATAATCAGTAGTGAATAAAGTTGTTGACTTTTAAATTGTCATCTTTATGTTTCAGACTTTGAAATGAATGGGACACACACCTCAGACCTATCTGTAGTCTCAGTAAGACAACATTGTATCAGTTTCCATTCTGTTCATGTTTTCTAAGGCTTTCTTCAGTCATAATTTTTAAAAAAAAATAAAAGCTTGGATTTTGAAGCATGATTCTGTATGTTGCACCTGCAGATGATAGAAAACATAGAGCCCTGGATAGTACAGTATGTTTCAGTCTAGATTTGTCAAATTCAGCTGTGAACATGAAATCCATCTTAGATGAGAGGAAAGGTAGATTTTCCCTGGTTTGTATTAGATGGAATATTTTGGTTATTTTCTTGTCAATAAAAGCATACTTGAGCACATTACACAAACATTTATACTGCAGACACTAGTACATGCAGAAATTCTGGGTATTCATGGTTGCACCTCTCTTTTGTTGTTGAATGTTGCCCTGTGAGTTTGCTTTTTAATGGGATTTCAATCATTTGTGTTTTAAAAAAATCAAAGACTTTTTTTTAAATTTCACATTCCAGCAATAATTTGTTCATCGCTAACACACCCAAACCTGTTGAGCTAGCTTCTGGCTGCAATCCAAGCAGATTATCAGATGCCTGAATGAACTCAGAAACGTTTTAGCAGTGTGAAGAATTTATGCTTAATCACTTGGGGAAAATATCCTATTTTGATTTCTAGCTACACTACTCATGTTCAATTGCCTAGTCACATGAAAATAAAATGTCACTATCCAGCCATATACTTCTTTTAAGTTTTGCTAGACAACATGCTTTGACTCAGTGTCTATCATTCAGCATTACATAAGAGGATCTCCACAACTATTTAAATTAAAAACGAAAACAAAACAAAAAAACCACACCGAATATATGGAGTGGCCTGCTTGCAATTCAGAAATATGTATGTAGGGGATCCAAACACTAAACTCTGGGAGATTTTGTATTTGTGTAACCCACACACCTTCTGGGTATGGCGCTCGGTCCCTTCTAGTGGCACCGAGACCACTTAGAGATTAATGAGTCTGCTATAGTCTTAGCTAAGGGCCATGTGGCTTTTTAGCTCATGCAGTAGAGGCTTATGCATTTAGCTCCACAGGGCCCAGGTTTGATCCTGCCCACCGATGACTGGGGTCTGTCAGTGTTACATTTGCATCCAAATTTTGTAACTTGGTGTCATCAGGACACTGCCTCCTGTGCGCTTCCTCATGGCAGGGCACTGTGCTACAGCTGCACTACCTTACTTTCCCCAACAGAGTTTCCAATCAGCTCTGGTGACTTCTGGATTAGCCATCTGGCCAGGTCATTATGAATGTTCAATCCCCTCCTTTGAGGTAGCCGGATCCAAAGTCTCAGGCCCTCTGAGGTTATTGCCCCTCTGCCTCGAGGCTCAGCTGTCAGACCCACCCCTTCCCCTGTAGCACTCCCGGCCATGGCTGACTCAACCACCAGTGGCAGATGCCTGAGAAACCCAAACACTCTGGTGTCAGGCCTGCCTTCCCTCCTGGAAGGTTCTGACCAGCCACAGTCTTACTCAGTTCCTAGCTCCAGTCAGGCTTCTTCCCTTAGTGAGAGCAGTTGGGCACATCAGAATTTTTTGAACAAATGGCACCCTAGTGTAACTAACATAGCTCAAACTCTATTACAGCTATTATATTTATAGATCTGTAGATTCCAAGGCCAGAAGGGACCATTGTGATCATCTAGTCTGACCTCCTGTATTACACAGGCCATAGAACTTCCCCAAACATTAAATGCCATGAGAAAGTCTGTTCAAGATTTCCATTTTCAATCCTAGTCACCATTTTACCTTTATTACTTCAAAAAAAGCAGAACTTTCCACTGACCCACCAAGATGTACACCTGTAAATTGGGTGTGCGATTGCACTGTGAGCCAGTGGTGGGACTATTGAGGGGGTAATTTGGGGCAGGTCAGTGGGTGGGGAATGCCATGAGGCAACTGAAGGAATTAGCATTCTGGAAGTGAGTTCATGGGGCACCTGGGATTCACATTCTGTTCTGATCTTAGTGATTCACCTCCTGTGAGTATGGAGGAACGAGCTTTCAGAAGGGATTTAAATGAAAAAAGGGCGTTGTTTATAGTTCACAGCAATAATAGAACAAAAACAAAACTCCTCAACCAAAAACACTGGTCATAATCCACAAAGGCCTCCCTGCCTCAACCACTCCTGGGGAAAGGACCAACCCCCAGTTTCCTCTCCCTTGTGTACCTTATCCAATCATGTGATCTTCTGACCCTTTCCAGGCTGCTGCTTTTACCTTAACCCCATTATGGCTGACTGAGACCTGTAACATATCTCAGTTAGCTTCTCCTTACATATCACTTGTTGGTTCCATGCAGTGTAGTTGTAGCCAGTCCCATTCGATATCCAGAAGGTTGTAGGTCTTTAAGATATTTCAAGTTACCGCTGTAAGCTCCCAAAGAGGAGAAATGGGATGAAGACAAACTAATGGAAGAAATCCAATATTTAAATAACACATCTAACAGACTTAAGGCCTCTTACATGGCATCATGGGAAAGAGTCAATCATGGGGCATAATAAGAATCTAATAGCCAAAGAAGGCCAAATGTAAACACTGTCATCCTTAAAAAAAAGTTCAGAAGAAGCTATACAAATAGCAATGAAGGAAGACAAATATGCACACTCAGAACACACACCAGAGTCTTCTTGCAGAAGCACACAGCAAGAATTTGATTTAAGCTTGGGGAATTTGGAATTCAGACACAGCTGAATTTCACTCGAAAGCCTGTAAAACCTTAACACCAGTGTACTCCATAAGTGCACAAAAATAACTTAAGAAAAAACTTGTTAGTCACATTTTTAAAGCCTTACTTATATGAACTTTCCTGTTCCTTTATTGCCAGGTAAAAGGGTAACAGTACACAATATTGCATCAGTGCCATTAAACTTAAAGCACAGGGGAAGCTGTTAAAGTAAACAGTGATTGCAGTGATCAAGACAGACTATTGCTGGAGGAAATAAACCAGGATATTGAATTCCAGAGAACCCTTTACTTTTAAAAAGTATTTTGTCAGTTTGAAGTACTTTGTCATTTCTGGAGGCTAGGATGGCATTTGATAGTCAAAATTCTATATATTCCTGGTGGGTTTAAGATTTTGTTTTAGTATGATCATATTCAAACTAGCTTCTCTAGGCACAGGTTTTTTACTGCCAAGAAAGTGACATTTTGAATGTGTTATGGGTAAGCATGACGTCTAGTGTTGTCTGGCAGCATTTATAACACGTAAAAACAAAAAACTTTGCTCAAAAAACAGTTAAGACTGCAAACCACTCATTTATCTATCACATCATTCTCAAAATCTAAGCACTAAAAGAAGAAATGATGAGTTATAATGTTTTAAACTAAGTTTTCTCATTTGGGAATTTGCCAGATTTGTTTCCTGTTTCTTACATTTTTCAGTTATTCTTTTGTGAAGGTAAATTAAGATTCAGTTTTAAATGTTAATAAACAGAATCGACTCCAGAGTATTAAACTGAAGGAATGAGTGATGAGTTGGCCAGGTTCATAATAGTACCTGTTAACACTGCATCAGTGTCAGTTTCCACTGACAAGATGTGTATGTTTATCATTCAGATTTTGATGAGGCAGTAAAGATTTGCAGAATCAAGACCTAAGATGGGAGCCCTTGTTGAAAGAGACATTAACTTCATTCACTGAAGATACTGAAACAAAAACAGGTATTTCCTAAAATGATTTTAAGAATTCACATATATAGAGAACTATATTATTTTATTAGGGCCCAATTCTGCCACCCCTCACTTATGTTGAACAATACTTTACAAATAGTCAACATGAGCCAGAGCTGCAAAATTTCACCCTTAGTAAATACATATTTAAACACCAGGTCTTTATCTTGCAAACATTTATTTAAATTACTTCAGTGGGACTCAGGTCTTGTCTACACAGCAAATTACTGTGTGGCAAGCCAGGGTGTAAATCTTCAGCGCTTCAGCTTGTTGCGCAGTAACATCCCGTGTGGATACTGCTACAGTGCAGTGAAAGTCCTAGAGTGTGGCTTGGCATACTACTAAATGTAATCATGCGGTTTAATTACTTCTACCGGGCCAGGATTTCACCCTGTGGGTGTCTGTATTTTATTTTTTATTTTTTTAAATATGACTTTTGCATTTTTGTTATGATAAAGCAACAAGTATTTTGACATTTTACCACGACAAACTATCATCCTAAATTATATTCAATCATTGCAGTTTTCACTAAATAACAGGTGTGGATGAACCCCTGTTCCATGGCAGATGCACAACATTTGCCAAGTCCTCACTCTGTATCCCACACTGCTTTGCTGGCTACCTGTGTGTTTACCTGTGTATCCTCTACTGCTCCAGGGTCATCCTGACTCGATGTCACCTTGCCATTTAAATGCTGGTGTGAAATGAGTATCTTTCCTTTGTGATTATGGTTTGTGAGGAGTTTGGATACCAGTTCATAATCCTAGTTGACTGGTCATGCCTCATGCATCAGTATATTCTTGTGTTGAAGTCATTGATTTGAATTTCCCCCGTCAGTTAATTCCAGTTACAACAAGACCAGAAATTCTAATCTAGACAAGGCCTAATCTCTCATTGGGTGTGCAAGAAAGTGTAGTAGTATTTATTTTCCAATGTATAGGTGTATGTGGACTGTAATTTGTGAGATTATGTACAGAATAAATCTTATTGTCTAAAGAGATAACAAGGGGGTTGAAGGATAGCAATGAAAGCCATGTTCACTGTGTGTCTTGTTTCATGGGGGCTGTCAGTGGGTTGTGCCTTCTTCTCCATTGTCTCATCACTTTATGAAGGGGGAACTTTGGAGTTTATAGGCCATATGAAAGAAGTGAGTATTAAAGCAGTGATGTGAAGGAATGTATCAATGGAGAGGGGTGGGGGGTTCCAGGAGCAGGATGTATGTGGTAGGAGGAAATGAAAGGGGACGCTTACACCTGATTGGGTGTAGTAAGGGAGTGTGAGGTGTGTGTGTGTGGGCAGGGGGGAAATGAAATGCATTGAGAGGTCAGCTGAATGAAGAAGAGTTGAGCCATATTTAAGAATCCACACACACTGTTTTACGCATTTCATTTGCTACTGCACATCCAGCTGCACTGTGATGACATAGCAGTGAGGGATTTATTTCTGCTGTTGTTTAAGGGATCATTCATACTTCATTGTACTCAAAATTTGTCTCCAACTCAACATACCATCATGTATCTGTCAGTCACTAACCAACAACATTTTTATCAATTTTTCAATCATTCTTCATGTTTGTGAGTGTTTTCCAAATTACACTGAAGTTTTTTCTTCCCAGCTTGCGCTCATGGGCTACTACTTTGTAGCCAAGTTCAATGTATTTAATATCTGCTTTCAAGTGTTTGCTACATTTCTAGTGGCAAATTTTAGTTAACATTTATCCAGCTTCTTCATTTAGATACGATATAATTATAATGAAGAAGCATCCTTTTGTCACTAATTGCATATGATACTCAGACACTAGAGCAAAGAGCTGCATGAATGGCCCTTTCTTTAAAAGCGGTGTTTTGGACATTTGTTTCAGCCTGCATTACTACTAATGGTCATATTCTTTCTGCATTCCATGCACAGAATTCCCATTAATGTCAACAGCAGTAATCACACATGGAATGAGTGGCGAATATACCCCCTAAACTTGTTAATATGTGAATGACCACCTAATTATTATGGTTTTACTTAACCTTTGTACTGGATGTGTTAAACATCGTTTTCTATCTGCCTTGAGGCAAAAGTAGAATTTGCTAGTTTTCTCATTAGAATTGAATGGGGGAAATGAAGTGTTGCTATTATGATAATTTCAGTTGCTGAGCACTGTATAGGTTCACTGAGACCTATACAGAACAAAATAGTGATACTAGCCATACCCGCAAGTAGCTTTGAATCTATAGGGGCTTGATCCTGCAAACTGAAATTAATGGAACTGTCATGAAGGTTTCCAAGATTCTAAGGCCAGAAGGGATCATTGTGATCACTTAGTCTCACCTCCTGCATAATACAGGCCATAAAACAGGAATTATTTCAGGGAAGTTCTAACCAGAAAAAACATCCACTCTTGATTTAAACATTGTCAGGTTTGTTGGTGATTGAACTTACCTCTGCTCTGTTGTCAATAACAAGGGTGGCATCTAGAAAAGAACTTAAAGCCCACCCTGCAAAAGTGTCATTAGTTAAGGGACACCTCATGAAGAACATCTTTTGCAAACTGAACATCCTAATAAAGCAGAGAGGTGAAGCTGAGGAGATATAATGATTTGGTGGTCAGTATTCTATGGGACTGAAACATTGCCTGTACTTGTCAAGACTGAAAAGAAGTTGGACACCTTTCAGATGGAACATCTCCAAATGATTGAAATCATCAAATGTTATGAATTCACGTCAAATGAAGAGATCCGTTTTCTAACTAAACAGGCCCTGCTCCCTCAAACGGTTGCCCAACACCTCTAAGTTGGTATGGTCATCTGCTCTGAATGCCTACCAGCTGTCCTCTGAGAATTATCTTTGACTTTGACCCAATGCAAGCAGGATGGAAAAGACTTCTATCTCCCTGGGAGACCTAAAACACAATAGCTGGATGGCATCAATAGACTCCTATTCCACACAGCCATCCAACCCTATAATTTGCCAGATTTGGCTCAGGACAAAACATTAGGGGGAGGCATATAATGCATTAAGTAGCCACTACACTAACAGCATGAGAACTAGCCTAACTTTGCCAGATTTGTAGGATTGAGTCATAATCTGTACAAAACAATGCACACAGATAATGCACTGTCTGCTAAAAGGGTGGAATAGAGGTTTTCTTTTAGAGGGTTTGGAAAGTTTCTGGTCACCCCATCTCAAATACATATATTAGACTTGGAAAAAAGTACACAGAAAGACAACCAAAATCATTAGGCGTATGGAATAGTTTCCATATGAGGAGAGCTTAGAAAGACTGTTCAGCTTGGAAAAGAGGTGATTACTGGGGGGTGGGGGGATATGATAGAGGTCTATAAAATCATGAATGGTATGGAAAAAATTGAATAAGGAAGTGTTATTTGCCTCTTCACATAATACAGGAACTAGGGGCTACCCAGTGAAATCAATAGGGCAGCAGGTTTAAAACAAAAGTAAGTACTTCTTCACACAACGCACATTCAATCTGTGCAACTCACTGCCGTGGGGTGTTATGAAGGCCAAAAGTATAACTGGGTTCCAAAACTAATTAAATAATTCTTGGACTATTATTCAAGATGGTCAGGGATGTTACCCCATGCTCTGGGGTGTCCATAAACCTCCAACTGCCAGAAGCTGGGACTGGATGATATGGGATGGGTGCCTGGAGGAGAGTGCTTCAGTGGCTGGTAGTGTTAGGGAGCTAACACCCAGTTATCACAAGCACACTGGAGGCAGGGGGTATCCCACGAACCATCACAAGGTATTTGCATGGCCCCAGTATAGCAGTATCTGCGTGCCTCATAATTTTGTGTATTTATCTTCACAACATTCCTGTGAGATGGGGACGTACTACTATCCCCATTTTATAGATGGGGAACTGAGGCACAGACAGACCAAGTGACTTGCCCAAGGTCAGACAGGAAGTCTATGGGAGAGCAGGGAATCTAATCCAGATCTTCTGAGTTCCAAGATAACATCCTAACCCCTGGATCATCCTTCCTTTTTTTGCACTTGATCTTTTAGACCAGGGATCGGCAACCTTTGGCACGCGGTCTGTCAGGGAAATCTGCTGGTGGGCTGGGATGGTTTGTTTACCTGCAGCATCCGCAGATTCGGCCGATCGCAGCTCCCACTGGCCGCGGTTCGCCGTTCCAGGCCAAAGGGGGCTGTAGGAAGCAGCATGGGCCGAGGGATGTGCTAGCCACCGCTTCCTGCAGCCCCCATTGGCCTGGAGTGGTGAACTGCGGCCAGTGGGAGCTGCGATCGGCCGAACCCACAGATGGTGCAAGTAAACAAACCGTCTCGGCCTGCCAGGGGCTTTCCCTGATGGGCTGTGTGCCAAAGGTTGCCGATCCCTGTATTAGACAGAGAATGGGAATAGGGGCTAGAGTTCTAGTTCCAACATTGCTACTTACTTGGTGCAACTTGTACAAGTCATTTGAAACTCACATACAGAGATTCCAGTCTGTAAAATGGGGATAATAATACATATATCATTGTTGGTTTTAGTTAATATCTGTCAAACACTTCAGTAATAAAAGTGCTACAGTAATAGGTCTTTTCATATAATTTGTGAAAGAGGAGTGGGTAACACATGGTAATGAGAAAATGTTATACCTGTATGGCTAATTTACACATCAAGTTATTTTCAGTAATAGGATTTTAAAGCTTATGGTAGATTGATTCTAGTTTCAAACTAGTTCACACTTCTTCAACCCAGCACTGCCAGTCTACATCAATCTTTATTATGACTTCGTCAATTAGTATCACAGCTATGAAAAATCTTGACATAGAAAGTGTTGCCTTTTTATCTGAATAGTTTTGTAGCAAGAAAAAACAACAAATTTTAGAGCAAAGATACAGGTGATAGTGAAAAGAAAAGACGAGTTTCATTTCTTCCGATTATTAAAAGGTGTAAAATGATAAGCTTTTTAAAGTTTGATTTTACCATCAATTTTATCATCCATGTCAAGTGGGTGTGTTACAAGAACTAGTTAGGAGTTTTGAAATGTGTCAAACCACACTCCAAATCCACATAGGAATCTTACACTACCTCACTGTAGAGAAATCGCTGACATGAAGCACAGCGTTCTTAAGATTTATGATTCTATTCCTGCTAGTTAGGAGAGTTCACTGAAGCTCTCACTAGAACATGTGTCGCTATAATTAAGGGACTACTTTAACATTTCACTTTAAACACTTATTTTCAGGAGTTTGTATCTAAAACATAAAAACTGGCTTCAAGTTTGTACCTTGCACCAGGTTTTAAGGCAATAGCTGTGATGGCTAGGCAGCAGATAAGAGGCAGGTTGTTTGGAGAGAAGACTGTACAGGGTTCTGGAATTTTCTAGGCCTAAAGTCACTAGTATTTTTGGATACCTCCATTTTTGAGTGCTCAACTTCCACAGATCTGATTCAGAGAAGGTGGATACTCAGCACTTTCCAAAAGTCAGGACTCTTTAAGGTGCTTCACATGGGCACCCAAAATCACTAGGGCCCAGATCCTCAAAGGTATTTAGGTATTTCCTTTCAATGGGTGTTAGATTCCTAAATATCTCTGAGGATCTGGGCCTATGTTGCTTCAGCAAATTTAGACCCTAGTTCACACTGAGCATGCCTAGAAACTTAATACAGATATTAGCCACCATCTTGTGGATTGAACTGAGGACCCCTGAAGCTGAATTCATGAAATTCTACAGCCTCAGAGAAATCGTTAGGTTCTGGAGCTGAGCGCAGCAGAACCACATCCCCTGTGGATCAGATGCAGAGGAGGACACAAATGCACTGACCAGTGGGTTGTATTAGCATTCTTATTTGCACACTTCTAACACGCTATGTATCTTTCACCACTTGTCAATAAATGCAATGTAAAAAAGTCATTTTCATAGACATGTTTCATAGTTAAAAGCCAAGTATGTCCACATTTTTGGAGAACAGCAAACAATGAATCAGAGCTTTTTGAAGGTGCAGTGACTACAGCGCAAACTGCTTCAAATTGGTAAATATGACTGAACATTCATGGCAAAGATGTATTACTTGACCTGGATACCAGAACACATGTGAGGTTGTAATTAAGGAAACTGCATGAACCTATGGCAAAACAGTTTTATAATAAGGACATAACACAATCCAAGAGCAAGAAACTTGTCTTAAATACTAGTATCATATACTAACTTTCCCAATAGAGAATGCAGATGTATCACCTGTGCTATTTAACACACACACACACACACACACACACACAGCTGCTCACCTCAGCCAATAAGCTCATGTACCCTCGTGACATCTGCTTAGCAGTAACCAGAAGGAACTGTGGTCTTGCTTGTCATCTGACCTTGACACCTTGATCAAATACTTTACAGAGTAGTGACTTAAACTAAATGCACTGATGACAGTCATCTTGTTTCCATATTGCCAACCAGTTAGCTCAACGACAGCTGTAGATCCTTCTGAACAATGAGCCAGTTGTTCTTGAACCATACTGTACTTCTTTGGGGATAAAGCTTGACCACTCTCTGTCCTTTCAACGCCACATTGAGAAGACATGTTAAAATCCAGTCAAGAGTTGTCCTCCTCTGCAGGCTTGCCAGCAACTCATGGGGCACTAGCACTGCAACCTTATGGACATCTACCAATGTCCTAATTATTGCATCTGCCAAACACAGTATGGCAGCATTGGGCTCCAGTCATCACTATGGCAATTTGGTCTCAATGATCAACTCTGCCCTTCATATCATCACTGATGCTACAAAACAACTCCAGTCTCCAGAAGAAAGGATTCTTTACCCACTTGCCCTCAGCGCTGTCTAAAGCTCCCTCACCCAGCTGTGCCTGACAGCAGTCACAGTCCAGGTGACCTTATGCATAGTTGATGTCCTTGTTTTTCCCAACAAGGTTAATAGCATTTTATTGCACCCAACTTCAGAACTGAACTGTGCCGTAACCAAAATACCCAAACTGTCACATAACTAACATATGAGTGGGGCCTATTTAGTCAATTTCCTTTGCTCTCCAACAGATGCCAAGAGAGCGCTCCCTCCGCAATGGAGCCCCTGTACATCTGCAATTCTTAAGCAGCTCTTGTCTGCTCTTGTCTCATTTCACCAACAGATGATGACAACACAGAGCTCTTTACTCTCTAAGGCCTCAGGCCTTACACGAGAACTCTCAGATAACCTCTCTGGGCTAGGCTGTCTGGAAGGAAAGTACCACATTGGATAGACTTATCAGTAATTCCACTCGTCTATCCATCAAGAAAAATTCCCTTTATCCTAAAAACACTTTCAAATCTGGACGTTACCATATAGAAAATTGGCATTATATTTAATATTTATATTTCAGTAGTTTCCAGAGGTCCCCATCAAGACTGGGTCTCCATTTTGCTAGTCACTATACAAAACACAAATGTAGCCACAGTCCATGCCCCCAAAAGTTTATCAAAGAAAAAATGGGATTGATTGTATGGGTAGAACAATCTACAGACTGTTTAAATTCTATGGTTGTAATTGAAAAAACGGATGAAGTAGGTATATGTATTTATCCACATGATTTAACTAAAGCCATAAAATGTGAACATTATCCAATAAAAATTGTTGAAGAAGTGGCAGCTAAGCTCTCAGAAGCAAAAATATTCTCAGCACTAGATGTAGGACATGCATTTTAGCATGTATAATTAGATGAGTCAAGCTCCAAGCTAGTGACTTTTAATATACCATTTAGAGGTTATAAATTGAAGTGAATGCAATTGGATATACAATTTGAATGCCATTTGCTCTTCTGCTCTTGAGGTATTTCAAAGACCTTATATGTGGCGAGATAGGCAGCCTGGTGCAATGGATAGTGTTCACAATAGGGCATCAGGAAAAATGGGTTCTATACACTCCTTTGCCACTTATCTGACGACGCTGACCTGCTAGTCTGCTGTGTGACCTTGAGCAACTCACGGCACCACCCTGTGTCCTAGCTTCTCCATCTGAAAGCTAGGGATAATGATCCTTGCCTTACTTCAAAAGCACTATATAAAGCTAAGTGTGCCATCTTCTCTCCCCCGTCCCCGTTTGTTTGCTTCACCCTCCATTGCATCTGGTGTTAAACTAAGATTGTCAACTTTTTGGGGTGGGGACTATCTTTCTGTACAGTTCCTAGTACGACAGGGCCATGACCTGGTTGCAAACTAAGTGCTATCCTAATATCAATATTTATTGTTACATGGCACTGCTCTTTGAAGGGTTCAAAACTGATGCAGTTATAATGCTTGATGTTTACATTTGGGTTAGGGACCCTGAACACAGTGAATGACCTTCCAGGTTTTGCAGAGAGCTGAATTTTAAGATGTCTAGCGTGAGACTAACAGAGTGTCTATATTAGATATAAGCAGAACAAAATAGGTTGAGTACAGAGTCAGATAAGACAGGAAATAGATTAAATGCACCTCTACAATGTGTAGCAAATCGACAGCGATTTATGGAGATAGATTTGGGATGAATTTTGCCAAAAAGCTTATCAACAGCCAATAAGCCCTTAGGGTAATTGACAGACAAGAACATTCCCTGGCATTTGGAAGAGCAGTTTTTAAGCAGGTAAAACACAGGGGTCACCAACCAACTAGTTTTAAAATGTTAGGATTTAGCCAGTCAGTTGTATGACACACAGATATATTTTCCAAAGGAATGTGCACTTCCTTACTGTTATTCAGGAAAAGCTGCCAACTGCATTTGCTTTAAGCTTCCTAAAGAAAAAGGCAGAAATAAACGACACCCCGATTGAAAAGGAGAAGCTAGTACTTAGAGCTGGGTGAGAAACACAATTTTAAGATTTCAAAGAGTGCCCCGTTTTGCTTTGGGATGAACCTGAAAGTTGTCAATGTTTTTCATGACAAACAGAGAGTGCCACCCACTACCGAATAACCAGTAGCCCAGGCACTTACCTGGGATGTAGGAGACATTGCAGCACTAGGTTCAAGTCCCTTATCTGCCTGATTCAAAGCAGGTAATCAAACCCGAGTCTCCCATATCCCAGGTGGGTGCCATAACCATTGGGCTATAGAGTCAGCGCTGCTCCTTCTGGCACAATGAATATTAAATTATTGATATGAAGTGGAACAGCTCCAACAGAAGCATGCACTCTCTTCTCTCTCTCACTGCAGAAATTCCACCCCGGACACGAGAAGCCTTCCAGAAAAAGTTTAACCAGAACTGCCCCTTTTGTGGGATAAGTTTCAGGTTTGACGAACCAGCACTTGACAAAAATGTTTTAACTGAAAATTCCTGACCATTCTACCAGTAATTGTACTTGGTTGTTTTAAGTTCACTAACATACATAAAGGAGAGAAAAGAGGCATAGAAAATGTACATACAATGCTAAAAAGCTATTAAAGGTTTTAGGCTAGTTTCTTCAGTCCTTCATCTAGCAAACGTCCTTCTGATTTCAATAGCAGTCTTGCTAGATTAAGAACAACAGAATATGGCCTTTTTTCTTTAGCACTACTGGAATGGTTTTATAGTCCAAGGGCAGCCCTCATGGTGGTGTCGTCACTCACTATCCTGCAGCACTCTTTTGTGGTGGTGTCATCCATCTCTTAGTGGGATACTCAGTCTTCTAGCCAGGTTCCCCTAGAGTCCCACGTCTTCCAGGGCATCAGTGTCCTAAATAACATCCTTGTGAAAAGGTATACTACCTCTTTAAGGGCCAGGACAGCCTGGGAGCATAATCAAGAGGCCCCAGCTCCACTGAAGGGCTGGGCTATTTGGACAGGAAGCTGAGCAAGAGAAAGGGAAGTAAAAGCCATGAAGGCTACAGTTGGTGTTGGCAGTTTTTCTGCTCAAGCTCTAGGAGACCAGCCTAACCAGAGGCTTTGCCTTGTGGACTTCAAGTTGAGACCTCTGAACCAGGGCCCTGAGGTGAGAACCTTATGAACTTTTTATTGTGATTGCTCCTTCCTTGAAACCTTATTAAAAGGGGACATCCCTTGCAGAGAAGAAAATAGATCGGCACTGCCTGAAAGTGACCATAAGCGTGACACTCAGAATTAGCAGAATTTCAAACTGAAACACAAACACCTGCTTTGGCAGCCAGGGACATGAACTGTTTAAATGGATGGCTGAAAGAAAGAGTACATCTGGTCGCCAATCTGAGACCACACTGGTAGTTTAGGGATTAAATTAGCAAAAGAAAAACATTTTGCTATTGTTTTACTTCTAACACTATCTTTGAAAAATGAAGGCAATTATATAATTTGCCTGAATCTATTCCACAGCCCAGGCGATAGCTGTGTAGCTCGCATAGGCTTCAGTGGGCATCAATCAGTGAAATCCTCACACACAGCATTTAAAAGTGTATCTTATGAGTCTGACCAAACTACAAAAGCAAATAAATTCAGATTCCAAGCAGGAAATCCATTCTTATTTTATCTGGTTGTATTTAGATATCAGTCTTTACACAGCAGCTGATTTTATGAAACTTGTGTTCAATATCTGGGCACAGCAGAGTACAGTCTCCAAAGGTTTAATTCTCCTAAGTTATTAATTAGTCTGGAAGTCTAGACAATGTCAGTATTTCAAGGGTTAAGGGCTCCCGCACTGCCAGTCCTCCACTATACCTACTGTGCTGGTGTTGGCCATTACTACTCCATTGAAAGCAGTGAAGTTGTTATGTCCAGCAGCATAACAGGTGCCTTCACTCTGGAATATTTGCGAGTCATAAACAGGTTAACTCAGAACTGAAGGTTTAAGTGAGATTGTAAGGTTATTTGAACCCAACTGTCTGGGATTTACTAAGACAATGACTGGTGTAAAAGACCCCTACATTACTAGGTTCAAGACGTTACATAGCGATCTGCATACATTGCTATGCAAAGCAGAATAAAAATCCTGATTTAAAAATTAGATTTAGAACATGATTTCCTAATGATTGCAACAGTGCCATGCACTTTAAACACCCCATCACATGATTCCCGAGGAGACACAAAGCTGCAAATGGCAAATATAGTTGTTTTTCAAAAATATCCACTTTGATTGCTCAAACGATGTTTTATGTTTACCAAGAGAAATACAGTATTTTAAAATACACATCTTCCTCAATTTTCTCTTGCACCAACAATGCAGGGACACATACAAGTTACTCTGAACTTAATAAATGATCAACACTTCCTTTGATTGCATTCACAAGGAGTTTCTCTGACATCAGGTGCGCGTTAGACATCTCAGAAAAGCTTTCCTGGCTTACAGTGGCGCTATTGCAGGCAATAGATTTCCTTCCAGAAGACAAAGAATTAGGCCGTTGAGATGAGAGAAGAGGGAGGCAGGCAGTATTTTCTCCCTCCTTGTTTTTAGCAAAGGAATTAGCCTAGCAGCACAAGTGTGATCTGACAAGTGCAGTTGAACAACAAATGTAGAGGTACAGAAAATGCCACTTGCTCGGTGATTTTGCTGATAACATAGCACATTTCTATCAATAGTAGAAAACAGATGCCAAGTAAAAAACAAGCTGCTGTCATACAGAAATCTTACAGAAAAGAGACAAATGGAGTCAGCCTCCGAGCCTAATGGTAATTGTTTGTGTTGTCATGTTGGAGACTCAAGTGTAATTCCTGTGCTTGCACAGGGGTCAGGGAGGGTACTAGTCTTGTTTTGCATCAACCATTCCTTCTACTCAAAACAGTGGGTGGAGAGAAAATATCTTACTTGCTCTGATGAAGATATTGCAGCAGAAGATGAACTGAAAGGTTCTCAAGAGACTTCATCAGTTTGTCTTCAGGTCCTGGCTGAAGCTAGCAGTGAGGCAAAATAAAAAGTAAGAAAAATATGAAGGGGGAAAAATTAATTGAGTTATTTGAATTGCAAATAGGGCTTGATTTCAGTTCAGTTGTCATCTGGCCAGTTTGTTCATCCCCATGTGTAAGGAGACTTAAATATAACAAATGCATGTATTTCAAAGCAAAATAGTTGAAAACTGATTCCTCTCTGCTTCACAAAGTTTGATCAGAGTTTTGTGTTTCCCCTGCTAAATCTAATCTCATCCAGCATCTCCAACTCTACATCTCTATCAAATCTGGCTTAGCTGGTGCAGTGGCATGAGTTATTCAATGTCTATATGACGTTTTGGAGTGGACAATAGGTAGCTGGCAAAGGTTTGTCATCGTGGAGTTTGTTGCATCCTGGGATGCTTCTGGATATCCAGAAGGTAGCAGCTACAGGCAAGGGCATAGAGATAGGGCTCCTGGCAGGCCCTTTTCCAAGACCTTGAATCTGCTAACCTCATTGGTCTTCCAGAATTCTTATTTGTTAGCCTTTGAGTAAAGCCTATATAATTTTTCATAGACATTTGAGGTAAAGGTGGTTGAGGGTATGGTGGAATTTTGGTATGGATTTCTGGCTTGGGAATGGGGGACCAGTTTCTACTGTTATCCCTGGACAGCCCATTAAGCATTTGTAGTTTTTAGACTTTTTAGTGAACTCTTTTAAGTAATGTGAAGTGCCTATAGCCTGGCATAGGCTCTGGGGGACTTAAACCAAAATAAACTAAGCAATGCAAATACAAGTGCTGGCAGACACATTTGATATGTAGTTTTAAGGCCAGAATCTGCAATCAAACGCTTCTCTCTCATCACTAAGGCTTGCAAGATTGGACCCTTAGTTTGCTTGGGGTAGCATCAGGCCTTTATCACTGCACTGCTACATATGTCCAATGAAACTACACACAACATAATCGACAGCATATAGTGTGCAATAACAGGCCCAACTTGGGAGATTATGGTTTTATACACTGCAAACAAGGGTTGAGGAAGCAACGTGTGTACAAGTTTAAAATTGTTAGATATACAGTTAAATGTAATGCACGTAGCTACCTACTATGTTTTAGGTGTCAGTGACGTACCATCACCTGTTTCAGAATAAACATGAAACTCTGAACTAAGGTCTTGACAGGTAAAATGCCTTTAGCTCAGTGACCCCACAATATTACTGGATTCTGTGGGTTAATAATGAATATATACTAAAGCTCATGCCAACGGCAGAATTTGAGTTCTAATCAGATATCAGCATATCCTTAGGAGCAATACATATCTGATAAGGAAAGACACTTACTATTTGCAGTGCTGCTAGATATGACAAATACACAGAAAGGCAGAAAAAGTGACAGCGATGTAATACCATATCTGTTTGCAGAGAAAAAATGATCACTTCATTTTTAGTTCATGGACTCCTGGATTCACAGCATGACTATACAGAATCTTAAAACAAACTAGAGTTAAAGAAATCCAATTTGTACTAATTTACCTGTCTTAGTGATAAAAGGATGTCAGAAATAATGTAATCTGCAGAATTATTTGGAATTTCAACTCTTAGTATGAGTTTGTACAGTCCCTACTACAATGTGGGTCCAATCTCAGCTGGGATTGCTAGGTGCTACCATAAATAAAACATGGCTTCCATTGACCTAACATGGTGTCTACACTGTGCTATGTCAGTGGGAGACGTTCTTCTGCCAACTTAGCTTCCACCTCTTGGGGAGGTGTTGTACTGAAGTTGACGGATGAGCGCTCTGACATCAACTTATCGTGTCTTCACCAGACCCGCTAAATTGACACTGCTGCTTCAATCGCAGCAGTGCTGATTTAGCGTGGCAGTGTAGACAAGCCCTTAGACACTATTATAATATAAGGAATCCATAATAATGAAAATCTAAGCATGACCACCAATAAATTGTACTGTACACAACACTGGTTATGGCTGCTTGCTTTGTAAATGTATACTTTGATTTTATTTTAATATACTTATTATTGGTCAGCATTATTAGTATTTAAGGGCATACAGGTTTTTCTTAACACCTCCACTCATATAAATTGAAGTCTTGATGTCTACAAATAACCTAATGGTCTTGCTGAGTTACTGGCATGCTGTGCGGTGTCTGTCTTGCTCAGTTTATCAGGTTTTATTTAATCACATTTTTAAGACACTTAAAGATGGTTACCAATTTTTTTTTAAATATGTATTATGATGTTTAGGTGCATTATGTCAAAAACAAATTTGACCGAGGAAGTTTGGTGGAGGCAGCTCGATATCCATCCATTTAAAAAGAGATTATTTAGAACACAATGTATATCAATATTGAACCAGAAAACTGGCATAAAAGTCAGACCCTTAACCATTGTTTAAATAATAATTGGAGGTAATAGAGAGACTAACCTAGACCAGATCAATACTATTCTACAAAGAAAAATATTCAATGACTGAAGAACAAATATAACTAGGAAATATAATCAAGTCAAGGGTATGGCATCTCTCTATTTAAACATTAAGAGTATCACTTCAAAAACTAAGCATTAAAGAGGTTGGATAATAAATGATTGACCTGAGCTATTGTAGCCAATACTGCAGAAAGGAAATAGCTTATCTGATCTAATTAGTGTTCCTGTACATACCTCTAAAATACAAGACACAAACTGTTCAATTACCATCAAGCACTAGACCAATAATCCTCGGAAAACAAATGTAAAGTATATGTATGGCTTTTAGAAGTGACATGAAATTGCACATGCAGGGGTATGCTTTCACTGCTGAGTTAACTCGGGCTCTTATCTGAGTTTTATCCCAAACCTCCCCTTCCCTCCCCTGCCGTCCACACACAAAACCCTTAGACCCAAGTTTATATATACTTTCAACCTGGGCTTGTTCATCCTGCTGGGGGAATAGGTTAGAGTCCAGATCCCACTTTAACATGGTCTCTAACTTGTGCATTTTGCAATGTAAAAGCAGGCTGAAACTTGGGTTACAGAACTCTGGTTCTGATAGTCCTCGAGTACCATTCCACAGTTCCCTATGGGCTGTATTTTCCTGTCCTTCTACCTACTCACTTACTCTGCACCTGAAGTCATATATCAGTTATATATATATAGTTGACGTTTAAACCCCACACACTATGTGACCCCCTTCATTTCTACAAAGCACTTGAACAGAAATACCATCTAGGAGATCCTCATCCCAGCACATTGCTAGCTGGCCAAAGGTTCACAACAAGGTTCTGGAGAGATGTACCCAAAATCACCTGTACAATAACATCTCCAAGAGACTGGCAAAGGAGGGGATTAAGATAGCAATTGAGTTCAGGGAGAGGAAAAAAAGTGAAGATTGCGACCTCAAGACAAGAGACGCCAATGGCAAGTCTAGAAAAACCCATCATCAACCTGCCCCTACTACAAAGATATTAAGTGGGTGCTCGGCCCTGCTCAGAGCTTGGTATTGTTCTGGATGGGCTCTTGAAGACCAAATTGAGTTATTCTTGAAATGGGGCAGAGGAACTGCAGAGCTGGAACAGACCCTGCCAACAGAGAGACCAGAGCAGCTGGAACAGAACCCAGCACTGGAGAAGACCACACAGGCAGGGGGACTGGAGGACATCCTCTGCTTGGAGCTGACTGGCCTGTTAGGGGAAGGGGCTGGAGAATGAAATCGAAAGGAAGCGATATCAGAGCCACAACTGATTGATGGGAGGAAATTAAAGTGCAAGTGGGAGGAGTTTGCCAGGTTATTATGACCAATGCAACTATTGTTATGGAGGATATTACATGCTGTGGGGAAGCCTTTGCTTCACTGGAGGGCAAAAGCCATGTCATTTCCTTAGCCCCCCTTTTTCCCGTCCCCCCACCTGGACATGTGTGATCCAAGATGGATTCCAAAGAGGAAAAACATCAAACATTCAACTACTGATTTATTCTAGCATGCACTGTTGCATGCATTCAAAGCTGGGATTACAAGCTCAGCAATGACTGCAGACACAGGGATACATACAGCATAAGCATATCTAGAACGACACACACACTGAACTTTCTTACACTGGTACTAGCATTAAAGTATTGCCAGAGGAAGCCCCACTAGATTATAAATCTCACTGTATGACTTGTGGATGTATTAAGTGCAGAGTACTTTAAAATACCTCTCCGTACTGCCAGTACTTGGTATCCTGTCCGGCGGGTTGAAAATCACATCTGTTGCAAGCAACCTTCTGCATCCTACTTCAGCATCCTGTCTGTGAGCTCGCCCAAATTTTCATCCATTCCTTGCAGATTATGCTCAAGAACTGTTCATACAGGAGAAACTGATAATGGTGCACACAATTTCCCCCCTACCTACCAGCTTATTAGCTGTTTCCATTCATCAATTTGCTGAACAGTCACCAGATGATGAACTGTCTCTGCCATAGATGGATGGTCTGGAAAAATGGTTCCCTCTTCCTGTTTAGAATCTCCAACAAATAAACATATTTTAATGTCACCACTGCCTGAAATAATGTTAATACCATCACTGGACGGGGTCCCTAGTCTGTGCCCGCTACCCCTCCCCCATCCAATTTTTTTGAATTTTTAAAAATAAAATATGGAGTATTTACCGTTGTCTTGGTGAACTGGTGACCTGGGATGCAGCTGCTTCTGAGCAGGCAAATGCAGAGAGATGGATGAAAGGCAAACCAAGAAGACAGAAGGTGCAACTTGTGGCCTTGTTGTGACAAAAAGTTTGGACAAAAAGATATGCTCTTTCATTGCCTTTGCAGGGCTATGACCTCTGCTGGACCAAGATAACCACCCAGGCCTCTTGAGGCCTTGAATTAAAAAGGTCAGGGACATGCAGAAGGACTTTGGCCACAGGTTAGACCAGCACCTAGAAGTGCAAACGGAAATGGTGTAGCAGGACAGGGACAGAATGGTGTCTGAGTACTTTGACCACAACAGGATGATGAGAGAGCAGGGCCAACAGTAACAAAGGGAACTGTTCAAGTAGCTGTTTAGCCTGATGGCCAGCCTCCAGCATGGATTGCCTTGGTCCAGCTATCAACAACTGGCTCTCCTCCATGCTACCATGTTGTGCAGCCAATGGACAGTTCCAGAGTAGGGTGGGGAATGAGCCAACTACTGCATTTCTGGAAAGGACGTGTGCATGGGCAGATGTACCTTGTTCACTCTACCCCAGTGCAACAAGAGTGAGGCAGGAAGTTTAAACTAAAGCTTTTATTAGACTTTCATAATATTAGTAATAGTAGTACCATAGCATCTAAAAGCCCTAGTCACGGACCAAGACCCCATTGTGTTAGACGCTGTACAATCAGAACAAAAAGATGATCCCAACCTCAAAGAACTCACAATCTAAGTAACAAATAAATGGACATGTATAGTACAGGAAAATCACATTACTCTACATAATCACATTTCCCCGTGCAAAGCAAAGATGTGGACACACAGGGCATCCCTTACTTCCCTTACTCTCCTGGACAAGCTCTCATTAGAGGCACACTTTCTGGTTGCCTGTATTGAGCCTGTAAAGCAGCACTGTCTTCAACCCTCTTCTGAAAAAAGCTCTCCCCCCTTATCCTTGCATATGTTGTGCACTGTGCAGCACCCCCTAATAACACCAATGGCGTTGAGCACACTGGCATCCAAACGCATTTTTAGGCAGTGTAATCTTGCCTTCAGTCTGATAAATGCGCATTCCACCACCGTTCTACAACTGCTCAGTGTTTAAACAAACCTTCTTCTGCCAGGTGCTCTTAAATCAGGGTACAGCTTCATGATCCAGGGCAGTTGAGGATAGGCAGGTCCTCTAAATTAACAGTGGGCACAGACACCTGTTGATATCCATATTATTGGGAAGGAACGAAGTCCCTTCTTGTCCAAATAAACAAACCAGATCTCCAGAATGCCCTGCTATCATGCACGCTGCTGGTGCAGCCCAGGATTAATGAACCTGCCTCTGTGGTTAATCATAATGAGTAGTATCGTCTCTGGTTGACATATTCACGTGCACCATGTGTGAGGACAGACAATGGCACGTGTGTGCCATCAACAGCGCAGTTTGGCAATCCCACTCTCTCAAAACCAGCTATTATTTTGGGGACATTAGCAATGTTCACCACCTATGGGTAAGTCACAGCAGTACTTACCTCACAGATCTCTACCACCACAGCAACACTTGACTTGCCATCACTAAACTGGTTAGCTATGGACCTGTAGCAGCCTGGTATAGCCATGTTCCAGATGGCAATAGCAATCCACTTCTGGACTGGTCTGGCCTCCCTCTGCATGTCCTGGTGCTGGAGAGTCAGGGCAAGCTCCTTACACACCTCCATGTAGGTTTGCTTCCTAAGGTGGAAGACCCACTGCTGGTCATCCCAGGTCTGCATGATGATGTAGTGCCCCCACTCTGTGCCTGTGGTCCTGCTCCAGAAATACTGGTCAGCATATAGGGAGAATCCACAGCTATCAAAACCTCCATCAACTGTCTCCACTTCACCATGCCTCCATGATCTCTTCACCTAGGCACATTGCTGCCTTCTCAAAGTGACTAACCACTGCTAAAATGCCCTCCACTACATCTCATGCCCTCTTCCTCTGGTTGCAGAAACGGATGTTGCATTAACAGTCCCAGCCGCTGGAACAAGTCACAGTCCTGAGCTAGAGCCATGCCTTAGGACCAGCTGGAACAAAGGCTAGACAGATGTTAGGAGCATGCAGAGCTGCAAGTGCTCTAGTTGTTGCAGCCCAGTTATTGTTCCATAATAGCCATCCCCGAAGTGAAATTTCCATGTATAATATATTATGAAATAGCAAATTACACTGAGTGCACAAACACATTAAATACTTTTCTGATTATTTTCTGTACTCCTAACGGCTCTAAGGCAAGAGTTATTTGTGATACTAACATTTTACTAATTACAGCAGCCACATAATTACTAAGATGGCTGTTGCCTCTGAATAGCCATAACTGGAAGAGATATGGTTGCACGTAAAAAAATAAAAATCTTAAACTGTTCAGAAGCATGGGGAAGGAATTTGCTCTAAAATGGAAAGGCACTGTGGAAACATGCAAGGTCATGAATCCTATATGAGATACTGTAAACAAACCAGTAAGAAAACATATTGACTGTCCAAGTCCAAAAAGGAACACCCACCAGCTGAATTTATTTAGACATTCATCTGAAACCAATATCTGCAGAAATACTAAAGGAATCCAGTTTAATGGAAAAGAAATACAAAAAATAGACATGTAAGAGAGACATAATTGAATTTTCACAAAACAGAGCAGCCTAGACCAAATAGATGTCACGCAGATCTAAGTGGTATAATCAAGATCCTCACTGCAATCACTGAGAGAACATCTCTCGAGAGGTGAATGGATCCACAGGAAAAGAATGTTTGTTTGTTTGTTTTGAATTTGCGTATTTTTTTCTTCTGTTTGAAGCCACAGAAGCATGTACATATGACAACAAGGATTTCACGTGAAAGCTTATGGAAATCTAGCATAAACATAATTTTCAAATAAATGGGATCTTTAATATCACTTACTGTAGTACAACATTAATCTCTCTTGTAGCATTTACATGAAGAATTTGGCATATAACAGCTATGTGCCACACATTAACAACTCCAACTAAACACTTTATCAACCTGATAAATTTGTTTTTGATAAACCTTTAATGTTTGCTGCCTCAAGCTTAGGAGTGTGTTCTAATAGTTAGACCAGGTGATTCATAGCCAGGGCTTCTGGGTTCTATTCCCAGCTCTGGCCCTGTTCCACTTCCCTTGGAAGACTTCACTGCTTGGATTTTTTTTTTCCTGATATTCAAACTCTTTTCTTTTACAAAATATTGGACAAAAATTAGTATTATAACTGGAGCACCAGAGACAATTCCTTTCCTTCTGGAGTATTCACCCTTCAAGTATTTGGAAGAAAGCTTCTTTATTTGAAGCCTAATCCTGCATTCCTTGTGCACTCAGATCTCTTAATGAAGTCAATGAGAGTTTTGGATGCATAATGAAGGCATGACTGGGCTCTTGGCCCTACCTGTTTAGCCAAGCAATTAAGGAGTCACAGACGTTCAAAAGACACACAAGAAAGTGTCATAATCAGAAATGTAAGTGAACCACAGTACCTGTAAGAAACTAATTACAAGTTTAATAAATCCATGTACAGATTAATTAATTCTATTAGAACTCTGGAACCAGGAGAAACAGCGTTTCATTTAGTGAAAAAATGCTTTTATGAGAATACCAAGTGAGTCAGACTGATACTCACATTTAGAAAATTACCTGGCAAAAATAGAAGTACAAATTATAACTTAAAAATAGCTGTTAAGGTTATTAAAGGAGAGGCTGAAAGAGAAGATCCTTGCAGGAATTAAGAACAAACATTGCCTTTCATTTTTAAAAACTATTTATTTAGGAAGTTTTAATAAGTTGACAAATCCTTGCCATGTAAATATCAAACAAAACAATCATTCCAACAGTTAGGTTTTTTGTTTAAAGAGACATTAGACACTAATACAGTCATTAGATCTTTCTATTTAACAGGGTGCTACCATATTTCAGAGTGAGCCTCATTGCACCACCTATGTTGTTTCTAGTGATTTTATTCAATTGAGTGAAATCTCTATATACACAGACCAGGTATGTCTATCAAATGTAAATATTTTTTAAAAAATTGGACAGGTATTCTGCGTTTTTTTGTGGGTGAATGTACTTTGAGTACTGAATAATAGGTAACCAAATATCTAAGTATCTGTCCTGTCTATTTTGCTTGGTACATAATTGGTGTGTTAATTTTTCCATAACTGCAACCTTCCATATTTTTTGGAGCACCTGAATGATTTGCTACACATCAGTAACCACCTAGGATTTCATGATTGTTGCCATGCTGCACAATGGCCGTTCAGAAATTCTGGGTGGTACTGGGGAACTAGTCAGAATTTCATTCTCTAAAATATTCTAGGCTCTTATCTCTTGACCTAAAGGAGATGTTAAGTCAAAACTGCATCAACTGTTAGGGCCTATGTTATACAGTTTTTCTTCAGATTATGTACAGTAGGTGGCAGTAGTATACATAAACACAAGCCAGTTCATTACAATATATTGAAAATGTGTCAGATCATAATCTACACAATCAGCCTAGAGTACCATATGTCATTTTATCACATATTACAAGTGCTGATATTATCCTTTGCAGTTGTCAATATTTTTATTTCAAAAATCAATATCTACACACACAGATAACATCATTCTATTATATTTATACAAAATTCCTTCAACTACAACATAGCTAAGCAAGTGATAGATACCAGTAACACTTTTTAGAGAAATCCACAGTCCTGTACTGGCAGAAGAAATGACAAGATGACCTAACACATTTCTCAGCTGTTATAATTTAAACCAATGTAATAAAAAAAAAAAAAAAAAAAAAAAAAAAAAAGCCCTTTTCTGACCCTCTTCTTTGTGCATATTCAGGACCACTGTGTGTCTTTTCAAAACTGGCCTGGTATTTTGTGATGTAGCAATTGAGTAGGATATATTTATCTAGCCCAAGCTAACATATCTCTGCAGAGTATATTTGGAAGGTGCTAAAACTGTTGGGATCAATAAGCTAATAAATTAATGAGCCACATTTGTTTTAAAAGAGGCTGCTAATGACATATTTCACCATTTCAACAATTCCATTATTATGGATTGTTAACCAATCACTGATTTTTTTTCATCCCAACTATATTGTAAACAGGCCAATTTGCTGATTTGTGAGCCAGATGTATGTTACATAATTCCGACTTCAGCATAACAGCTAAAGAAACAATTACTATATTTTACTCTGAGTACTATATTTCATCTTCATTTGTAATTGCCTGTCCCTAGTAACTAATGATAGTACCAGCTAAACAATGACTCTTCACATATATAAAATTATTGCTTAATTTTAGACATCTAAAACAACAGAATAGAAAAGCCATAGACAACAGAATTCAGTCTAACTCTTTTTTGGTCATTATTTAATAATGAAACCACTAAGTTTAAACAAACTTCTACACCAAAGGGAATGATTTTTGTAAAGGGCCTCATCAACTCAGCCTCCAATGTTGGGCATAATTTTGCATCCACGTACAATTGTAATTGAAGTTGAGGGTGGCACATGATGATATTTATATAACAAAATATAGTACCTAATTGCACTAGCTGACTAGGCAGAGTAGTTTCATGTGTACATTCTATCAGTAATACAGGAGCTACAAATCAGACCTATTACATTACCTCAGGTATGGATCTTTCCCCAGAGATGTGCAGTTTTGAAGTTGTTTATTTGAAATCCCTTTCAAATGTGCAGTGCAGTGGATAGAGGTGCAAGCTGGTAATGAAAGTCACTCACTGTCTTGACTCTTGCTTAGGTTGTTAGTGGCCAAAAATTGACCATCTGATGAGAATTTGGTACCCTATTTCAAATGCCTGGTGAAGTGTCCCTATCACAAAAAACATCCCTGCAATTGGCAGCACTGGCAGCTGAGACTACTAGCAAAGAAGCCAGGGAATGAATACTCAGGGAGACTCAAATAGCTGCCTTCACTTTGAGCAGGTCCTGCCAGCACAAGGATAAGATACATTGACTTGCACTGAAGCTGCCCTTGCTATAGCTATTCTATAGATAGAGATAGGACTATATTTTCCTGGATTATCATGGTGTTATTTCTGCATAGCTGATATTTAAGTGCTCCATATTTTGAGGTCTGGGTATTTTTGCCAGAAGCCTATTGTTTAAAGTTCCTCATGTTGCTTCATTTATATTTAGATCAAAAGATCTGCTGTTTTCTTCATCCAGACACTAGTGTGTCTCTATGAAAGACCTTTGCTTCCTGGTGTAGTAGGTATTAAAGAGGGGAGGAACAGTACTTTAACTCAGCAGGTGTGGAGGGCACTATACAGGGAGCAATGAATAAACAAAGAGTTAGAAGTCTTTTATCAGCCTAAAATACTCCCTGGGATTGTGTTTGATAAAATAATAATAATTATAGTGATGGCTGAGGCTTGCCATTGAAAACCTGCAATTGTAAACAGCTGTGGCTCCCAAACTATGACAGCTACCAGCATGTATATATATAAAAAAGTAGTTTTATTTCCTAGACTCTGCGTTTCTCTGGTTCTTTATGGGTCAAATTCATCCCTGGTGTAATTGCATTGACTCCAAAGGCCCCTTGTTTTTAAGTTCGGTCACTCGAAGGATATAAGGCTGCATGAATTGCTTTTAGTATGTTTACAAATGTATTAAAGGTTTGTTTAAAAATAAAAATCTATTAGTTAAAAAACAATTAAAGTGTAAAGTATCCGAATATGATATTTTGATCAGAGTTAGGGAGAAAGGTATGTAGTTGGGTAAACACAAGTGACTGCCAAAAAGGCAAGGTATTTGACAACTGTTGCATAGGAAAACTATTTACAGCGTACCAAGTTTCAAACACGGTATAGAGTATATTACATAAGGGAGAAACCACAACTTATAGGCACACTGAGTCAAAGTGAGAACGAGGTAGCCATGACTGCAAGGGACAAAGTGATTGACAATGTAACAAAACCTAAAACACAAGGTTTGCATATCTGAAATGTGTGCTGAGATGCGGGCAGACAATTATATCCTGTCTATTACAGCCATCCATTTCTGGCTTTTTTACTTTACAGATCTAATGTAACATAATTATACACAGTAAGTGGGTGTCAGGGATTAAAACTTGGCTTTCATTTCCTGGCTTTCATTTTGATGCTCATGTTACTAGAGGCATTGGGAAAGTTTTCAAAAGCACCTAAGTGACTTAGTTGCCTAAGATCTCTTTTCTAAAGTGAATTAGGAACTGATGAGCATAAATCTCATTGAGAGTCAATGGTTCAATGCCTATGTCACTTTAGAAAATGGAACTCAGGCTCCTCACTCCTGAAACTTTTCCCCATTACCTCTAAAAGATACTAACAAGCCACTATTACACTGTGACTGTGGGGTTTTATCTTCATATCTGTGCAACCAAAGAAATTATTTTAATTAGAGAGGTTATTTTACTTTGTGTTTGGCACTGGTGCAACCGCTGCTGGAATTCGGTGTCCAGTTCTGGTGTCCACAATTCAAGCAGAGTGCTGAGAAACTTGAGAGGGTTCAGAGAAGAAGCACGAGAATGATTAAAGGATTAAAAACCATGCTTTATAGTGACAAACTCAAGGAGCTCAATCTATTTAGCTTAACAAAGAGAAGGTTAAAGGGTGACTTGATTACAGTCTGTAAGGATCCACACAGGGAACAAATATTTGATAATAGGCTCTTTAGTCTAGCAGAGAAAGGTATAACACGATCCAATGGCTGGAAGTAGAAGCTAGACAAATTCAGACTGGAAATAAGATGCACATTTTTAACAGTGAGAGTAATTAACCATTGGAACAATTTACCAACGATCATGGTGGATTCTCCATCACTGACCATTTTTAAATCAAGATTGGATGTTTTTCTAAAAGCTGTGTTCTAGGAATTATTTTGGGGAAGTTCTATAGCCTGTGTTATACAGAAACTCAGATTACATGAGCACAACGGTCCCTTCTGGCCTTGGAATTTATGAATTTAATACATCTTGTGCTTATTAGCTCAAAGAATCCAAGCAAATAACCACTTACGAAATGTATTTAATTCTAGAACTCAGGAGGTCCCATGAACAGAGAGGGGTGGGCCTTAGTTCAGACTTCTCCAGAGTCTCAGAGAGTTTGTTCACTGGAGATTGAGGGCCAGTAAATCTGCTGGCGTAAATGGGTGAAGTTTCTTTGACTTTCATGTGTCTCTCTGAAATGTGCTCACTGAGCTGCACACATCTGAGAGAAAACACGGGGGAAGAGCCAATGGGTGAAAGTCTTCAGCCAGGAAAAAAGGACTAGAGCTAGTTGGGAATCTTTTGACTAATGTTTTTTGTTTTTTTTTCCATTTAAAAATGCCAATTCCTCAAAACTGAAACTGTCTGTGAAACAGGGTTGGGTTCAGCGAATTTCATGACTCGAAAAAATGTTGAGAAAAAATGTTTACAATTGACCCAAAAAACCAAACATGTTAACAGTTTCTAAATGTGAAATTCCAGGTTTGTGATTCTAAATGACTTTTCATTTCAAAAAGTAAGCTAATTAGACTGAAAAACGTAAGGAAAAAAGGTCAAAATTGAAACAAAATGTTTTAATTGACCTAAAACAACAACAGTTTTTTGGTTTGTATATATTTTCATCCCAATTGGGAGGACGGTGGGGGAAGGGGAGAAAGAGAATTTTGAACTCTCAAATACTTGTGGGATGGGAAAACTGTTTTCCTCCCTGCTCTAAGTAGGGCAGCTCTGGCCTATGTGCAGGGCCGGCTCCATGCACCAGCTCACCAAGCTTGTGCTTGGGGCGGCACCTGGAGGGGGGCGGCGCGGCGCTCCAGCCGCCGGGTTGAGCGGGGCCACGGCTGGGCTCGCCGCCCTCCCCCCGGCGCTCTGGCC
>NW_020664413.1:43318480-43376825 GCF_002925995.2 Terrapene triunguis
GACAAAAAAGCCAGAGCCGGCCCTGCCTATGTGAGTGAACATGGTGGTGCCATTGCTTATAACAGAGCTTCCTTAGTTTTTACTTGGCTATTCAGCATGGCCCATCATGTAAAAACAGTACAAGTTAGTGTAGAAATTTGTTATAAGCTAAGAACTGACCCACACCAACTTCAAGACCTTCTCAACCTACAGTGCTTGTCTCATCAACTTTCCCTTTGAGGCCCCATCTTTCCACGTCACCTTTTCACATCTCTTGGACTTCTCCCTCCTTGCTGTGTAAAGCCAATTTACACTGTAAGCTTGTCAGGGCAGGACCTGTCACTCTTTAATTGTCTGTAAATAGAGCTGATTGGGAATCTTTCACTGGAAATGATTTTCTGACTGAAAATGCAATTTCTGCAACATTGAAATTTTCCATGGAGAGAACCTCAATATTTGCGATATATTTGACTTTTTTCATTGGGGAATATTGAATTGAGATGTTTAATGCGAACGTATGTCATAATATTGCATCTTGTTGAACTGACATGAAACATTTCATTTGAATCACTTCAATAAAACACTACACTATATTTCCCAATCAATGCATTAACTTATGGGAGTTAGAGTGTAGGCTCCCATTCTCTCCTATGAGACGAACTCTCTGCAGGACTACATCTTACATAATGCTACGCAGATTTCCTCTGACCAAGCTCTGTGTGGTGCATTGTGGAAGTCATGTGATTCTGCGTGCATCATGGGATGTTTAGTCCAGCCAGGAAGCCTGGACCATAGTGGAGAATGAAGGGCATCAGACTCCAAAACTACAACTTCTATGAGGCAATAGAAAAATACAGTTTAATGTTGAATGTACTCAAACCGAAATGTTTCAGATCACTTCAATAAACCAAAAGGAAATGTATTGATTTCGGGAATGTCAAAACATTTCAGTCAAAAATGGTGAAGAAAAACATTTAGACATTTCTGAAATTGAAACTCTGCAGACATTCTGTACTATGAAAAAAAAATCTCATTTTTTTTGTTCCAATTTGGGACAAAAACAAATATTGAACTGTTGAAATTTTCCAGTGGATGAAAATTCTGAATTGCACTCCACTTTATCTGTAAAGCATCATGCACATCTATAGCATTATATTAATACTAAGTATAAATAATTTACCACTTCACCCTGTTTGCAAGTGCCTCTTTTCTATAGTTGTTTTATAGTCTACAGGAATAATTTGGGTTTTCTTTCTAATTATTCTATATTGACTTAATCTATCACATTGCTGTAGTACAGTGACAATTTGTTCTAAATTATTTGACCAAACAGAATTTTAGCCATTTTGAAATACAACAGAGTAGAAATAAACTCTTTCACCATTAAAAACAAGTTCTTCTGACTCACCCTGCTTCCACTCCCAAAGGAAAAAGCCAAACCCACACCAAACAAACAGCTCTAGTACTGAAGCAGCTGGGAATGGAAAGCTGAAATCTGGACTGGAAATCAACCCTCAGTGAGGAGAAATGCCTTTGAATGCTGGGATGCAAATGGTTTGCTTGTCCAAAGCAGGACCTGACCAGAGTAATACTCCGCACACTCACAATTAAATTGCACTGACTTGCATTGCTAAACACTTATTGGGAACATGGGATCCACAGTTAGAAGGGCGGGAAGCAAGTGAATATGGACCGGGGGGGTCTGATCCAGCAAGGTATGTGAGCAACTGCCTAAATTTAAGCACAAGTAGTCCCACTGATCTTAAGAGCCTGTGCCAGTTTTCACTTTGTTGTGAAATCCTTTTACAATTGATTGCGGGGGACATGCATTGTCCTCCAGGTATTTCCCTCCCCTGATCTTTTCCATGTGTGGATCTCCAACTCCATGGAAAAGTGTGATAGAAAGGTGCCACATGTCCCCCTTCCACGCATCTAGGATGGGGACAAGTGAACAATTTAAGCTTTCATTCCTTTCTGTATTTATTATTGGGGTATTACACACCAGAGCAAATTCAAAAATAACCTCAGACTTCTTTATCCCACTTGCTTTCACAGTCCTATTTGTACGAGACAGAAAATTAACTAATCCTGAAGAACAACAAACAGGAATGTCAAAAAACAACAACTCTCCCTCTCTCTTTTTTCATACATATTAAGTATTGCATGTAGGTAATTTGAATGTTGTGTTATCAAGCAACAGAACTGAGGGACTCAATACAGAAAAATGAATTGGAGATGATGCAGTATAACACTCACCAAAAATGTCAGCAGGCAGCTGGTTAACCTTAAAATTGTCATGTCAAGTTAAAACCTTCCCCTGGCAGTCAATTCTTTCCATCTCTCTTGGGTATTCCAAAAGGTCAGAGAGAGAATTTTACCCTTTGCTCAGACTCATTCTCAATCTTCTTTCTAAGAAGCCAGCTGACTGAGCTTAAGGCCACAGATTGGCAATTCAGGATTTAAAGGAGCCAGGTAACCTAACTCTGCTAAATCTCAATCACCTTTTAACTTCATGAATACTACTTTTCAACAACAGGTAACCTTGGGCCAGATCCTCAGCTGCTGCCAATCAGCAGGACTCCACTGGGAGCCCCAGAACTGCACTAAATGACACTTGCTGCCCCTAATCATGTTAAGCATTTTGATTTGCCAGTCAGTGTATTATCACAACACACCGTACTGTATAGCACGTTACATGCCGAAAATAACTTTCATGTATTTTTTTCCTTGAATGTATAGAAAGTATATTAAACCATTTTTCTTCTATGTAACAGATTCCATGATCTGGACCTACAGATCCAAACACTATGAAAGGTAAGGCTCTTCCCTCACCTCACCCAACCCCTCCACACACCTTTAAGTTCTGGAAGGGGCAGGGAAGACATCACATCAAAAACCAGTACTCTGAGCCTTTTCAAATATGAACAGGAGAAAGTTCCTATGAAGCATCCCAGTGACCTATGCTTTTTGCAGAATTAGGACGTATAGTGGAACATTTTTATTACTGAGTTCAGATACAGTGATACTCTGTTGGTAGCCACTGCAGCAAAACCAACCCACCCACTTCTATCTCTGGACACTGCCATGGTGCCTGGTATTTAAGTATGAAGCCACAGACATTGAAAAAAGCCCTAGATGGTATTCCATGCAGAAGATTATCTGCTAAGCAACACAGGTTGCAGTGATCTCTTTACTCTGGTATTCTGCTCTCTCCAATGGCCCCCCACTGAACGCAGAGTCCAGTTCAAGATCTAACACTGTCCCAACACTCAAAGCTGTCCACAGGATTGGGATCCTATGTCCTTCCATGACCATGATTTCTCATGACAGCCATGTTCCACAGGAAAATATTAAACTGTTGGCCAGCAATGAGAGGTCTGTGAGTTCTGGACACTACTGCTGGTCAGAAAAATTTGGACAAAATGTTTTTCATCAAAATTCGCTGATTTATCAGAATCAAAGTGTTTCACAAAGCAGATGAGATTTCAGCAAACTTCCAGTTGAACCCAGGCTTTGATTGGGAATGTGCCAGTTCACCTTCCTGGCTGCTAAGCAGCCGGCCTGGTGGCCTGCAGGGGACCCCAGGCTTCGGAGATCCCTGACTCTGAGGCAGTTAGTCTGGCAGGCTTCCCCAGAGTCAGAGATCCCCAGGGATCCCCAACTTTTTATTCCAAATCAGAACAAAAACAAATCTTGAAATCCTCCAGGAAACAGAATTACTGTTCTCTGCCCAGCTCTGCTGGAGACAGCAGGTGGGCTTAAACTATAGAGCCACAAGAGATGTAAACAACCGCTGACCTCCTCACTTTCAGAGCTAAATACAAAACCTCCGGCTTCGCTTTCCCTCGATAATTTCTTCAAACACACTCATCACAAAACATATACATAAGACCCGAGCAAACAAGAAGAGGTTAACAAAACCTACAAGTGATACAATCTATTTGTCCTGTCTGGGAAGGAGGGCATAAATTGTTATGTCAAATTTTAAGGGCTTGGAAGCTTTCAGAAGGCTTTCAGATATTACAGCGATTGAGGATATGTAATAAATAGACAGCTGTTTAAGTAGCCTAAAAATCCCAAATTGTTTCAGTGAATTGAAGTCTGTAAATTCAAACTCAGCCTATAGGGAAATCTCTGCTGATACTGAAATTCTTTGGAAAAAATAAAAGAAAAAGATTCCACTAGGAAATGATTCTACTGCACATTCTTAGTGTCTATTTCAGAGTATGGGGATATTACAGAGTGTGAGGAAGTTTGCTTACCTGTTGCCTTCAGATGCGGCTGCTACCTGAGGTTTTCACTCTGGTACAGTAGTTTCAACCCGTTTTGGGGTAAAGAAAATCTAAAACAAACAAGTAGTTGCAATAACTATTCTTCATCCTGCTCCTCTCCATGTCTGGGCCACTGGACCTCTCTGAAGGTCTGTATCAACCCTTCCCCACTCCCTCATGTTCAGTTTGTGAGGTCTTCCCTCCTAGGTGCAGAGGAATGAAAGGTTTTGTTCACCTTCGCCCAGCTACTGTTAGGGGCTCTGCCCTCCCTTGAGGCTCTCTCAGTATTCTTTCTTCTTCCAGAGCATGACAGCAATACCTCACTTGACAGTCCCTTTGAGGTTTAGGAGAACTAATACCCTTCCTCTTCGGTGGAGGTCCAGCTCTGGGACCCTAATGGTGAAGCAGCCCTCTGATCCATCCTTAAACTTTCCCACTTCACTTCTCCCCAGTCACTTACTAAGATCAACCTCTCCTCAGACACTCCAGGATGCCTTCCTGTTGCCAGCCTCCTACACCTCTTCC
Organism: Terrapene triunguis; assembly: GCF_002925995.2. Classification (NCBI taxonomy): domain Eukaryota; kingdom Metazoa; phylum Chordata; order Testudines; family Emydidae; genus Terrapene; species Terrapene triunguis. Next base: position 43,323,256 of record NW_020664413.1, read on the forward strand.
TTTGACCTTTTAACACCACAGAGACTTCCGCTCAAGCCTTCTTTTTTTCTTACAGGCTCTCCCCTATGTTCCTTTTGCTCCTCTTAGGTTTTCTCTCAGGCAATGATGGAGAGACCCAGAGTTCTTTACCTTTCCCAGTGCTTCCTCTCCAGAGAGGGGCCAACAGCCTACTTCTTCCCAGGAGCTCCCTCATCCTCTAGCGCAGCCTGAACCTTTCCAGGATATCTCAGCAGTGAGAACCACAACAGCTCTTGCTTCCTCCCTGGTCTCTCTCACGCTGGGAAAAGGAAGGTTACTTTTAGTCCTGTTCCTTTTCCCAGCATGGCTTGGAACCAGGCTTACAATTCCCATGCTCCAAGAATGTCTCCTTTTTGAGCTGAATTAGGTAATAGGACTGTTCAGGCTTGTAGCCTGCTTTGAAGGGCTAGCACACCCCGTTAAGTGTATTTGGATAATGCACTATATTGCAGTGGGATATCTAATTTCCTCATCCACACTGTACATTCAGTGGTTCTCAAGAAGTTAATAACATTCAAGGGAAGGATTAGGAATGAATCTGTTCTTGGTCATACAAACAAGAAATACAAAAATTTACTTCATGGTAAATCAATTCCTTATGCCAGATACTCATGGGAGCCTCTGAAGGTATCTTGTTTCTTATCACTATGTAACTTTTCAGTGACTTGGTCACCAGCTCCAGTACTCGGTACACTGGGACTGCATGAACTTTGCAGCTATAAAGGGTTAGTACTTGGAATCTTCTGCTCCAAAACCACATGACTTTACCATATAGACAGATGAGAATCTCTGTTACATTAGGATTTGTATCCTCTGGGGTTTACAGAGAGATATGATCACTCTTTTGAGCAGTTCTGAGATTTCATTCGTTCAGTTTCATTTCCCAATATTTCTACTTCATAAAATCTCAAAGTGTACAGCATACAGTACAGGTGTTTACTTGACAGACAGAGATATTAAACTATCAGGCAATCACAAGTGTTGAGTTGTTCCAAAGTGCTGTTCAATAAAACATACCAAACAAAGTGGTATTCAGCATGGTATATTTTACAGTACATTTAAATAAAATGTCCTCCTCTTTAATTCTCCCCTAAACTATCTTTCTATTCTCTGAATAAAATTTTGTTTACTGGTGGTAATCTATAACACTTCATATAGTAGCACTGGCAGGTTAAAGGCAAACTTTGTAAATGAACAATCTGAGGACAAGCAGGCAAACATTAAAGGAGTTTAGACTTGGAGGACACGGGGCAGACATCAGAACTGGAAACAGCTCAAAACATTTTTTTGGCCATGTTTTGAAGGGTGGTGGATGAGGGAAAATCCACAGTTTATCTGCAGTTTTATTCTGCTTGCTATTACAGCATCATGGACTTTCACTGCCATTCTGGAAAGTACAACATACACCACAGCAGGAAAGGTGGTAAACACAAGTGGACAAAACCAAACTGTAAAGTGACTTGAAGAGATTAGAACAGTGTGTGCTGTAGGCAGCCCTACACCCAGGGAGAAGAAACAAAGAGATGCAGAATGATACATTACTGAGCAACTGCACCCAGAATTTTAAAACAGGCTTATTTGCAGCTTGTCCTCCTAGAACCACCTGAAGATTACTTCTCCACATATCCAAGCACTGTAGATAGTACAGAAAAGGTTTGTGAGCAGGGCTGGGTCATAAGGAATCTATGAGATGATCTCTGTCATAAGTGAGCCACAATATGAAAAAAATACTGGGCTAGCCAATACCTCACAACTCCTCATTAAAAGTAATGTTTTTATGTAACAACTATAGTTCTGGGCATTCAAGAAACCCAAACTCCACATGATCTTAATGTTCTATCCTGGGAGAGTGTGCTCAATATTTACAAATTACCATTGTCCAAAGGATTGCAGATGGGTACCTGAATAGACACTAGGGTCTCATTGAAGATGCCCAGTAGAGCTGTGTCCCCGTATCCTCTAAGCTGAGGCATACAAATATAAGATAAGGCAGTGATAAAAATCAATACTTAGAACAGCTCTCTAGTAAGCACAGTAAAGGATTCCTGACAGACATTTCTATTTGTGTACGTGGGTGTGTTGCAATTCTACACTTCAGTCCCTAAGCAGAAGTTGGCAATATTTAGCTAGTCATTCATGTCATGTCTGGCTTTCATTTTTATACACAAATTCACCTTCTAAATACTGACACCATAATAGTCTTTAAAAAAAGAATAAACTGGGTCTTGTGAAAATCACTGACATTGTGTTCAAGTCTGGCCATATTGTTTCCCATTGTCACTGAATAAAATATGATGTCAATGGGTTGATCAGCAAGGTCTCTATCGTACCAAATGACAGCAGAATTCTTTGTCATTGTAAGAAGCTGTAGACATACAGTCACAAATTCCGGAGATGCCTTTATATGCTTCCTTCTGAAATGCAATATACTGAAAACAGGTGTGTGGGAATAAGAAAAATCAAGATTCTAAAGTAAAGTGCTGTTTCTTTACACATTGTTTTACAGAAAACATTTATAAAATGTACATACATATAAGAGTATCATTTCAAGGGCTGGATATTTGAAGAGACTGTTAATGGAATATGGAAAATTTTGCCTACAGCTGGCCAGTTCAGAAGTTCTAACCCAGGTTTGTAGCATTCAAAAGTTGTTACCAGCTGGTGGTTCTTAATGATCTCAGATGAGACGTGTCCACATAACCAAAACTGCAAACGCCACCACAGAAGATAACCAGCTAGCTTCCGAAGAAAGTCCAAGGTCCGAATGGGCAGGGAGACTGGAGGCAAGATTTTATTTTAAAACACAAAAAAGTGCGTGCCACTGCCAGTCTATATTTGCACATGCAGTTATTGCAACTAATATATTTCATCAGAAAAAAACATTTGCGTGTGCAAATACCAGATGTGTGTAACAGCACTAACTACATGTGCTAATATAAGATGCAAGCACATTTTTAGTTCACAAGTGAAGCTTCAATGTTTAAACTGATGGCCCTGGATGACCCTCTGGATAGGAGTGGTCCCTCCAGAACAAGACAGTGGCACCTTGAGGAAAGCTTGCACCCTCACAAAAGATGCAGTACAGGCAGCATCTTCTCCATGGATATCCAGAGGATTCCACTCTTAAGTATTTTCAGGAACATTACATTTATACCCACAATACACAGTTTAACCTTCCTCCTGCTCCAACTCATCAGAAATTAGTTGATTTCCTGTGTTTTATTTTTGTTGGAATATGTGGTTCCTTTACACTTTCCTGAAGGATGCACCACAAATGGTTTCTTTGTGAGCTCTTTGTAAACAAAAGGCTTCTCAGTTGAGATTCTCTGCTGCTCAAAGGTTAATTTATAAGATCTTAAGACATTTGAAAGAATTGTTCTGTACAGAGAGTATACTAAGCTTGGACTAGACTTGCTAAACAATCAGTTTTGACTGCAAGGTTGCTTGCTTGCGGTCTCTTGGGGTCTCTTCTGCTATTGAGTCTCCTGCATGACTTGCCACAAATTTTTGTTCTGCCAGATGGAATATTCAGAGTGTTCAAGAGCAGAAGTTCTCATTCTGTTCCAGGCTGAGATTACATTTTGTTAAAAAATAAAGCATTATGACTCCTGTTCCTTCAATTTACATTCTTCAGTGGACAGTGGGGAGTCAGAGCAAACCCTTACCTCTCCCCTGAATATGACCGCAAACAAAATAATGCATGACCACTTTCTCCTTCCCCCCGCCCCTCCCCGCCAGGTTGAGCAGATATGCTTTGCAGAAAGATATCACAAAAATGACACAACATATTAAAGGGCATTTCTCCCCACCATGGTTACTGATCTTAGTGAAATACTTTTAAAATAAACTAGGATTTCTACATAAAATGCTTGGCAAGTAGAGTATGAGTATGTGCCTGCTTCCTACCTCATACCCCACTGAGTCCAATACCTTTACATTATAGGCTACAGTGCATCTTGCTTTCAGCGCTACCTCAGGTTTCCTGAACGTCTTTCATGAACCAGATGTCTGCTAGGATACATTGTTATTTCCCAAAGATTTCTCATTTCACTAGCAATATTTGCTTTAGGAGAGCTCAATGGTTTATTACCAACCTTGGATATTATTGGCTATTATGAAACTTCCATACATGTAATTAATCACTCATGCCATTGGGACATACCCTGAAGTATTATGTAAAGCAGCAAACAGTAAATTTCCTTTGTGCAGTGGAGATTTGAAAATCAAACTCTTTTATGCATTCTACAAAGAGAGACCATTTTTGCAGAACAGGTTGGTCAGGGTGAAGCAGAAAATAAGTCCACCCTGGAAGTGTTTGAGTGAACATAATGTCAGAAGGAAAGGGAGTATACAAATTCTTCTAATGTAATTAATAACTGTGGCTCTGTACTTTAGTAAGAGCGCTAGGTGATGCATGGGAGTGAGATGTCTAAATCTGAATCCCAAGCTTAGTGCCTTGATGGCTAACTGAAGGGTGACCTTCCATTACTCTGGAGCAGTGGTTCTCAACCTTTCCAGACTACTGTACCCCTTTCAGAAGTCTGATTTGTCTTGCATACCCCCATGTTTCACCTCATTTAAAAACTACTTGCCTACAAAATCAGATATAAAAAATACAAAAGTATCACAGTACACTATTACTGAAAAATTGCTTACTTCCTCATTTTTACTATATAATTATAAAATAAATCAATTGAAATATAAATATTGTACTTAGTATATAGTGTATAGTATATAGAGCAGTATAAACAACTCATTGTTTGATGGAAATTTTAGTTTGTACTGACTTTGCTAGTGCTTTTACGTAACTTGTAAAACTAGGCAAATATCTAGATGTGTTGATGTACCCCCTGGAAGACCTCTGCGTAATCCCAGAGGTACACATATCCCTGGTTGAGAACCACTGCTCTGGAGGAAAACACATTTAGCCCAGAGGGAAGATCAATGTAACACAGGGTCTTTGTGTGTGACTAAAAGGGTCAGAAACTGGAGGATTTTAGGTGCTTTGAGGATTTCCAAAGCAACAAAAATAAACATAATATGGATAAATTATCTCTCCTTTGCACCATCTGAGGCATACAGACACTGGAATCCTCATGCTATAGTAAAGAATATATGCTGAACTGATACAAAGTTTACAAAAACATTAACTCTGGTGAGATTTTTGTGTGTGGAGGGAACTTAATGAATGTGTTACTGCACCAGGAGGCTGGGTAGTTACTCCTATGTAAAGTCTGGAGTGGTGAGAGCAGGATGGAGAGAGAAGCCTTTGTCCTGCTGTAGGCTGAGCAGAGCAGGTGATAATGATAAATCAGCCTCAATCTGTTGCACGTTAAAGCCAGTGTGACCATCTTGGATAGATGTTGCTTGGGCCAGTAAGGATCTATTCAAGTTTTGTTTATTTTTGTTTAAAAACAAACAAACAAAAAGCAAACAAACGAACAAACAAAACAAAACAAAAACAAGCAGAAATATAAAAGAAAACAGATTCAGGGGATGCTGAATAGTTTCACGGATGATAGATTCAGTAGGTCTAACCATCATGGCAGCATTAAACTTCTATAACAGCATAGGCTCCCTCAGATAGTTGGGGCAGGGCTTGTGTATCCCATTTCGGGTCAGGTATGGCATACTCCTTCTTTAATTGAGATTGTGAACAGACTGAGCACACTTTACATGCCATTTTTGCCTAACAGGTTCAGGTAGCAATAATCTCCACTCAACTCTTCCCAGATGGCTGTATTGGTTAAAAGAGTTTATGATCCACTTAGAAAGACAATCTGTTTAGCTTTTCCTACAACACATAGAACACTAGGTTTCACTCTTTCCCATTCTGTGTGAGATATTCTGCGTTTTTTCTATTAGTTTCATTCTGGTAACTACTAAACTAGCTGCATTCTCTGCCTCCACTATCTTGTTTTCAATTCTATGACATAATCTGGAAGATTTTTCATGACCTTGCTCTACTCCAGTTTCTCTCTGTGATCTGCATTTCTTTTGGAGACACCTCTTTTCAATAGCTATCTTTCCTTTGAATTTATTATTTTTCTTTGTGACCACTTACATTCCTTATGATTTCACTGACACCTTTGATGCAATGCCACAAAGACTTAAGGCTTCCCATATGTTTTACAGATAATCTTCAGAGTTTCTTTTATTAAAAGAACAGATTTAATATTAGATGCTGAATGCCCTAAATAAATATGGTTGGAGATTTCAATACACAAAAGCATTTAAAATAGCCATTTATATTCTTTTGCAGGTGCAAAAAAGCAAAGATCAGGGGCCAATCACCGATTTCTATTTGCTACAAAGGGAAGAAAGGGGATAAGGCAAAAAAGTAAAGGAAAGTTTTTCCATGTTTAAAGGTTCCCTGTGCAGAGTGGACTCACCACTGGAGTGCCTCCTTGTGGCTGGGCATGGTGTAGTTGCTCTCTCTTGTCTAGCGCCCCCTGCTGATGGTTGCTCTGGTTCTGTGATCGTCCACCTTTCCATGTGACTCTTGCCAGGCCACAGTTTAGTTCCAACCCTTCCTGGTTAACCAAGGACAACAAATAAATGTCCAAGTGTCCTTAGAAAAAGGTCTTTAGCCCCAACTCCAGTGGTCCTCAGACACTTCTCTTGGGGCTCTCCATTGTCCTTATTACGTTATATCAGAAGGTGGTGTAAAGCCCTTCTGGTGGCTGTTAGGGGAACCCAGGCCTGCCCTCTACCCTGGATTCCAGCCCAGAGATCCTGTAGTGAGCAGGCAAGGTCTGTCTGTTCAAACCCATCTCTGCAACCTCCCTGGCCTTCCACCAACCATAGCTTCTTTCTCAGGTCATCTCCTCACAATCTCTCTATGTTCACCCTTCTTTTAGGGCCTGGACTAACAGGGCTCTCCCCAGAAATACCCCAACAAGCTAAGAGTACCAACATCTGCCCTCCTTAGGCATGACATTTCATTCCTCCTTTCTGCTCTGTTTCCCCTGCTCTGTTCCTCAGCTGAATATCTCCCAAGGCACTCTACCTGGAAGTCCAGCTTCTGCCTTTCTTTCAGAGTGCACCACCAGACCTTGCTCCACCACAGTGGTTGCTTTGTTTCTCCCCTGGTCACTTACCAGCCTTCTCTACTCAGGCAAGGATCCCAGGGCTTACTCTCCCCCTTGGCTTCCTCTTTGATCCTCTTAGTTTCTCATTTGTCTAATCCCAGAGAGTGATTGCAGAGTTCCTTTCTCTCCTCCCTGCCACCCCCTTCTGCTTCACACTTCCTGCCTTTATAGTCACCACCCAGCTCCTCCCCAGCTGGGCTTCATCTCTAGTTAGGTCTGGCCCACTTTCCAGGTGCAGCCCAGTACCCCTAGTGGCCTCTCAGGCCCACATTAACCCGTTCAGAGCCTGTGTGTGGTACACAACCCATACGAGACCCACATATTGGAGGACTGTGTTCCCTACTGTAGAACTGGGAGACTGAGAAATATAGTGCATGGAGCCATACCCCTAGTGTTTAATTTCTACTGGACTGGCACTTTATGAGTTACTCTAGTAGTCACTATCAGAAAGTCAACATTTGTCAACAGTCACCTCACTGTTAAAATAAGAAATATCTGGGGTAACTATGTGGGAATGGTTGGCAAATATTGATTTTCATTGGCGTCTACTACAGAGGGAAATAGAATATGCAACTTATTCAGTAGTTGTAAGTATATAAAATGTTTTACTACATATCGAAAATTTGTCAAGTGTACTTTGGAAAACGTATTGCTCCTCCTCAATGAAAGGACTGATAAGCTTCTTTTTGACAAATCTCCTTTGTTATTTAGATGTGCTCATGACATTTAGATCAACATTTTCAAACCTGGTAGTCTCAAGTTAAGCTCCTGAAAATCAGGCTCCTTTTATATAGAGGTCCTGAGTACCTGCAACACCAACTGAAGTCAATAGGAGCTCTAGGTTTTCAGCAACTGTGTAAATCAAGCCTGTTTTATTTAAGAGTCTAACTCTAGACTTGATCAGTTTTGGTCCAAGAAGTTAAAGGCAAGGTTCATTGTGATGCTAGATTGTATATTTCAAATGCAAATAAATCAAACAGACAGCTTGTGACATTGCACTCCATATGTTAATAGAAATATGCTTATGAGTGTAAATATAATGTGACTGGAATATGCTTTATGCAAAAGGTCTCTTGTAAGGTATCATTACAAAGCTTATAATCTACTGAATGTGTTCCTCCTATTTGTAGGAATGTATCATTCTTGTAGCTGAAGCTAGAAATATGAAGTATTACTCTGAAGTCCTATTGTAACTATGCAAAGTGTGGGCCATTAATGGTGGCTTGGAATCTTGATGGCTCCCATTAAATAGGACCAATTGGTGGTAAATGGCTCTGTTTACTTGAAAACCTTCCTGTATATGTGTGTGCCAGCCAGTGGGTAATGAAGTCTCACAAGACATGTGAACACATCACATGATACTGGAATTCATCTTAAACCTGGTGCTTTTCCATTTAGAAGGAAGGGTGGGAACCTAGAGAGAAACAAAGGATTCCCGCCTTGTGCCAAAGATATAAAAGAGGGTGGAACAGAACAAAGGGGGCTGCCAGTCATAAGAAATCCCCTAGTTACCACCTGAGCTGGAATTAACAAGAACTGTACCGGGGAAAGGATTGGGCCCAGACTAAGAAGGAGTCTAGTCTGTGAAAGAAGCTTATTGGAACATCTCTGAGGGTGAGATTTACCTGCACTCAGTTTCTTAAATGTGTTAGGTTTAGACTTGCGTGGTTTGTTTCATTTTGCTTGGTAACTTACTTTGTTCTGTCTGTTATTGTGTTGCAGCACACTAGCGTGTCTGGCTCAACAAGGCAGGGTTCTGGAGTCCCAAGCTGCCAGTGGAAAACGGGCTCAGAGGTAATTCCAGCATGTCAGGTGACAGCCTCAAGAGGGTCTCTGTGACCAAACCTGTCGCACAGCTATCCTAAGGTATAGGCACCCTGACAAAAATCACTACAAATGCAGACTTTAATTCTTGGAAACAATAGCTAAACAGCATCACATCCTAGCTCTCCCAGTTCCTTAAGAACCCTCTCCATCCCACACATCTCTGCAGTCCCTAAACACCTGCCCAAAAAGATGAGCTTTGCAATATACCTGGAATGGCAACAGATTCTGACTATTTTGGACCAGAGCTGCTGAAGGGGGGCAGTGAGTGAATTCCAAAGTCAAGGGATCCTGATGGCAATCCTCTGCTAGTAGATCCTTCTCATACACAGAGGAAGCTCCAGCTCAAGTGCCCTTGTTGATCACATGTGTAGCCGCATCACTCAAAGAGAGAGGCCCTCTCTCCAATAGCAGGTCCAAATCCATTTAGACTTTATAAGTCAAAACTGACACCTTCAAGTCCACCCTGAAGCCAAAAGGCAGCCAATCCAATTCATGAAACATTTGCTTCATGAGTTCATAGCTAGGTACTCTAGTTAACAAGTGGGCCACTTTGCTCTACACTAACTTCAGCTTCTGAATGGATTTAAGATGCAGCCCCATGCAGAATACACTGTAGTAGTCCAATATAGGGGTGACAAAGGTGTGGATTATGGTAGTGACTTAGATCCTAATGATTCTAAGGGCCCTGCCACCTTCTTAATACTGGATCAGCTCTTAGCTTTTCATTTTATTGCTTGCAAGAGCCACCACTAGACTCTTTGGAACACATGACAACCAAAGAGAGAAATACTTCACTGATTTACATCTTATGTTTCTCAAGGAGCTCATTTTATAACTGCAGGCATTATCACCTCTAACCAAGCATCTGTACAATGGGCTATGACCCAGGGCTTGGTCTTTGATCCTATTCTATTTCGCATCAGTATGTTGGCAGTGGGTAACATTATTAAGCATCTCTTTTTTAAGGCATCACTGTTATTAGTATGATACTCAAATCTGTGTTTCCATTTCAGCTGGCATGCAGAGTGCAGTTTCAGTGCTGTCAACTTGTCGGACATCAAATCTTGAATGTCAGTCAATACACACAAACTTAATTCAGAAAAGACTGAGATATTGCCTCTTGCATCCAAATATTGTTTAAAGCCATTAGATACGTCTGTGATTCCCTTTGATGGAAATCAAATTGCTGTGTCTCTTGGGTAGGGAGTCTGGAGGTCATGCTTTGTCCTTGGAAAAGCATATAATCCCTCTGGAAAACATTCTCCAGTGTATTTTAAGGCACATAGCTGTGTTTTGTTCCTTTTATTGCATTCTGATCTGATAAATGGTTATATATAGTTTTATTGTTGCTAATTTTGTCTATTGTAACATAATAATGCCTGTTTGTTTAATGAAGTTTTCCATATAATAGGCAAGTGTAAAGTCCTTGTGTAGGGATACTGGAGGAAAAACAAAGTTTGCATGTATTACAGCAGACCTGAAATTATTCCACCGGTTATCAGTTAAATAATGGTGTGATTTTAAGGTGACTTTTTAAGTAGCTACTTTGGATGGAGCCTGGCACCCATAGGCCATTTGACACTTTTGGATACACACTAGTCCTGCACTGCTCTGTAGAGACATCCACAATGTTCTCCTTGCCTTTGATTCACACAGACTCTCTCATTTGCTTTGCTGTGTCCTCCTGGACAGACTAGAGATCAGATTCTCTATAGTTAGTAATGTCCTCAGATACAAAACTCAAAACCCAATTCAGTTCAGATTAAACAAACGTCTTTACTGGTAGTTTGCAGAAGGGCAGGAAGACAGGAAACAAAATGTTATATAGCAAATGCCTGAAAGGCAGACAAGGGAACACTCTTCTAAAATATCCCTGCCTTCAAGTTACAGAGTACGTGTAGATTTTTATCCGATCTGTGACATGACAGAAAAGCCTTAGCTCTCCCACAGCCCAAAGCTGTCTCTCTGTCTTTCCCTGTCGGAGCTGTGAGTGTGACATACAGCGAGAATGTGAAGTGTGCCTAGCAAACTATTTGAGTGCATAGATATCCTGGCTTCTGATGTAAATTGGTCACAAATTTATAATCCATACCAGTGGTTAAGTCTTCCCGTCCTTTGAAGCCAGGGACAATACCCGAGTACAACTTCCCTCTTTCCTGATAGAGCCACAGTAACATATGCTTATGATACATCCTTTCTAATAATTCATTCTCTAGTTTATATCAATAGCTGATGCCTTTCAATCAGCACACCCTGACCACCAGGGTTAACAAAGTACATATCTTGCATAAATTTTAGTTAATTGACTTTTTGTATTGTTAAAAATCCATTACAATTTAAATGAAAAGCTCACACTTTCAGCTTCTTTGTATAGCAAAGTTTCTGGGTAAGAGTCTATTTGATAACACATGAATCATAAAAACCGGCACACCAGGTAAGATTAAAATTGGACACATTTGTTATAATTTGTCACACCTCCTCCTAGGTGATATTAGATTGAAGCACATGACACATAGTAGTCTCATCTCTTAAGTCTTTATGTTCCTGGGAACAGTCTCAAATTCGATGTGATAAACCAGATTACTGATACAATCTGAAAATGTAAAGGCATTTGGAGAAGGGGAATTTATGAAATTCTTGGTGATTAAAGTCTAAAGGGCAGAAAGTGCATATTTTAAAATAAAGGTTAACGTAAGTCCTATGATTAATAATAATACTTATCACTTACGTAGTGGGTTAATATAAATCTTTAAAGGGTATTGCAAACATGATCTTTGTAGCACTTGCCAAGGAAGACAGGTAATATCTCCATTTTTGTCATGGGATTAGTGCGTGTTGTGATGAGTAATATTCTTGTGGTACTATGCTAATTATTTGACTTCACAAATATTTCAGTATAAACTTTGATTGTAGGTTTGTAGCAGGGAGGATGCACAGTTGGTGTGCCCCCTTTTGGCTGGGTGTGGCATAGCACTTATTTCCTGTCTAGCCCCATCTGTTGACAGTTGCTCTGGTCCTGTAGTGGCCTGCCTCTTGTGATAGATTTCCAGACCAGAAGGGAGCATTGTGATCATCTTGACTTCACTTTGTAGTACTCAGAGTGAGACTGCAGAGTTCTTCCTCCTCACCCAGCAGTAGCAGCTCCCATCCCATCGGACTGAGCCTGGGCTCTCCATACCATGAGTTGCAACCTGGTGTGCGGGATTGCAGCACCATTCAGGTTTGGTCTGGCCTCTGCTCCATCAGCTGGGCCAAATCTGAGTGAGTGGAGCGCAAGTGTGCAGCACCACATGACCTCATGTGCCATGTGGCAACACCCAGAGAGGGTAGCCGGGCCCATCTAGGTGAGTGTGGGGGGGACACACTCTCCAGCCCTGAGTGAAAATTGTTGAGGTGGCACACATATACCTAAAGCCTGCTGGGGGTGGGGGAGAGTCACCTCCCTCTGCCTCCCTATTAGCTCTGCTACTGCCTCCATCTTCCTCCTGGCTCAGGACAACCTGCCTCTGGCCCCAGATTTCACTCTTCACCTCCATCCACCTGCAGCCCAGGCTTCCTGCTGGCTCAGGACCCTCCGCTTCTGATGCCAGGCTTCTCTCTGCCTTTAGCCCAAGAGAGGAAACACCCAGCTACTTCTCTTCTTGGCCTTAACCTCTCACTGCCCTATGCTTCTGCACTGATGAAGACCCAGCTCCTCCCCATTGGGGGTTGAGCTTCAGTTATGCTTTACACTTTCTCCAGGTGCAATCCAGTGGCCTAATTAGGCTCAGTCTCCTACTAACCCTTGGTTAACTTGGGTGGAATTTATACACCCCATCACAATGTTATTTTTAAGCAGATTGTGATTCAAATAACGTATCACTTTCTAGATTTCATTAGATCTTTATTTAAACTGTAATAATTGGTGGCGTTCATTAAGATCTATGCTCTGTCTTGTGTTTGTAGCCACAATTACAATTGCTCATATTTTCTTTTTGTATATCAAAATGTAAAGTAGAAGATGAGCGACAGACATAATTCAATACAAGCAATTTTGTATTCTATTTTAACAGAGCTGATATATTTTTTCTAACGTAAGTGAATAGTGTGGCTTCCCACGATCACCATGTATTAACATAACCAAAGGTTTAGATGATCATTTAACAATCAGTTTATTAAAGCTGCATCTCTCGTTCTCTCATGGAAATTATCATTATCATGGCATTATCAACTGCCTCTATGAGTTAATTTTGTAACAGGTTAAAATGTATATTTATAAAATGCATTAGTGTAATGAAGGGTTTCTAGTGCTTCTCTTTCCACATTACAGCCCCACAAGAACTTATGAGCTCTTATATTTAAATAAACCACCAACGAATTTTCTGTAGATCAAATACAAGCTACAACAACTTTTACTTATTTATTTAGAATTATGCACGAATCAGTATTAAAGCTTATGTACATTAATATTGATGATAACATCTTAAGTGAAGGATTTGATTTTATTTGATCTGCAACCAGCAGATGGCTAAATTTGTTTGTGCAAGCTACAAACACAGCAGAATTAAATGAAGATGGGATCATTTTAACTTGCAAGCTGTAAAATATCAAGATATAATGTGAAATTCAATATGCACACAACAAAATTCAGGACTTCAAGGGGAAGCAAGCAAGCAGCAGCATAAACGTAACCAGGAGCAGTCAGGACAGTCTCACAGAAACAGAATACCAGATATGTGAAGCAGCTGAATTCTATTGGCTGGGCTATTTATTTTCTGCTTAAGCTACCCAACCATTGAAAACTGCTGCAATGTCCTATTTATAGGTTCAGTGCCTGCTTTCAATCTTTGCCTGGCACAGATCTTGCTATGTTGGTTAAAATAAAATATCTTTCTACTTCAAGGTTACACAAGTTGCCAACTGTACACACATTTGTATTGGGCAGGTGTTTGACCACATGGGCCACATAGATCCTCATACACTGTATGCACTAGTGGTTTTCCCTTCAGCAACTAATAAGCACAACCTTTGAACAGAATGTCGCATTTCTCTTGTTTTTATCGGTATACTCACACATCACTAGGCTAGGGAAGAAGTGGATATTCCTTTCACATAGTGGTGTAATGACAGGAGGAACTAAAAATTAGAGTTGCAATCAACTGCTCGAGAGTGTAAGTCAATGGAAGAACAAGCCTACCCAAAGCTTGTGAGCTCCCATCTCAAGCACTGACAGTTATTTGTCTGGAAGTCTTGGTCCCCCACTATGAGCTAAGAAGTGCACATTAGCTGGTGATGGCAAATAAAGCTACCACAACGCTGACAAAAAAAATCACACCACTAAGCCAAAAGGAAATTCAGACAGCTCCCAGAACAGGAGCCAATCAGAGCTGCTGAAATGACTGTTAAAGTTCTGAATGAGCCCAGAGAACAGTAAGACTAAGACAGCTAGGAAACAGCAATGAGGGATTCTAGAGGGACAACAGAATTTTGCTTTGGAAGCAGTCAGAACAAGACCTATAAGACACAAGACATTCTTGCCTTCCAAGTACCTTAGGTACTGAAAGAAAAATTAAATTTCAGCCACAGAAACATCTAAGAAATGATGCCTCCAGTCAGCTGTCACAGAACCCTCATCCATCCCTGCCCTTGGAGCCAATGAAAGAAAATGAACCATGCAGCATGGCATGAAGGCCAATAAATTCAAGCTCTTTTGGATCAAAGAGGAAAGAAAATTCCAGGGTTTGGGACCCCCTACTGGTGAATGCCTGGGCATCAGCCCATCTTCTGATATGAAAGGAGCACTAGTTCAAGTGCTTCTGTTGATTATGAGTGCCATGATACCACTAGAAAAGAGAGGCATTTTTTTATGGAACCAGAGCCCCAACTGTTTAGGGCTTAGTCACGCAAAATAGGCCTTTAAACTCCACCCGTATACTAACTGGCACCATAGCTTTGTGCAAGCAAGATTTTTGCAACGGCGGAAATTCAGATTTAAATGTAAAGCGTAGCTCCATGAAGAGCACAGTGCAGTACTCTAATCACAAGGTGACAAAGGTCTGGTAATGGCTGCAAGGTTCACATCTGAATGAATAAACTGAAATAACATCTCAAATATTAAACCTTAGAAGCTCTTTAGAGAAAGTTTATTCCAGACCCTACTATTGGGCTACCTTTTGGGACATCAAGTTAGGAATGACTGGGAAATGCAGCCAATGGAGCTATTTTGATTTACATTACCCGAGGATGTGGTCTACTATGTATAGGGTTGTCATCTAATTTTAATGTCATTCTGCTGGATCTAGTACATTAGTTATTGTTAGAAATGTGTCACTTTTATGGGAACCCACACGGTCTACTGTCTGAAACTGCTATAGTGCTTGTTTTCAAGTGTGTAGTCCACTTGGCATAGTAACAGGTATCCAGAATAGCTTGATGTAGCACAACACTCCTGCTGACCCAATTGTGGGTTAGTGTCAAGCCAAAGGGGGGCTCGGATACACTCAATGAAACCACACCAGGTGCATAAGTATAACCGGTTTTATTGCCAAAGTATAACGAGCTTTCCAGCCTTTATGCGTTACTAAATACGTGCTTTCCAGCAACCAAATGAGCAAGCAAGATTTAATGCTTACGCCTCTTTTGCTACGGACAGTCCCAGACCCTCCAGCCTTGTCCTTGAGGGCTTGTAGCAGGCGCTGCTTCAGTGTGGGGAATTCCTGGGCACCCACAAGGCCTAGGTCTGCAGGTGAGACTGTTAGTCTAAAGCAATTTTTATAGCCTTTTTTATTCTTCTTCTTTTTTTAAGGGAGGGCGTATATATTCACAAGCAGGCTCTGGCAGGAAACACTACTGCTTTTTATTTTTACATTTAATACTTTTAGGCTCTTTTTATTTTTTTTTACTTGTTTATTTAGTTGAGTGGCTGCAAGCCAGCCCGGCCGGTCAAAGCCAGTTCACTACTAGCTCCCCCCGAACCATTCTGTAATAACAGGCCAAGGTAACTTGCGGTCAGCCCCAACAGTTAGTTAGGCCATGTCTACACTAGAGAGCTTAAAGCAGCACAGCTCTACCGATGCAGCTGCGCCGATGTAAGCTCGCTCGTATAGCCGGTCTATGCCCATGGGAGAGAGCTCTCCCATCGACATAATAAATCCACCTTCATGAGCAGCAGTAGATATGTCTGCAGGAGAAGCTCTCCCACTGACATAACATTGTCCACACTGGAGCTTCTGTCAGCGTAACTTATGTTGCTCAGGGTGGTATTTTTTTACATCCCTGAGCGACACAAGTGATACTGACAAAAGTGGTAGCATAGACATGGCCTGAGTTACAATCCTTTGACAAAATGATCTGAGCCTAAACTAGTACTGAAATACTTCAGTGTCCGACTGTAGCACAGTGGACACTCACTGCCACGGCACCTCCTGCTGGTCACCCGGGAATTAGCTCAGTTCCAGCCTCGGAGCGCCTCCTGCTGGCCAGTGTCTTCCTACCGGTGCCTGCTTTCTCCTGATCTCCACCTCTTATAGCAGGCCCCGCCTCCCTTCTGGACCCCGATGCCCCTTACCTTGGGGTGCTGCCCCAGAGCAGTGCCCCCACACTCTGGGTCTCCCCTCCTCAGGGAACCCCAATCCCCTAAGCCCACCTCGCCTCAGTTACTCACTGCCAGTCCTCATCTAGCCCCTTCCCTCAGGGGCAAACTACAGTCTGAAGTCTGCATCATCGGCAAGGGGGTTTGGACCTGCTGTCTTTCCAGCCCCAGCTGCCTCCCTACAGCCCTAGTACCTCCCCTGGCTTTTAGCAAGGCCTCAGCCTGGGGGCTCACCAGGCAAGAGCTCTTCCGCTCTGCCTGCCTTTACCCAGCCCTCCTCTGCCTCAGGTACCCTGCTTGATCTCCCAGGCAGCCTAGTCCTCTCTGCTCCTCAGCTGGAGTAAGGGTCTTCTCTCATTCCCTCAGCCTGCTCTTTTATCAGGGCCAGCAGGACCCTAATTGGGTGTTGCCACACCTGTGGCTGTTTACCCAACCAGCCTCCCTTGGCTGCTTTTAACCCCTTCCTAACCGGAGCGGGGCGACCGCCCTGCTACATTGACCAAAGTAGAAATTTTTTTTAAAAAGTGTGCTTTGCTGTCATGGTGCTGTCTTTCTGTTTTGTTGAAGGGAAATAGACTATCACATCTGGAATGTACTGTAGTCGAAAAGTCTATTGAATTGTCCTTCCTGCTGCTAAGGAAAACACAGTACAATTAGTGCTGAAATTGTTTCTGATTTTAGGTATGTGGAAAGGTAAGGGAAAGAGAGGAAATGATGCTTTGAAATTATGACTGAGAAAACAATAATAATCAACATATAAATGAATTTATTTTTCTCAGTTGTGATATGACTCCCCATGAGTTAACAAATGGAAAATAACATACTTATTCTAGCCAATCTAAAATAATCCCAATGTGATGAATGCCAGTAGCAGACCTGCCAAGATGTGCAGATTTTCAGTGTGATCACATAGATTTCATTAGTCATGAAACAGAGAAATGCACCTGATTATACTTAAATGATGATAGTGCTGCCAGCACTGCTATACCTGGGAATCATAGTTCATGTTACAAAATAGCAGACTATCACACCTGCAAGCTGACAGGTGTTCACTTGAATTTATGAAAGCCTCTAAAGCCAAGCTGTCAGGGTGCTGAGAAGCCTGGTAGATGTCTTGAGTCTCAACATATGGTATAGCTTTTCCAGTATGTGTGTCTTGAACTGAATGTGATTTGGAAAATTATAGGTCTGCTCATGATCTTGATAAACGCATTTGTTCCAGGATCTCATTGCACTTGTGTTAGTTAATTGAAGAGGCCCAGCAATACAAATAAAATGTTAATCACTCAGAATATGACTCAGTATTTAAAGTTTCCAGGCTTGTTGATATGCACAGACCTGTCTCCCAAGAGTCTTAATAGAAACATCTTAGTTAAGTTCATGGCTTAACTGTGTTTAACACTTTCCTGTTTAATAAGATTTCATAACCCTTGAGGTTTATGTGCAAGCAAGATTTGTCAGCTCTTAACCAGTCTGAACTTTCAGATTCAGAATGCCCAAGCAGAGTAACTAATTTGGGTAATAAATCCCTTAAGCAACAATTAGTGTTATCAATATTTTATATGTATTTAATAATTCTATGAACATTGCCAAAGTCCTTTTTCAACACACTCAACCATACACATACATACTCAAAGAAACAAAGAAATCAAAGTAAAACCTGATCATGTGACTGACTTTTTTTAATGGACTTGGTCCACAGTAGTGGCTGGAGCACTTTACTGAACATGTATGGGTATGAAGGTGCAATACTTTTCCCAACAACTCAAGACAACCAAATATTGTACTTAATTCTGCCCCCATTGAAGTCAGTGGCATTTCGGCCCACGAGATTTTGAAGAGACGATAAAGAGAAAAAAGGGAGATTGGAAATAATTTGCAGTAATATATTACTGCTTCACTTTGTCTCATGATAAATGGTATAATCTGTTGACATTTACAGGTATCGCCATTCTCTGAGATCCTGGGTGGGATTGTCAAAGGAGCCACAAGGGATTTGGGCATCTCACTCCTGTAGGCAATTTTGAAAATCCCAGCTCATTTGTGTATACTGTTATCTAATCTTATTTGCTAGTGTCTTGGCACAACAGGGCAAATTAAGCCAAGTGATTAGAACTGCTGTGGGTTTAAATCAATGTGGCACTTAAATGTAGTACCTTTATTTTCTGGGGGGTGTGTGTTCATGTTTTTATGGGAGTATTTTCAAATGTATGTTAAGAATTTTTTCATTATGTAGTTTCATTACCCATAGTGGCTTAGGATTCTGGTGTTAAAAAGGCTGCTGGAATTTCAGATGGTTAGGTAAACACACAATTACAAATGAGTGATACTGACTGACCCAAATTAAATACATGCCCAATTATGGAGGGGTTTTGATGCAGATTCTGTGTGTGATTGATGGCAATGCATTGTCATTTTATGACATACTTGCAATCTTTCAAGTTTATGGATCATTGGCCCAATACATTGGAAGAGGCTTCATCAAGACCGTTAAAATCTGTTAGGTCAATGCTAATGCCAGACAGAGCAATAAGACTGAGTACTAAAAGTTTATGGGAAATTTCAGGTGAGAAAACTCTGAATGTCGAGTATCGTATGTTCTCTTGAAGAAATTAAAAACAGAAGTTAGTGCACAGGAGATGGTTTGCCAGAAAACCTTCATGTAAAAATAAATGTATTCTCAATTTATGGAAGTATAATAATAGCATCAAAACTACTCATATATTTTAGAATCTAATCCAACTTGTAATTTTTGATCATTCAAATAACAATTAAAATTAAAACTCCCCTCTCCTGAGTCTATCATGACAATGTTTCAGGTTTGCAATGAAAGACATTTTTAGAGCCTATTTATAACTCTTGGAAACAAGGATCTAGACATTTTAGATGGAAATGGTGAATGCTTGTGGTCTATCACAGTAGAAAATAGCCACTCTAAAAGTAGGCCTATATAATTTACTTTTCATGCATTTTTGATTATTTTTATTGAACAAAATGTAGGAGAAGGAAGTCTTAACATTTTGTCTTCAAATGTAGGAGAACAAAGTCTTAACAAAATGTTTATCCCACATTATCTAATTAAGATTTATTTCCTTGAAAGCCTTTTTTCCAGCTCTGCCTTCAAGCAAAACACTGTCCCTGTTTATGTGAACTCTCTCACGCAATGTTATTGAGGGACTGTGTAAGTCAACATGCTCATTTGAAAATCAGTAGGGTTGGTGTAAAGGCTCCCTCATCTGATAAGTGCAGCCAATCAATTTTGAATTGGCTACCAAGAATTTTTCTGTCCTCTCCCTGGAGTACACGCTGCCTGAAGTGTCCTATCCCACACGTCAGAACTGTCAGTTCTGAACTGTTCCTACATTTGGTCAAGTACTGAATTATACCATCTCCTTTGGAGCAAACAAATGCCACTCAAATACCTGAAGGCTAGTGGGTGAAAAATCAAACAGCCAGTGACCTACGTTTTCAGATCAAGTGTTTGGAAATTGAAGACACTTCCTTAAGAGTGACTGCCTGGAACAGTCAAAATCATTACCAACAGCACAAAGGAGAACAAGAAATAGAAAGGAGAGGAAAGGTCAGTGAGAAAACAAATTTAACTGAGCTGTGGAGAAAAAAAGAGAGTGAAATCAGAAGAAATGTCTCATATTCCTCCACTGAATTTCTGACAATTTCCTTGGTCAAAAAAGCCTTATTATTGTAATATTTTGCCTTTTTGTGGTCAAAGAGATTAAATAAAGAAATCACAATACTACTCTCTTCTTTGTGGAGGAACTCTATAGGACCTGCTGGTGGTATAGATCCCAAGCCGATCAGATCGCTAAGGCAACCTGAGACAGAAAATAATAATTCTTCAGTATTCAGCACCTCTGATCCTACTGTCTCTTACCCCTTCATTCCTGGAAAAGGCAAGCAGCCTGTCCAGGGCATTCTGCTGGCTGACAATGTGCCCAAAATGCAACTCCAATGAACGATACCTCCCAGTAGCTACTATGGCTGCCAGCAATCTATGTTCACTTTCAAAAACTAAGTGCAGGAGCATATTGGAGTGGACAAAGTATCTACATTAGGGCTGAGCAAAGTTCTACATTTGTTCTTGTTTTATTCCAAAAACAGAGACTTGGTCTCACTGGTTAGGTAAAACATAAACAAGGTTCAAGTACTTTTAAAAATGAACTAGACGCATATTTTGCTTCCGGTTTATCACCAGCTGTACATACTTTAAAAACATTATCTTCCCCATTTTCTTGTAGCACCAGCAACATATTCTTGCTATAACATTATATTAACTTCGTTGAGACAGAACTGGGAATATATTTTGGAGATTTATAGCTTGATCCTGGATTTTCAGCTGAGCTCCTGCTGTTCACGCTATAGCATAACACACTGTATGTTGACGCTAGTTCCTCACTAAAATGACTTTTGGCATATCCTGACTTCCTTTGTAAACATCTTGTTCAGTAGCAAAGGATGAAGATGAAGACATCTGCTCACCCCGCTGGTGCTGCTGAATGAATTGATTGTTTTGCACTTTGGTAGCCACAGCCAGTATTGACGGCTATTATTTCTAAAGTGTAATTTTGATGGACACTGGATAGAAAAGTAGAAGCAGTGCCAGGGGGCTGTCCAGAAAGTATCTAATGAGTTTGGTGGGTTAAAGGGGGTCCTTAATTTTGCATGTTTGTTTCAGTGTTACAAAGTGTTATGGGGGGGTTATGGGTTTTTCTCCGACAGTCTTAAGAATCACCACAGAATGTGTCACCTGATTTCTGTACAGCCCCCAGTTGGAAAAGTAATATCATGTCCCTTTAGCTGATAAACCACGAGTAGCTGCAGAACCAGAAAGACTGGGACTTGTAAGAGTGTCAGTAGCTTCTCTTTTGTGATTCCCCCTGCACTTCAGTCAATCTGTCTGACATTTCTTTGAGTGAACCCTGTCACATGACAGTTTTCATAAAGTTGAGGTTATCTAAGAGGAGTGGAGGCAATTTACAATATACTGTTAAAGCAAGACACAGAAAATCTGAAGGAAAACATTTGATTCATCAGATACAATGCTCATGCCTGACAATTTTGAAGAGATGTTTGTCAATCAATTTGCCACAAATGTATGTTTTATAAAGGAAAACAAAGAGGGGGTTAAGTAAACCTAATGTGAATAGAAATGCTTTCCTCAATAAAAAAAAGTCATTGAACACCTGTTTGGTCTGAGTTTTAAACACTCTCCAGAAGTTTTGGAAATCCAAATTCTGTAACACTGTGCTAGTGTGAAAGGAGCGAAAAGGAAAAATGGCTGCAACCAGAAGTAAAATAGATTAGTCTAGGTGCATAGTCCAAGTATGAACTAAAACTATCTTGATTCGTAACTGAATTTATTTTTAAAATGTATCTAATTATGGTACTATTAATGAAATTCCAATATGATGTAATGGAGGAAGTACTGCAGCAATTTTTGAGAACTTCTTGCCAGTTTAGGACCAGATTCTGATGTCCCTACACTGGGTAGTATCTCAGGGCTTGTCTACACTGGCAATTTACAGCGCTGCAACTTTCTCACTCAGAGGTGTGAAAAAACTCCCCCCCGGAGCGCAGCAAGTTTCAGCACTGTAAAGCACCAGTGTAAACAGTGCACCAGTGCTGGGAGCCATGCTCCCAGCACTGGTAGCTACGCCTCTCGTGGAGGTGGGTTTTTTAGAGCGCTGGGAGAGCTCTCTCCCAGCGCTCTGCTGTGACTACACAAGCCATGTTAAAGCGCTACCATGGCAGCACTGCCAGTGTAGACTAGCCCTCACTCTAAAAGTAGTCTCGCTGATTTCACTGGAGCTGTTTGAAGAGTAAATGTGCTACTCAGCAAGAGCATCAGAATCTGGCTGTTAATAATTTGCAGGTAGAATTTTAGAATTCCTTTGGCACTGACCTTGTTTCAGGTCAGATGTTCATAAATGCCAGAAATGCTCCACACTTCAGGCAATGTATAAAGTTCACAGTGAAACAGATCATATTCCAGTTTACACAAATACGGAGTGACATATAAATTAGGCTGCCTTCTGAGGAACATGATGCTTGCATGCATTTTGACCAGTGTGCTTACAGCATGTGTTAAATATGAAGTGTTTTTAATTATATCCTAATGCTTCCCTAAAGCATTGACTAAATTGTGTCCTGAGTTACATTCTGTGAGGTGAAAATGAGGGCAGAATGTGGCGCCAACAGAATCCAATTAGTCAAAAATATCTAGTCTGTGGGTCTCATCCAGAGCCCAACTGAAGTCATTGGAAAGACTCCCATTGACTTCAGTAGGATTTGGTTCATGCCCTCTGAAAGGTTAGTCATGTTGTGATGATTTGAGTTAGATTTAAAATATAAAAGAGCTGTTGACAGCAAGAGAGGTGTGGGACTAGATCCTCAGCTGGTGAAAATGGGGCTGTTCTTATTTGTATCAGCTGAAGTTCTGGCTCATGAAAATTGATTTAGATGCTACCTAATATTTGTTTCATTTTGTTTAATACATGTTTCATTTCCTGTTAAATTCTGAATTTTCCATGATCTGAAAAAAGACCTGGCAATAACATTGGAGGTATCAATAAAACACAAGGCACTTGATATGTATTTTCAAATATAAAAGTTTTCCCTGGGAAATATTAAGTAAGAGCCGTCTTTATTATGAAACAGAGGTTTTTGTTTTTATTTCAGGTTTGACCTGACTTTTTTTCCTGTTGTTGGCAGGAGTCCTTCAATATACATCTCAGTAGGTTCAGTGTAGTTTGGTTCCTGCAGCTATTTGTCACCATTTGCAAAGGTACAGAAACCACTGATCTGACTTGGAAATAAGGGAGTTGAAGCCATACCTGTTTTTGAGATATTTTTTCTTCCAAGGGTACCAAGTGTGGTCCCCGTATGTGCTGCTCAGAAATCGAAGCTGAATATTTTTCATGCAAAGAACATTTTTGTTTTAGCAAAATTGTTCTTTCAGGGCTAGTGAAATGAGGTTTAAAATCCACCAGTTTATAGACTTTCCTTAGACAAAACAACTCTAACATGCGTATTTCAAAGAAGGAGCCACTAGCTAGTATCTTGGGCAGTTTGTTATTTCTCTTACTGGCTGCTGCCTCCCATTAGTGATTTCATTTAGCAGCAGCAACACAACACTGTGTCCAGAGTAGGAATCTGTGTAATTGAGTGGAAAGTACTGATAATGAGACTTCATTCCAATTAGGGAGATACAGCACAGAACTTACTGAATCAGCAAAATTTGTGTCAGGAGCATTTCAAGGACACTTTGTATTCTAAATAGGACAGAGATGCTTTTATACATACATAGATTTTCTTTCACAGAAATATTGAGTCCATCAAATGAAATGCAAGACTCTATTAACTCAACGTTCAGTTTAAAGTGATGTTTTTTAAACCTCAATACATTGTAATGTTAAGCTTCCTTTAGCAACTTTAACTTGGGCAGGTTGCACATAAAGTAGAATTTTCTATTTATGTTTTGTTAAATATCTATCTTACTATTTGACATTCCGGGGTGCAATCCAGATCAGTATGGGGCTGTGTCACCCTTGCCCTACAACCTGGGTTACTCGAAATGCTTTGCTGTTGTAGCTTCCAAGCCGGGCTCCTCACAAACAGCATGCAGGTCACACCATAAGTGTCTGTGTATAGCCACAGCCCTGGTCCAACGACTCTGAGCCCAGCAACCTGTTAGCAAACACCAGCCACACTCTGGTTTCCTGCAGCCTTGGTTACTACATGAAGGGTGAACCCAACACACTCCCAGTCCAGATATATTAGGTCCATTGCCCTTCTAGGGGAATCAACATACAACATTCTGCTACCTTAATTGAAGTTATCCAAACAATTCACAATGCTGGAGTAGTTTTAATTAAAATATATAAGTTTATTTAACTACAAAGAGATAGTTTTTAAGTGAATACAACTAATGAGCCATTAAAGTCAGAAATGGTTACAAGATAAAATTCTTTTTAAACTTAACAAACTAGACTTGGTTTAAGGTGAAGTTCTTACCATAGATTTCCAGTAATATTGCTGACCAAATTCTCAGATCAGGATCTGCTTCCAAGTCTAATGGCTAGTTTTGTTGTCTTCTTAGGTGACAAGAAAGAAATGGATAGGAAGAAATAACCTGGAGTGTTTTTGCCCCTCACTTGTATAGTTCAGTTACCTTTTGAAATGCATTTTCCTTAGGGTTACCCTAGTTAAAGCTCATTCAAACAGTAAAGGCGGCAACATGGTGTCTGGTGGTGAAAGAGGATGCATGCTGTTTCTTCTTACCTCTGTTCACCGAAATGAAGATTTTCCTGGACTCCTGTCTCCCCCACCTTGCTGTCTGAGGATCCTGTTTACAACTCATATGTAAATTGAGGTAAACACACATTCCTTTGTTTAGGTCCTGCTTGACCAGTCCTGCTTAATCAGGGGTACTGGGTTTGAACATCATTGGGGAGAATTCATTATTTTACATATAGTGTTGCTACACACATTTTACTATGATATTATTGACCAGCAACGTATTAGTTTTCAAATGATACCTCACAAGGCATATTTTGTACAAAGATTATTACACTGGTGCATAGGGTATGAATACAGGGGTGCATTTGGTCACAGTATTCTATTTATGTTAAATGTATACATAATATGCAGAATATTTAATATGTGGCTATGGAATAATTGCTTTGGAACTTTACTGTGTGCCCTTCCTAACTTTTTAATTTCAATTCTGCAACTTCAATGTTTCATTAACAGTTTATGGCACTTAATTTCCCTTCTTTTTTCTTAAGAGGGGAAGAAAAAAACAAATTAATTGGAGACTGATAATGTTAGCATTTAACGTTTCTCAATTTGGCATTGAAATGCACCCATCACTGAGGAGAATAGTGTGAAATAAACATATATGATTTAAGAGGTTCTCATAGATTCCTCAAGACATCTCTGGAATGAACGCACAAGATCTCACATCAGATTTCATGCCTGGAGACAGATATGAGCACTACCAGGTGTTGCTTTGTCATCTGTCTATTTAGGTAATTATACCACACCCACCAGCATGCTCTCTGAATTCCATGATGTTCCACTGATTTCCTTACAAAATAAGTTTCAGATCACCTGCACCAATAGGATGCAAAATATGCATTACTGTATTGCAAACTAAGGCCCCAATTCTGTGCGTGAGTCTGTCTAGGCATAACCCTCCTTGCACCTGCACAAAGCTCTGCTGAGGTCATGGCTCCACTGGGTGCAGGGTCTTTCCCATGAGGAGTCACTTGCAGGTCTGGGGCCTATACAAACAAAACATAAAATATGGAATTCCTCACAGTGACCCAACACTGCCAAGCCTCTTGTTTGTGTTTTTCAAAACTGTCCTCTGAGAACAAAGCTAACTCCCCAAATACTCTATGTAAAACAAGTCCCTTAATTCTATTATAAAGGGGTGAACTGATTTTGATAAAATCAGAGCAAATCTGAATCTTCCACAAAGCCCAGTTCCAGGGAGAGCAATACTGGTTCTGCTGCCCTAGACAGCGCAATAAATATTTGCATCTATCATCTTTACCCAACCACATAAGTAGTTACTGAATGTTTAGCTGTGAGAGGTGACAGCCTGGAACTCCAAAAAGTTCAATTAACAGTTTTGAGTTTGTACTTTTTGTTTCCATTTCTATGCATCTTTTCACTTTCTGATTTTGGCTGGGAATAGCTGTACAGAAGTATTGTCAGAAAAGCTGTTCCTGCTGTATTTCTATCCAATTGAAACAAGACAGCTCTCACAAATACATGGTCTTGAAGGATTTTTAGCCTGGTTTCTACATGCAAAAACCTTTGGGTATGTATCTGAACATTCTGGATTCTTATTCAGATTGATTTTCTAGACTTTCCAGGCTAAGTCCACTGCTACGTATGTAGATTCTGTTAAATAAACTGTCTTTGTATTGATATCGGAAATATTTTCATTTGTATTTAAACTTGAGAATGGCAACATTTGTATTTGTCCTACTGAATAAGCTTTAATAAAATAAAATGATAGAAAGTTTTCCATCTCTAAAGAACTCCAATGAATTCTAAATGTACTGTACACTGATGTTTGTTAGCATGTCTCTCTAATGAAGCTGTGCACCACAGAAGTTATAAATAATGCACACCTGTTAACCACCATAATTAGAATACCTGCTGAAAGGGGGCTGTTACAAACCACTGGATGACACCAACTATTTTCATAGAATGGCTCAGAGGACTGGATAGCTCGGGGGAGAGGTGGGGTGGGATGGGGGGGGGGGCTGTAGCTTACTGGATAAGATTCAGGCCAAGTTGGCAATGACCAAAAGTCATTGCCTGCTAATGGCTGATCAATAACCTATCTGAAAAGAGACGGTGATATCATTCAAATTATGTGGTCCCAGTGGACATGTGTCTATATTAAAAAAATCCATCACACTTGGTGCTAATGGCATCCTACTTAGTAAGGCTGAAAAGAGCATGATGATAGAAATACACAGGCATCCCTAAGAGCAGTTCTTGAGGTGAGGTTTAAGAAACATTGGCAGAGCAGTGTCAGGAACCTAGCACTGCCCTGGCTCAAGCAGTATCTAACTACTCTGTGGGGAGAAAACTTAAGTTTGTAAGGATGTCTTCAAACCAGCACTAAGTCCACTTTATAAAATGCAATAATGGTTCACCTTTGCTACCATTCAAAGGCATTGCACACATAATGGCTTTAAAACTGTGCATTTACAATAGGGAAGAGGGCTTGAACTAGACTCTTAACTTTGTGAGGTGATGACATCATATTCTGAATATGGTCAGTTCTTCCAATGGAAAAGATATACTACAAAATAGCTAATTTAATTATCTAGAGAAGTACCCTATTTAGTTGTCTCCTGTTTTAGGCATTATTTTAGCGTGATGCACAAACTCCTATTTCTTTTGACAGACAGTGGTTATCACTGAAAAGGAAATATTTAGCAAGAGTTACTAGGTTGTAAGTATCTGAGAGACAGATACTTTTCCTGTATTTAGAAGAACATAAAAATGTAGTTGATTTCCTAGTTGCCACCACTTTATGTTGTACATCCAAATGACTGCTAATTAATAGGGCCCATATTCTTATTTCTTAGGAATGATGTCGTATGACTAGTTGATTAAGAAAACACATAATATCAATTTATGTCAAAATTAGGTACATACATAGACTTGCAGGTCAGCATGATCGATCTGTGTATACAGTAACTCTAGGTGCTTACAAATCATTAAACAATCAATTCGTAAGCATGTAAAGGATAATAGGTTTATAAGTAATAGCCAACATGGATTTGTCAAGAACAAACCATGCCAAATCAACCTCATTTCCTTCTTTGACAGGATTACTGGCCTAGTATATAGGGGGAGAAGCAGTAGAATTGATTTGATTTTAGTAAAGTTTTTGATGCAGTTCCATATGACATTCTTATAGACAAATCAGGGAAATGTGGTCTAGAGTAAATTTGCACCCATAAAGTGGGTGCAAAACTGTTTGAAATACTTTACTCAAAGAGTAGTTATCAATGGTTTGCTGTCAAACTGGGAGGATGTATCTAGTGGGGTCCTGCTGAACCCAGTCCTGGGTCCAGAACTTTTCAATATTTTCATTAATTACTTGGATAATGGCGTGGAGAGTATGCTTATAAGATTTGTGGATGACACCAGCGTGGGAAGGGTTGCAAGCTCCTTGAACGACAGGATTAGAATTCAAAATGACTTTGACACATTGGAGAGTTGGTCTGAATTCAACAGGATGAAATTCAGTAAAGAAAAGGGCAAAGTACTACCCTGAGGAAGGAAAAAGCAAATGCATAACTATAGATGGAAATAACTGGCTAGGCAGTAGGACAGCTGAAAAATATTTGAGGATTATTGTTGATTGTAAATTGACAGTGAGTCAACAATGTGATGCAGTTGCAAAAAGGCTTAAAAAATTTAGGGTGTATTAACAGGAGTGTCGTATGTAAGACATGGTAGTTAATTTTCCCACTCTAATTAGCATTGGTGCAGTCTCTGCTGGCGTACTGTGTCCAGTTCTGGGTGCCAAACTTTAAGAAAGATGTGGACAAATTGGAGAGGACAGCAACAAAAAAGATAAAAGGTTTAGAAAACCTGACCTATGAGGAAAGGATAAAAAAATGGGTAATGTTTAGCATAGAGAAAAGAAGACCGAGGAGGGCCCTGATAAACGTCTTCAAATACATTAAGGGCTGTTATAAAGAGGATGGTGATCAATTATTCTTCATGTCTACTGAAGTTGGAGAAGAAGTAATGGGCTTAATCTGTAGCCACAGAGATTGAGATTAGATGTTAAGAAAAGCTTTCTAACTATAAGGATAGTAAAGAACTGGAATAGGCTTCCAAAGGGAGGTTGTGGCATCCCCATCATAGGAGGTTTTTAAGAACATGTTAGACAAATATTTGTTAGGGTGGTCTACTTGGTCCTGCCTCACTGCAGGGGGCTGGACTAGATGACATCTCAAGGTCCCTTCCAGTCCTATATTTCTATGATTTCTTTTTCCAAAAGGTTTTGTATTGTGTTTTTATTTTGAGATTACTGGTGAAAGAATAGTATTTATTTTGCGTGAGAGTTAGAGTCAGAGTTAAGGCTATTGTATTGTTATGAAATAGATATTTATTTATGCTTGATAAAAAATAATATGTGTAAGGGAGTGCAAGATTTATGATGTCCTTAACTTTTTTTCTTCCTTTAAGTGACTGGGTTCTGTACATGGTGAATTAGGTAAATATTTGGTGTCACTTAGCAAACTTAACAGGTTTTTTAAAACACATTTTTGCTTTGGGTTTTTTCCAGGTTTGAAAATTTTAAACTTTTAAATAAATGGAATAGGGTGCAGAAGTGCACAGTGCAGGCAAAGCTAAAAATCTCCATATTTTCTTAGCAACTTTGTAATTATTGTTGAATTAATCTGTGAGGGAAAATGCTTTGTCTACAAGCAATACATCATCCAGTATTAGAGTTGATTGGGAAACTGTATTTCACTTTCACAAAGCAATGTCTGGAGTCGTGTACTGTGGGAAAGTCTTGATATTTCTGACACAAAATATGCTCCCTGGGCTCCCAAGGAGCCAGAAAATCTGGAAGTCTGGGGACTCCCAGCTCAATAGCAGCCCAGCAGGTGAGCTGCAGGGAAGTTAGGGAGCTAGGAAGCTGGGGCTCCCAGGGCTCAAAGGATCCTGTTTCCCTGGCAGCCCACCTGGCAATCTGCAGAGGAGCCAGTAATGTGGAAGCCCCGAGAGCCCCAGCTCTGTGACAACCCGCTTGGTGGGCTGCCAGGGAGCTTGGGAGCCCTGGCTCTCTGGTGGCCCATCATGGGGAATGGCAAGGAGCCTGGGAACTGGGGAGGTGGACAAGCTGGCAAGAAAGCTGGTAGGTTTCCATCCAACACTTGTCTGGTTTTCATCGAAAAATTATTCGAAATCAACACATTCCCATGGAATATTTCACCTTTGACTAATCAGCCTTTTCCAACAGTTCCCTCAAAAATTTCTGACCAGCTCTACTCAGTGTGTTTGTAAGGGCTGTGGAAAGCACTTGTCAATACGAGTGCCCTGGAAAAGCTATACACGACACCAGCATTTTGCTTTGCTTGTGACAGGGGTCATTGAAGGATATGGCCAAGATTTTAAAAAGTGACCTGAATTTTTAGCTGCCACTATTACTGGGACACCTTCTAGATTCCTAATATGCAGAAAGTGCTGAGCATCCACTTTCCTAAAATCAGGCCCCTTTAAGGTAACTCAATTTGGGCATTCTAAAATCAAATCACCAAAAATCATGACCTATATTTTTATGCCTTCTCTTTTCTCAGTCAGTTTTGTCTTTTCTCAATGATTGTTTTCAAATAATGGTGATTAAACATTTTATATTTTTTCCTTTGAAAATTGCAAAAGCCAATCAAAGTTAATGAGACTTAGGGTATGTCTACACAGCAAAGAAAAACCTGGGGCTGGCCCGTGCCAGCTGAGTCAGGCTCACAGGGCTGGGCTGTGGGGCTGTTTCATTGCTGTGTAGACTTCCGAGCTCAGGCTGTAGTCTGATCTCTGGGACGCTCCCACCCCACAGAGACCTAGAGGCCAATCTCTAGCCTGAGCCCACAGCCCAAGCCCCGTGAGCCCAAGCTGGCCGGTAGGGACCAGCCGTGGGTGTCTAGCTACTGTGTAGACATATCTTAGGCACTTAAGATATGTGGCATGTAACAGGGTATACTGGGTCCTTTAAGCCCAGTGAGGGCCAGAAGACCCCGTTCCAGGAACACTGGAATGAATGAAGGCCTAGGTAATGGCCAACGCTGGAGCAGGAAGAGAAGAAGTGGTCCTGGGAAATAAGTGGTTAGACCAGTTGTTCTCAGCCTATTTACCATTGTGGGGCGCATTTGCAGATTTCTGTGTGTTATGTGGGCCGCATCCACACAATACATATACTACCTGTATGGCCCTGAGGATGTCACAAGGGCCACAGCTGTGTGCTGAATGGGCTGGGGGCTGCAAACCACTGGGTTAGATGAAACAACTGTCTCTTTAAGAGTCTGGGACCAGGATCCCTATATTGTAGGGTGGGGCAGGGCTTCCCTCTGCAACTGGGATGAACCCTGGGATGGAGGGAGGTATATATGCTGCCTTCTCCCTCATAACAGAGAACTGCTAGCAGGAGGCGGAAGCCTGCCTGTTGACCTCTTCATGGTGAAGGTGCTGAGTATAAAATAGGGGACAGCTGGAGAGAAGCTGGCTGAAGTCTACAGCTGGCAGTTATTGCAACCAAGCCCCAGGAGGCAGGCTGTGGAATCCTGATCCAAAGAAAGGGAATGAGTGCTTATACTCTAAGCCAGCCCCAAAACGAGGACTGTAAACTCCTGGTCCAAGGGGGGAGAGAGACACTGCATGTTCTTTAATTCACCCCTGAGGAGAGGGCTGTAACTACTGATCCAAGGAGAAAAACTGCTTTTATTCTAATCCTGCTCTCAGAGAGTGCTGTGGACTCTGGCTGCAAGAAGAAAGAGCCTGACTGAGATGTAACCCACCTCCAATAGGTGGGTGGTGGCCTACTGCCCCTTGGAAAGGGAATTATTTGAATTGTGACCTAGCCCTGGAAGAAGGGCTGTAGACTCCCAGTTCCCAGAGAGTGATATTAACAGTTATAACCTGGACTGTTGAGGCCCATGGACTAAAAAAGTAGAAGAGGGAAACTGAGGCAGGGCACCTGCAAAGTGACCTCAGGTCACAAGGAGGTACCTTGGAAGAGGCTACACTATGACAGGGTGCTTCTGGAAAAGTTTACACAGTACCCAAAACTACCTATGTATCAAATACTGCT
Source organism: Terrapene triunguis (assembly GCF_002925995.2). Lineage (NCBI taxonomy): Eukaryota > Metazoa > Chordata > Testudines > Emydidae > Terrapene > Terrapene triunguis. The sequence continues at coordinate 43,355,135 of NW_020664413.1, forward strand.
GCGCACTGGGCAGACTAAAGAATACTGTAAGACTGTGTAAAAAAATTAAAAGGAGCAATCACTACTCCTTAACCAGTTTAATCAAAAATGTCAGAACATGTTCTAGACAATGTGAGAGAACTCTAAAACTATGAAAGCCTGAGGATTTTACTTTTTCTACAATCAACACTTGACTCTAAATTCTTGACAACAAATCTAGTGCATGAAGAAGACAGGATGTAAGCTCAGCTATACCTCCCCTAAAAAGTGATCAAATTATGATTGTCGTATATGTGTGAGCCTGGAAGGGAGCTGCAATTTTTCCCCAAGCTGTCATGCCGTGCTCTGTGTGGTTGAATTCTCATGAAACATTTGGGGACATTGGTAGAAAATATACCTTGGAAAAATATTCAGATTTCCTGCCAAAGAAAACAGAACAATTGCACTTTTAGTCTAGGGTCTGCCTGGTTAGTACAGAACATGCTAAATTTGACAGTTACAGCAACACTGAAGGTGTATCACTGATAGTAGGGTAAATTCTGTTCTCAGTTATGCCGATATAAATCCAAACTAATGCCAGAACCTTCCAAAATTTATTCCAGAATTACACAAGTGGTCCTATTTTTATACACATGTGCCAGATATGACAATCAGACCTTTAAAATGTGTTACTGTACTGTAAATAAAAGATCTGCATACCACACAAAAAGGTCTCTTTAAAAAGCTACCTCATCTGCAAAATCTTAACAGTGAATCATTGCTAGTATTTAAGGTATTTAAAGATCTGATCCTGCTGCTATTGAAGCCAACTCTCATCATCGTCCATGGGACCAAGATAAGGTTTTAAATCATAACTCTATGGAAAGTACATAATACACATCATCTTGCAAATGGCATGTGTACAGCATGATGACTGAGGTAGAGAAATATATTAACTCTCTCTCTCGTTTTCTCTTTCTACAAAACTGCGTAAGAACATAAAAATAGCTATAGTAGGCCAAACCAACCATACATCCAGGGCCGGCTCCAGGCACCAGCTTAACAAGCAGGTGCTTGGGGAGGCCAAGGGAGAGGGGCGGCACGTGCGGCAATTCGGGCCCTCACTCCCTCTAGGAGCGAAGGACCTGCCGCCGAACTGCCGCCGCCGATTGCGGCTTTTTTTTTTTTCCCCAATTGCTGCTGCCGGTTGCGGTTTTTTTTTTTTTTTTGCTTGGGGCGGCAGAAATGCTGGAGCCGGCCCTGCATACATCTAGCCCAGTATTGGGTCTTCTGAGAGTGGCCAGGGCCAGATGCTTCTGAGGGAGTGAGCGGAACAGGGAAATTTTGAGTGATCCATCCCCTGTCTTCCAGTCCTAGCTTCTGGAGTTTTAGGGAAACCTGGAGCATGGGGTTGTATCCTTGACCCTCTAGGATAATAGCCATTGATGGACTTATCCTCCATGAACTTCTCTAATACTTTTTTGAACCCAGTTATAATTTTGGCCTTCACGACATCCCATGATAATGAGTTCCACAAGTTGACAGTGCATTGTGTGAAGAAGTACTTCCTCCTGTTGGTGTAAACCTGCTGCCTATTAATACAGTAGTTCCTGTGTTATGTGAAGGGTAAATCACACTTCTCGATTCACTTTCTACACACCATTCATGATTTTATAGACCTCTATCATATCTTCCTGTAGTCATCTCTTTCCTAAGATGAACAGTCCCAATCTTATATATGGAGATATACCTATCTCATAGAACTGGAAGGGACCCTGAAAGGTCATCAAGTCCAGCCCCCTGCCTTCACTAGCAGGACCAAGTACTGATTTTGCCCCAGATCCCTAAGTGGCCCCCTCAAGGATTGAACTCACAACCCTGGGTTTAGCAGGCCAATGCCCAATAGGGATTTTAAATTTAATTACATAATGGTTGCTATTACCAAGCAATTCAGCTATAATCACCTCTTGGACAAAATCCTGTGCTCTACTGAGGACTAAGTCAAGAATAGCTTCTCTCTGTGTGGATTCCAGGACTAGCTGCTCCAAGAAGCAGTCATTAATGGTATCTAGAAATGTTCTCTCTGCAAGTCTGGTTTATGTATAAAGCTCCTCGAGCTATGTGTAAGTGAACAACAGTTAAAATCTAAGTTGTACAGTGTTTTAGCTATGTTGTTTACACTTTACATAAGACTTTAAGTAAATGATCTGCTTTGCCATACTGCCAGTTGTCACAGTGTCTTGGAAGGTACCGGTATCATTAACTGTTAATGGGATTTGTGCATGTAATGCCCAAGCATAGCTTTTAATATGATGACTAGTGTATTAAGTGCACTACCTAGAATATTTGCTCTTACAATTCTAGTTTTGCCTTACAATGAACCAGCTCATACCGCTAAGGCTCATGGGCAGATGGGATCCTCCACCGTTGGAAGGCAGGGTAGTTACCTCCCATTAGGCCACACTTACTAGGATGGAGGAGGCGGCTTAGACTGTAAACAGACATTTATGGAATGGGTGAAATCTTGTGTGTATGTTAAGGTTAAAATGAAAATTACATTTTTGACAACTGATCACATGTCTTGCCTATTTATTTATTAGGTTAAATGTGGTTTTGTTCTTAGCTTGCCCCTGAAGAGCTGCGTTCGACAAACAGGAAGTGAACCCCAGCTGCTTTGGACTGTAATGCCAGAGAGAAACTGTAGGTCTGAGTTCTTATTCCACCAGCTGGTGAATTTTTCTTCCTGGGTACAGAACCAGCTATAACATTTATTTATCTGAACACCATTCCATTCTATTAGCTCAGGCTATAAACATGCCACATACTCATGCTTGTTGAAAGCTTTTATTTCTTTTAAAATTAATCCAATTTGGAACTTGATTAGGGATGACACATTCCCTTAATCACAGAAGCAGAAAGTCAGTATGGACCTCACTAAGATGATCCCAGCTGGGAATCCTGTCTTAAATACCCATACTCGATATGTGTACAGTACATGGTCTCTTAGCTGTGTATGTTCATCCCCATCTGTCAGGATGGAATGGTGACTGCTCTCAAGTTGTTTGGACTCTTGCCCTAGAGCACAGGTGCCTGGCAATGATGTGTTTATATGGCCAGACAGCAAAACACTGCAAGTGACATTTCCTCTGCAGGAGGTTCCTTCTGTGTGCCAGTGCCGAAGGATGTGCACGAGGTCTGTAATACACCGCGCAGTTTAGAGAGAGAAAAGTGACTAGGGCTGGAAGTATTCTTCATTTCCCTATCCATGACTACATTTCAAACACATTTAGACAAGGATACAGATTTGTTTTACAGAATGCAATGCCTATTTACTGTGCTGAAGCCAGTAAGCATTCTGCCTGGGCTATCATTTAAATCCTAAAAACAGTGGAGAATTAATGTGGTTTGTCCACAAAATTGAGTGATATGCTTGTGGATAAGATGATCAACTGTCTCCACATGCCATCATGTGCCTTAATTACCAGCCATTGTTGTATATGCATGTCCTATTACTTTCATGGAAGAACCACAGACACTTACACATGTGAGTAATTCTATGTCTGTGAGTAGTCGCACTGAGCTCAATAGAACTACTCACATGCAAAGTGGCTCCCGGATCAGGGACTATTGGTTGGGGAGCTCTGGAGTGCATTTGGGCACTTGAAGCTTTAGTATTAGTTACATTATCAGTATCTCATTCTCTCTAATGATGGCAGCCTGTTTTAAGATGGCATAATTGGCCCTTATTTTATACAATTCTGTCTTGCTAATCATTGATTTCTCTCCAATTTTGCTTTACCTGTCAGAAGTTATTAACCAGGTCATTCCAGCTCTTCTTGAAGAACACCTATATTCTAATGATTTATGTGACAGATACTTGCAGCAGTCTGATTTTTGTTTAACCTAGAGCACTGAGGCTGTCATTGTGGGGATCTGTAATAAAATGCATTCGATAAACTAAGGTGCAGCTCTTTTTGGTGTTTAAAACAGATGTCTATTAGATTTTCTGTCAGTAATTAAACTCCTCTGTTGAATTTTATAGCAGAAGCCTGTCTTGGTTTAAAGTCCATCTTTCTTAACAGATGCAGTTTATTGCTTTGGGACCTCAAGTTCCTACAGTCACCCAATCTACCCTGACATCTTCTGGAATCCACAGTATTGTCACAAGCTAATTGGGTGGCTCCCTGCAAGAATTGTGAGGTTTAATTTGAAATCTCTCGATGACTTATGTTAATATTTTTTCATGCTGTATTTTATTATTTGTATTACTGTAGTGCCTAGGAGCTCTAGTCATGGACCAGGACCCCATTGTACTAGGTGATGTACAAACACAGAACAATTTATTAGATATTATAAATCTTTGTACATGAAGTCCTGTAGTAGCTCTCCCAATGACTGCATTTTACTGTGTATCACCATAGTGTTCTATCCTGCAAATACATGCTTCCTTTGACCAATATAATGTGTTCCTATGATTTTTATTGTCCTCCATACACAGATAGCACAGAGATGTGCCTCTCCCTGGAGACCCTGTGCTGGCTGTTGCTGAAACGTATGCCTGCTTTTCTATTATTAGGATATTGAGGATGTTGACAAAAGAGAAGCATTAATGGGGACAGACTTCCCTTCTGATGTCCTTTCTGTCTTCACTCGTCGTTTCCTGTGAAGGTATCTTTTTCTTTTTTCCCTTCTCTTTTGAAAATTCACTGTCTTGGAATCAAAGCTGCCCCTGAACTAGCTTTTGAAGATCGGAGGACTCAGACTATAAAGCTGCCACACAACAGTTTTAGGAATATCTCCAAGCTATGACTCGTTCTCTTGCCTTGATATCTAGATGCTCATATAGCCTGTATTAGGCCCCAGTTGTGTAACTAATTTCATACATTTGGGGGGGCGGGGCTTTCTGCTATTACTCTAGAGACATTTGCAGCTTGTGCAGAACTCTCCTGCCGATATGTTAACTGGAACCGAGATCTCTGTTTATATTCTGTGCTGACAGAAGTTCATTGGCTTGTAATACAGTAGTGGGTCCATTTTAAAGTTTTGTGCAGTCTTACCCCATCACATGTGTGAAATTTGCTGTGTTCATATTCCTTGTGGCTTCTCTTTCACTCTAGATGATGGAGTGCTGACTTCTGCTCATAACAGGACTTCGGAACAGACATTTATTTCTCCTCCTTAATTACGAAACTTACATCTGTTTCAATAACTGAGCTAAATCAAGTCTTAACATTCCTTTGCTCAGCATTACTTTTCCACAACGTGGTTTGATTTTAATTTAATGTTTTGTAGAGTGCTCAGTTATTCACATGAAGGGGACTATATAAGTGTGATCTGATTGATGGAACACATGCGTCTTTATACTTTGACACCTGTTTGCAGTTGTGTGCTAAATAACACTGAGTTCATGGACGCTTCTGGCTGCTGCCAAAACAGATTATATTACAGCAGGTGCCTGGGAAACCCATGAATATTTTTGGGATGGAAGTGTATATAACAGGAAAGCACTTCTTCTATGTGTGAAGCCAGCCTATGTTAGGGAACACTGCCAGGGGACAAAATGAGCCACAAAGAATGGAATCTAACAGAGTTTATGGAAGAGGTTGTACCATACCAGGTGCTGAGTCATCAGCTGTAAGTCTAACTGGTCAGAAATAGGATATTGGATCTCTTTTCTCTTGGGACAAAGGCCAAAAAAGAAAGTTTACATGTGTTTGATTTACTGGAGAAATCAGTAAATTGTGATAGACTGTTGCAATCAATGGGCCTTGTGTGACTAGAAGTTTGCAGGATTATATCCCACAATAGCAAGGGTGTTGCAGATCATGACTAAAGTGCATTGACAGAGCTGTGAGAGGAAACTTGCACAATGCTTGCCAGAGGACTCCTCGGCTCCAGTAGAGTGCTATCAGCTCTTCACTTTCTGTCATGAGCACTGAATTCAAATAAACCATAAACACTACTGTTGTATGACAACACACACGGATGTTTGCCTGAAAACTCACAGGCAGAGCGGGAATGAGGAACAGATGTTTTCTACCCTAATTATGGTTCCCCTAATAACCAATGAGGCTGCTACATAGGCCATCCACAACAGGAATTGTAGAGTAGCTTTCCTCAGCAGGGTAATGGTATCCAGTAAAGGGTACACTACTGCCCCGCAGATTGGGTTACTAGGAATAATTTATACAGTGCGACTATGGTGAAGGCTTCATTGACAGTCAAAATATGGGTACAAAATAATAGAACCATGTATGCAATGGGTCAGAATTTGGTCCCAAGGCCTTAAATGCAGGGATCACCCGTGATACCAAAAAGACATAAAAATGATGGATGAATCAATAGCAGTACCATATTTAGCAAGTAAACAGGCAAATAAGAATGAAGGAAGTGGAAAGTTGCAGATGTTTTAATATATGCAAGAGCATATTTTCTCATAAGGGCTTTGGTGCTTACTGGGTCAGCAACAATTTTTTTAAAAACAAACCCATAATAATTCTAGTTATCTGTGAGCAGATAAAACCAGCTGCCACTATATTTCCAAAGTCAATCTACTAGAATTTTTCTCTAGAGGTCACAGTGATTAAGGGCAATTTCTTCTGCAAAACTCAGTCTATGAAAATAAAACATGTATTTCTTTTATCTCATTAAAATTTTAGGTTTTTTAGCTCACTTAGTTTCCTAGGTTTTTTTAAATAGATTTTAATATTTACTTTATTGCTTCTTTAATAGAGGGTTTTTATTTAAATATCATATTTGTATTTATCCAGTATTTTCCCCTAGCATCCATCATCTAAAAGCAATGGTAAGCTTAGTTTAAATAAGGGCTTTTTTTTTTAATTGTAAAAAAATCTTCACTTTATAATTCCTTGGAAGCTTGATAGTGAAGTCTGATTCCTTATCAGGTCTCTGCAAAAACATATGTTTTTAACTTTAAGCTTATGTACCTGAGTAACTTTAAGAACATATATAATCCCATTACGGCTTCAGTGGGATTACTCATATGAAACATGTTTAGGTGTTTGCAGGATCATGGTCATGCAAACGTTCATCCATTGATTCATCTGCCCTCTGGCCTGCTGATGTAGCGCTACTCACGAACCCTGGGTTGTGTCTACTGGTTTGTGCTATATACTATTTGTGCTGCTGTATAAATGCCATTTTTTTTAGCAAAGAGTATCAAAGCTTTTGGGGCCAGATTAAGAGGTGTTGAGCTCTTTCAGTTCTCACTGACAGTAACTGGTGTTATGGATGTTCAGCAGCACCTCTAAAAATGAGGCACTTTGCTTTCTTTTTCGTTAAAATTATATTTCAAAAAATAGGTGAAACATTTTATTGTCAAATCCCAAAGTGGAAGCAGCATATAAACCTAATTCTCTATATAAAATAGGAATTAAAGGGAAGATAGATGTAAAATATAAAGGATACTTTAAAGAAGTCGTACAGAATTTAACAGAAAATTGTGTATAAACATTTTGAGCCATTCTGTAGAATTTAATAGACAATTATATACCTGCTATTGAATTTTATAGCCTGTTTAAAAATATCTATGGAAAGACAGCATTCTTGTTAAGTTACACTGATTTCTAGAATTATCTTTATAGAACCCTGTTTAATTCCATCCCTATTACATTTTAAAAGCCATTCCCATGTGCAATGAAGAATAGCCGTAGAAGAAACAGGTGCAGACTTCAAGGGGAAAGTTGCACTGGAGATGTTTAAAAAGCATGATTGATTTTCAGGCAAAGGAGCCAGATAAGGTTTTATAAACTCAGATGTATGGTGGATTGTATGAGGATGGCTAATTGACATTATTATCTATTAGTAATTAACCTGTTTGACCTTTGGGTTAATTTATTTGACAGTTTTTTTATTTCCATCTTTAACCTCTACCCACTTTCATCCTCAGTGTTACTAATCAGATGCATTGTAATGACTAATTTGCTTAGTTGTAGATAATTCTTCTGGTTTTCCTGAGATTTTAATGCTAACAAAACAATTTAAATCACATTTAACAAAATGGCAATGCTTGGCTACTGGCATACTTATTTTCTTTCAGTGAGTGAGTGCTTCTTCTTATCCCCCAGCATTAAAGAGGAGAAATAGTACAGCAACATTTTAGCAAGGTATTAATGCCAAATTATTACTAAATAAAGAACATTTTTTCATAGTCAAGAAGAAAAATCCCTTAAATCTTTAGGGGAATGGGATTAAGCCAAGCTACTTCAAGTGATATCAGGCTTGAAGGAACAGAAGCTTTCATGATAGCCTGAGCTATTAGAATGGGCAAAAGAGCAGAGCTCGTTCTTAGGTTGAGAAGAATGCAAGGTAGGAGAGATAAGCACGTATTCATTACACAAGAAGGATCACTTATTGTGAATTTTGGAAATCAGAGAAGGGGCTGAAAATCCCCATTTACCAACCATATTACCAAGACATATGTAAACCTAAACACACATGCATAACTGGAAGAAAAAAAAGAGGGAAGAAGAGAGCCTGAGTGAATATTAAAATTGAGGGCAAGATTTGCTCAAGAAAACATCCAATTGCTACAGTGATAGCTATGAAAGAGATGCCTAAGTGTACAGTAGTAATAAAACACACAAAGAATATTTAGTGTGTCTACAGGATAGAGATCTTGGGCTAGATTACAAGGTACACATAGGTCCAACATTTAGGTGCCTCTGGCATTCACAAAATCACCACTCAGCTGCAGCCTAACCCCATAGGGACTTTAGACACCTAGATGTCTGTGTTTCCACCATTAAAGTCCCTAAGGTGCACAGCTGCCTGTGTCCGGACACCACCCAGCTGCTCAGTGTCTAACTCATGCGTAGCAGGTTTCACAAAAAACTAGAATCCCCCTACCTATCTTGCCTTCAGGCCCCAGGTGATGGTGGCAGTGGTGGTGCCGCCTTCCTTATGCCCAACATCCCATTGGCTACAGCACTCACCCAGGATGTGGGAGATGCAGGTTCAAGTCCCCACTTTCCTTGATATGGAGCAGGGACTTGAGCCCAAGTCTCTCACCTCCCAGGAGAATGCCCTAACTTCCAGGCTATGTGGTATTCTGGGATGGCTTTCAATCTTTTGTATTAAAGCTGTTCCCCCGTGTATAAATAATTAAGGTATTCATTGGAGCAGGGGAAATGGAACATGGATCCCACCTCTCAGAAAAGTGCCCTAACCATTGAGTCTTGAGTAATCCTCTCTCTCGCTGGTCCAATGAGTATTTAATTGCTTATACTCAGTGCAAATATTGATGTTGAGCCTTTTAAGGATGAGTCCGAGACCACAAGCTTGATGGTCAGGGTAAGTATTTTGAACCTATCAGGAGCTGTATATAAACAATGAGCCAGGTTGTATAGTGGACTCAATAGACAAGAATGGCTAGGGTTTTTGACCTTTCTGTTAAAGGGAATTAGATGATTTGATCACTGGCAGAATGTAAACACCAACTCCAGTGCAATAGACTCATCAGCTGGCAGTAGATTTTCATTATTTTATGAGGCCCCTGGCAACAATTTGCTAAAGGAGCACTCACTGTACAACTACATAAGGCTAGGGGCAGAGAGAAAGGACATTTAATGAGGCCTATAAGTTTTCTGTTTTAATTCTGAAAGCTTCAGGACTGCAAAAATGTTTTATAACGGAAAATTTGTTTATACAAAGAATCAAAGCAACCCTTCTTCTCAAAGGCAGACACTCAGAGTAAGGCTAAAGCTTTACTAAGAGAATAGAATTTACAAACCACCACAGTGATCTGGGTTAATTAAATCTTTTTAGTTTGGGGTAATGGAGCACAATTTCAAGGACTAATTTAACACTACATTTTACTACCATTGGCCTCAAACCCAGTCAATATTTGCATTACAAATGGAGTTCTAAATAGTTTCTAAGCTAGGTTCAACATGTGTGCCTGCTAAAGGTGCACAGGAACCTAACACACTACAAAACTCCAAAACTAATGGGCACTCACAGATACACTCATCATGAACAAATGGGCACTTATACACGGCGGGGTTAGAGCTGGGCAAAGTTTCCATAATGAAAGTTTTCTTCAGCAAAATCAGTTTGCTTCAGGTGTGTGAAGTGGAATTTAGAGCATTTTTACATTTTTAAATTACTGTATGAAATTTCAGGCCTACATTTTTTTTTGGTAGTAACACAGTTGTTAAAAAATCAACGCACCACCTTTGCAGGGGAGGGGAGGGAGGAAGCACCTCAGAATTTTGAAAAATCTGCTGAAGGAGAAAGAGAGGTTGGTGATAACGTCACATCGTCATTGGCCAAGGGATCTAATCATAAATAGTGGTCCTGAGTTATAGACTTAGTTCTTCCAGTGAGAGATCTTAACAGTAGTTTGCCCACAGACAGCACTTTTCACATGTTGGGCTCAATTCACCCCTTCCTTACTTGCACCCTCCTGTACCAGCCAGGACCACTGCACCTGAAGGGATATGATTTGTGGGGAAAGGCAGCTGGTGTTTGCATTGATACATTCTAATGGGGAACTTGCCAGGAAAGGGCAACTTCAACTTGTATCACCTGTGTGCCTGGCTATACCCTCTTTCTGGTCGTTACGTCCCACTTCTATGGCAGTGCCAGCCAGGTAAGGTTGACATGGTGTAGTGAGGAGTTATGGGTGACTTCTGTTTCCACAGTTCTCCTTTGTGTGTTATTTCCAATGCTAGGGACACCGGGTTATTGACTGTAGACCCACTGTAGTCTGTGACTGAATCAAACCATTACTAATACCTCCCGCCACACCGCCAAGAAATACAACTATCATTATCTCCTTTTTATAGCTGGGGAAATTAACACTCGGAGAGGTTCAGTGACTTAATAATTTCCCTGATTTTCAGAGGGAGAAAATGAGACACAGAGAGGTTAAATAACATCTATTTGGATAGTACATTACAGTCAGCATAACCTACCTTCAATAAGATCAGACAGGACTTCAGCAATTTTAGCACTGCTTGAATAGACCTACATTATAGTCTGGATAGCCAGAGAATTTTGTCAATATTCATCTTAAAACACATGCTCTGTCTCCCATCACTTTAGGAACTACTTATTTCATGAAAGGAGCCTTTCCAATGCCAATCTTCCTAGCTAACCAAAAAAGGAGAAGAGAAAAAATATTTCAAGGGCTGTAGGAACAAGCGCTGTGGAGTGCAATATACTATTCTTCAAACTCAGTGAATTGATTTGGTGTTCAGCTAAAGACTCAAGCAGTCCTTAACAATAATACCTGCTAGTTCCCATTACATTGCAAATGAAAATAGTTCACAGTGATCACTTGAAAGGCTCTAGTAAGATATATTGTTGGGATTTTGCTATTTTGAAGACCAGTTGGGATAAGAAACAAATTAAACTAGCAAAACCTCTTAGAGGGACTGAATTTAACTAGGTGTGGATGAACTGCATGATGAGCTACTATAACCTCTGTTTTTGAGATTTGTGAAAGGTGAGATACCTTCCTTCTCTGTGCAATTCCTTTGGCCCTTTCCTTTTTCCTTTTTGCATGTTTCTCCTTATCCTGCCTGGGAACGGAAGAAGAAGTTTCAAAGTACCATGACTCAGGCAGTAGTAGAAGCCCAGCAGAGTATGCAAACTTTGGTGTGGTAATTAAAAGGAAACTTTTTAATGTCATCTTTTGCTAAATCCAACCCACAAAGCTAAGAAATATAGAGTTAAAGTTGCAATGCAAGTCTTAAACTTCATCCTGTTTTGTTTTTAAGAAAATGGTCATGAAAAGTGCCAGAATAAAGTACTGGGAGACTCCCATTGATTGCCGTGGGCATTAGATCAGCCCCTCAAAACCCTGGAGACTGAAGGCATGCCCTTCCAATAAGCCTCCACTGGGATCATGTATAGAGGTAAGACACTAGTTCAGCCTGCATGCTCATTTGGTGAGGACTATGATATTGATTTATATGATGAGGACACTTGTCCATTAGCTGCAAATCCAGATGAAACCACAAATTCAATTGGCGCTCCTGGGTTTTAATAAAGGATACATACCTCCAGAGACGCTTATGAAGGGGGACTTTTTGTAAATTGAGTCAAAAAATAAATTAGGCATATTGTGGGAAACTAAAAAACTATCAGATGGTCACTGCCAGGCACTACAGGAATCATTTTAATTGTACAATAACAAATGAAATATTTAATTTACAATTGTTTTACATTATTTTTACATGAATCATCTAGGCAGCATATTTTTAAAATAGAGAGGTTTTCTTCCCTTTAAATTGAATAGTGAAGAGCAAAACTTGCTTAATGTCACTTGCTTTATTGGCTGAGTGGAAACTGAGCAGGAAGAAGAATTAATCCTCTTTGCCAAACAGAACATCTAAAATCCTAATAATTCTTTAAATGGCATTTATTGCTTTGAGCAAAATGTTTTGGTGCTTCTAAATGGAAGGAGCAGCAAAGAGATGAAATTCTTTGCATTATGTACTGTACTTAACAGCACCACCTCAAGCCTTAGGGATTATTGCCTCTGTGTTTGCTTTGAATTCAAATCTCAATAAGAGCTCAAGCTTTCGTCTTTTGGGAATGCCCGTGTAGTTTAAATGACATTATGCGGGGGAGGGAAGGGGTCAATTTGGCAGCTGCCTTGGGAATGGTGTAACTGGGAGGGGAAGGACTTTCACAGTCAAAATGATGGCTTCAGGGTACAACGTTGTTGGGAAATAGTAAGGATGTTAGTTCTTTGATCCAGGAGGATTCTGAAGAGATTTACAGATGCTCCTTCCAGATAATGGTATTTAAAATGAACCAACATTTATTTTAAAAAATCACCCTGTTGTCTCTCTAGTGACCATGTTAGACAAACTATTTAGACAATCAAGTGGCGTAAGCCCTGTCCTGAACAGGGATGCATCCTGAATCGGGCCATCGTGAGTGTCTTTTTCTCAGTGTTAGTAAAGCTCAGGAACATTTTCTGGTTTAGAGCAGGACTCACTTTATTTCCCAAACCTACCCAGGAAAGAGCTTGTGAGAAGGAGGGGTGAAGCTCTAATGGCTGAGCTTCCTGTCTGAAGGTGGTTACTGCAGAACAGCATCACCTTGATTCCTTCAGGTTTGTTTAACTCGTTTCTTTTATTACCACTGAAGCAGTTGCTGATGGGAGGAAAAAATAGCTCTGTGTGTGTTTGTTTATGCACATATATACACACAGCTTGTTATATATAATTCAAGAACTGCAGCAGTAAGGGAGGGCCCCACCCACAGGGGACTGGTACCAGGGTATGTAAAAAATAAGAAGAGTGTCATCAGAATGTGTGGAAGTCTCAGTGATGGAATGGGAGAGCACGATGCCATGGTAGCAGAAACTGGGAAAGGGATGGGCAAATAAAGCCTGGTGGTAGAAAGCATAGCTGGCATGAAAATGGAAAACAGGAAAAATTGAAAAAACACCTTTTCCTAAATCCTCCTTCCCAGGCACATACCCTCTTCTTCAGCTTCAAAGAAATCATCTCCCAGAGGTGATGTCGCTATGGCTCTACAGTACATTTTCTATTGCAGGTGAGGTACTGAGAAAGAAGATATACAAAGCAGGACTGTTTCTTGGAGAATAAAACAGCTGAGAATCCTAGATACATAAGAGAAAACACTAATAAAAGCCCAAGCCCAGCGGCCAAAGGGTAAGTCAAAGTGACATTGGGATTATGACGTCTAGCCCTTTTCATGCAACTGAAATACATCCTCAGGACAGGCCACAATGCACAGCCTGCCTGTTAGTATGCCAGCTGTTATGGCTCAGTTTTTATCCCCCCTTGACCAAACCAGAAAATCCTTTTTAGCACCTTGAAAATGCTCATTCATTATGCCAGACACATACAAGAAATATACACAGAGAAGAGTAATTATCCTGTATTTGAATAATCATATAGCCCTCTGGAAAGTCATGCAATTAAAGCAATATTTACTGAGCAGTTCCAGCAACTCCAACAGAGCTGTATCAAAAAGCTCCCAACACTGTCACACTCTCCGCCACTGCTCGGTAGAGGTGAATCCCCCTTATAACCTGGGGAGAAGTTTTTAACTATTCCAGTAACTTGACTAATGGAAAATTCAACGTCTTTTATTTTCACCTATACTATCTTGGCAGCCCATCTATTTCTCTTGGTTCCAAGTAACATGAGATAGGCTGCTTACTATGTCTTGGTTTGCGCTCTTGGAAAGCCATATGGATAGGTGAACTGGCTGGAAATATTACCCCTAGATATGGACTGGAGATCTAAACTTCAGATCCAGATTTTAAACACCCCAAAGCTCAGAGTTGTTTGGAGTCTGCTTTTTGGTTCATCCCATTATAGATACAGGGACTAGATGCAAGATCTGGATCTAGAGCCAAGTTCAGATTCTAAATAGCATCAAACTTTTGTGAGTGTTCTGCGCCTGAGCCAATCTCTAACTCCCAGATGGAGAAGAGACTTGTTTTCTCTGGTTTCTCTTTCACTGTAGGTAGTATGTCATCAGGTAACAATTAACATAATAGAACAGAATCATAGAATCATAGAACTGGAAGGGACCTCAAGAGGTCATCTAGTCCAGTTCCCTGCACTCATGGCATAAGTAAGTATTATCTAGACCATCCCTGACAGGTGTTTATCTAACTTGCTCTTAAAAATCTCCAATGATGGAGATTCCACAACTTCCCTAGGCAACTTATTCCAGTGCTTAACTACCCTGACAGGAAATTTATCTTAATGTCCAACCTAAACTATCCTTGCTGCAATTTACATTGCTTTTTGCCCTATCCTCAAAGGTTAAGGAGAATATTTTTTCTCCCTCCTCCATGTAATAACCTTTCATGGACTTGAAAACTGTTATAATTTCCCCCCTCAGTCTTCTCTTCTCTAAACTAAACTAACCCAATTTTTTCAAACTTCCCTCATAGGACATGTTTTCTAGACCTTTAATCATTTTTGTTGCTCTTCTCTGGACTTTCTCCAATTTGTCCACATCTTTCCTGAAATGTGGCACATTACTCCAGTTGAGGCCTAATCAGTGTGGAGTAGAGTGGAAGAATTACTTCTTGTGTCTTGCTTACAACACTCCTGCAAATACATCTCAGAATGATGTTTGCTTTTTTTGCAACAGTGTTACACTGTTGACTCATAACCCCCAGATTCCTTTCTGCAGTACTCCTTCCTAGGCAGTCATTTCCCATTTTGTATGTGTGCAGCTGATTCCTTCCTAAGTGGAGTACTTTGCATTTGTCATTATTGAATTTCATCCTATTCTTTCAGACCATTTCTCCAGTTTGTCCAGATCATTTTGAATTTTAATCCTATCCTCCAAATTAGCTATGTATTTAGTATGTCATCAGGTAACAAATAGAGCCTATATTCTCTACATTTAAATTCACATTGTTCTCCATTATCTATTTATTTCTGTAAAGTTCCCACATTCAGAGTTTAACTTCAGCTTGCACATTCTTTCAGGCTAATGAATTCTCTCTTTCAAAGTGCCTTAACAAACCTGGCTGTATCTCGTGAATAGGGGAATGGAATGATGACAGTATTCTGACTTAGGGTCCAGTGCTGCTTCCATTTAAGTGAATGGGAGTTTTATCATTGGCTTTAATGGGAGCAGAGTTAGGCCAGTGCTGAGTGCTTTGAAAATCCCACTTTTAAAAAAAGAAGAAAGTGTGATTGTAAAACAATAAACACTAGTAGGAACTGCGGGGTTGCTGCAATTCTGGAAACTACTTTTAGCTCCTTTTTAAAAACTTACTGACTTTAAAAACTTACAACATTATGTTGGTGGTGTCTCATTGAAAACAGCAATATCCACACAAATAATCATCTTACTAGTCCGTTAATTTTCTAAAATAATTAAGCAATATATTTTTTTTAAAATTGAAGCCTAAAGTACCAGACAGTGTCCCTTCAATGTGAAGCCTCCTTATAACTTTAGTAGGCCTTGGTCTTGCTATTGAATCAGGAAGCAATAAAGGGTAGGAATTAAACCAGAGGTGGGCAAACTATGGCCCGCAGGACTGTCCTGCCTGGCCCCCCGAGCTCCTGGCCCAGGAGGCTTGCCCCCGGCCCCTCCCCCTCAACCTCAGCTCGCTCGCTCCGCCGCCGGCACAATGCTCTGGGCTGCGGGGCTGTGAGCTCCTGGGGCAGCGCAGCTGCAGAGCCTGGCCTGACCTGGTGCTCTGTGCTGCGTGGTGGCGGCGGCGGTGCTCCAGGCAGCGCGGTAAGGGGGCAGGGAGCTGGGGGGGGGGAGGGTTTGGATAGAGGGCAGGGGAGTTCGGGGTGGTGGGCAGGGGGTGGGGGTGTGGATAGGGGTCGGGGTGGTCTGGGGAGGAACAGGGGGGTTGAATGGGGGCAGGGGTCCCAGGAGGGCAGTCAGGAAGGAGGTGGGGTGGATGGGGCAGCAGGGGGCAGTCAGGGGCAAGGGTTCCAAGGGCAGTCAGGGGATAGGGTGAAGGGGGGGTTGGATGGGGCAGGGGTTCCGGGTGCAGTCAGGGAGAAGGGGGGGTTGGATGGGGCAGGGGTCCCTGTGGGGTAGTCAGGAAGGAGAGGGGTTGGATGGGGCGGTGCGGGGCAGTCAGCGGCAGGGGTTCCGGGTGCAGTCAGGGGACAGGGGTGTGTGGATGGGGCAGGGGTCCCAGAGAGGCCATCAGAGAACAGGGTGGGTTGGATGGGGCAGGAGTCCCGGGGCGGGGGGCAGATAGGAGGTGGGGGCCGGGCCACGATCCCCTCCCCTAACTGGCCCTCCATACAATTTACGAAACCCGATGCGGCCCTCAGGCCCACCCCTGCCTTAGACCCATTGACTTTCAGTGAAACTTAGGATCCTAAATGCTTAAATAGCTTCTGAAAATGTTCTGAAAGGTTCCTAAGTTACTTAGGTGTTTTGCAAACATTACCCTCACTCTGCAGTCATGCTCATATAAGGGATAGGACAGTCAGGATAATTTCACCTTTCCCCATGTCACAGTTCTCTGGAGAGAAATGAATCTTTTTCCTTTGGGGCAAAACTTAAGTATCCAGCTTCAAAGCTTAGGTATCTTATCACTCACACAGTAGCTGCTGGACTTAGATAAACTTGATGGAAAATTCTGTAATACAAAGTAGTCAATATTTACCACACTTGTGTAAGTTGACTAGAATGTTCACGGACTGGAAAAGAATGGTATAGTACATTTAGGGCATGTAATATTGGATTGCAGGGCTAGTGAACTAAGCATTTTGGTTTTCTATCTATTGACTGCATGTGAAGTGGCTCAGAGGCAGGTGTGCTGCTGACCTTTCAAGTCCTGATAGCACCCTTACTCAGTGTGCAAAATAAACTTTCCAGTTCAGATAAATGATTTCCTGTTATAAAGACAAATGCACAGCAGCAGTCTGAATGTCACCAAGTCACATCAATAACTTCTTCCTCTCTTGTTCCAGTCTCTTTGCTCCACAGCTTGACTTTGTGTATAATGGATTTTTGCTTGCAAAGCAAATGATAGCTTGGGGAAGTTTGCCTTCAGGTAAATGTAATGTTTTGGGATTGCAAAGATTGGGAAAATAGAATTCACCTCCATGATGTAACTAGTTTTTCATGTGGGAGAGAGAAGATGATGACAGAGAAAAAGGCATAAGTGAGGCGGGCTTTAAATTAGGTTCAAAGGGGGCAGGTGACAAAAGCCCACAGGCAGATAAAAAAGGTGACCTTAACACATTGGGGTGGAGGGAGGGGGAAGAACAGAAAATTACAATAAGATCATAGGAGCAACAAGAGAGATAACAGTGGGGAAATCTGCTCTGCTCTACATACTCTGCTAGCAGAGCCATTGTTTTCAATGGAACTGCCTCCAGAATAAAGTACTACTCAGCATGAATAAGGGCTGTGAAGGACTTGGAAGATGCCTATAATATTTTGTGTATATTATATATACCTCTGTTTGCATGATTGGTTTTTATGTTGTTTGCTGTATCATTACAAGGGTTAATTCAGGCATGGGTTAGTGTCCACATACACAGTAAAGCAGGCAAACTTCTGCTAGTCACCCATTTTAATGCAGAGAACCACCTGCTTGGAAGTCTATCCCCAATCTCCCCTGAGGGGTTGCATAAACCAGTTTGGCCAGAGACAAGAGCTTTGGAACTGATAAATTGGCAGCCCCTGAAGCTCAGAAAAGAGACACAGAGACTGTGGGCAAGCAAACTGAACCCAGAAGTGGTGGTATCTGGAAAAGCCTACCTAAGCGTTAGGTAAGACTGACAGACATGTGGGCTGTTTATTGTATTAAAAATCCTATGCTTTTGTGATGCTTTGTTCCTACTGTTGAGATTAAACAATATTTTGTTTCAAAAAGCCTTATGGTATTCCCACACTGGTCACAGCTCCTGAAGGGAAGATTTATAGGGCTCAAATCCAGTCAGGCTGGCTGAGGAACCACAGACAGTACACAGGGTAATGCACTCCAGGACCCAGTCAGAGAGGTGGGAGAATTGCAGGATTCCATCCTGAGAGAAGTGAAGGCGTGGGGCCTATCACCTGAGGTGGGTGCACTCAGGGACACTTCTGAGAGATCAAAGGTACAGCTAAACCTGAACTATGACATGGGCATCAGAATCTGGCCCTTAATGTATAGCTTCAACACCTTGGCAGCTACTTTACGCATACATTAAATGGCAAAGTCCACATCTCTAAGAAACCGCAATCTAAATAAACCTGTGTGAACCTGTTAGATGAATTGGCATTTATTTTTTGAGTCATTTACTATTCCAAATCCCTTTACTTTATATTTTTCTCACTATTCAAACATTCTCCAGCCTTCTTCTTGTTGCTTGGGCAGTTACTAATGAAGACATCAAAGACATCAGCTATTATCTATTGTAGTAAGAGGAGGCCCTGAGATATAAACCTTGGTATCAGAGGCCCGGTATGAGGCCTAAGGCCTGAACTAAAGTAATGGTCAAGACTTTGCTAACATAAAGCAAAGTTAAGCTGTGAGCCAGAGGCAGGCCCTGCTCACAGAAGCTGGCAGGAAAAGGGCTGATGTTGCATAAATATATATTCACCTAGCAAAGTTAAAGTACAGAACACACTATACTGGAACATTCCACAGATAACATGGAACAGGCTGACCCATCCCAATGACAGGGGCAAAAGGGTAAAATGATGGATAGAGTTGTTTTGATCGAACCAACATGTACAAGGTGAGAGGCGGCACCTTACTACGTAGAGGGGTTGTACCTTGCTACGTAGAGGGGTTGCACCTCAATACGTCAGGAGTGATGTGTAACTTGTTTGTACCTGTGTATAAAAATGTATCCCTGGGGTGGTATCTTTGTCCAGCCTCAGGGGCAGTGGAAAGTCCCGCCACTGAGCCGGGTCCTTGCCAAGAGGCACTTTCTCGTAGTATGCCCTGAGTTAGGCTCAGAAACCTACAGGGAACTGCAATTGTGTCCAATAATGCAATAAACCTACTCGACGTGATTTTGCATCTTACTAGACTCTGTGGTTATTGGGGGTTCTCGTCGGGTTTGCTGTGTCAGCTATCTGCAGAGCTGGGACCGCACACAGAGGGAACACACGCACGCAGCCGAGTGATATCAACACAGGAGTAACCAGAGCACCACACCGGTAGCATCTGACAACATCTATATAGGTTTCTAATCCTTTTTATATGGTGCAAATGTCTAGAGGACCTTGGAGGAAAGAAGTAATAAAAGTTGTGTTCCCAGAAAACTTAAAAGAATAAAACAAAACATGTTTGTAATCCAAAATTCAGCAGGCCAAATTATTCAAAGTCTAGTTAAAGTGTCATAAAACTTATTCATATTAACAGGTATTTATTATAAATTTAACAAGGTACTATAATGAATTCTGTACTGCCATGTACTCTACTGGCAAGCTACTGTACCTCAGAGCCACTTCATCATCAAAAGGAGTCACAGAAAGACGCAAATTTCTTAAACATTTTTAACATACAAAAATAGATAAAACAACTTTATCCTACAGCAGCTGGGTGAGGAACCCGTGAGTATGACATGGTGCAATCAATAAGTCATAAGCCAGCCATGTTTATTCTGCATGTCCAAAAGTTCATAGTTTGACATTAGTTCACATAAGTATCCAAAAGATTGGATGCTTATCCAGAGTTTAGGCAAACTATCCTTTGATTCTTCAATGCTGAGCTGCAAATCTCAAGACCAGATTTTCCTGTAAGATTAACAGCACTTCTGTTCCCTGCCCCATGCAAAAATACTACCAGAACAGCTTTTTTCATGAAAACGACTACAGGGAAGAAAGATATTCAAATGCAAAAAAGATGGATACCGTGAATACGCACAAACATACACACACACATATCATGTACAGTAGGGTTACCATACGTCCAGATTTTCCCGGACATGTCCGGCTTTTTGGGCCTCAAATCCCCGTCTGGGAGGAAATCCCAAAAAGCCGGACATGTCCAGGAAAATAGGGAGGGAGGGGCCGGCGGTGCTCCGCCGAGGGCTGGGGCTGGCAGTGCGGGGCCGGCAGTGCTCAGCCGGGGGCCGGGGCCGGGGCCGGCGGTGCTCGGCCGGGGGTGCTCGGCTGGGGGCCGGCGCCCCAGGGCCCGAGCCGAGCCGGGCGGGAGACGCTGGGGCCAGAGCCTCTTGGTCTGGGCCGGCCAGCCACCAGAGGGAGCCGCTCGGCCGGACTGGGCCGCACCGCGCCCCAGCCCCAGCCTACTTGCTGCCTCCGTTTCAGGCTTCCCGCGAACATTTGATTCGCGGGAAGCAGGGGAGGGGGAGGAGCAGGGGGCGGAGCGTTCAGGGGAGGGGGCAGAGTTGGGGCGGGGACTTTGGGGAAGGGGCGGGAAGGGGCGGAGTTGGGGCGGGGCTGGCGGCGGGGAAGGGGCCCCGTGGAGTGTCCTCCTTTTTTTAATTATGGTAACCCTAATGTACAGGATACTTACTTGCACTAGGTGGTCTTGAGGGATTTGTAGGGAGAACATCTATTCATAAAATATAGCACAGGCTCCCTTTTATCTAGAATTTTTATTCTAAAATGAATTATCCTTAAAATAAAAGGAAATTTGCAAACTTGAGCTAACTTTACAAATTCAAAAAACATTTGTGATGTCTGCAAAATTTCGAATTGCATGAGGCATTGAGATACCCTAAATTAATTCTAATAGAATGACTGGGCCCTTTCTAAGTGATTCCATTTTTGAAACAGTCCTGATACTGAATGGCTATTGCTGCAGAAGGCAGAAGATGGAATGTCCTTACTTTTTTCAACAAGTCTTTATATAAACATCTCATGTTTTCTCTGCCCAGAGGTGGGGTCTGACAACACTTTCAGACAGTCACCTCCATGTTCATCTATGTCAGGGGCTCTCAACCTTTTTCTTGCTGAGGCCCCCCCTCAACGTGCTATAAAAATGCCAGGGCCTGGTTGGGGGGTGGAGAGCGCGGGGCTCCATGCCGGGGGGGAGGGACCCTTGGGCATAGGTATAGTTTTACTTCTATTTGGGGGGTTGGCAAGGGCTGGCAGTGCTTGAGCCAACTCCACACAGCAGGGTCCAGGGAGGGAGTGCCACTTCCATATCCTGACTCACTCAGGAGGCCACCCAGTCGGTCTGGGCTGTGGGGGATTCAACCAAAAATATAACTCAAAGGGGGGACTCGGTTCAGAAAGTTTGAAAACCACTCAGGGTGCAGAGAGAGGGCAGCTAGTGACTGTGTGAAGTGAGGGGAGTAGCTCAGGGTGCAGGGAG